>NC_139217.1:305784656-306220854 GCF_055691185.1 Crinia signifera | reverse complement strand
ATGGCAATGCATGCGGGTGTTTGTAGTTGATAACCGGCCATTTGTATGTGTAGTTCTGTGATTAGTGTGTTGTATATAGCGATTTAAAATGTATTATTTAGCGTCATGGTGGGAGTGTTTAGTACGCTTTTAAACAACCTTAAAATATAGTTTGCTGCGGCATTCATTGTATTGTGATGTATTGTGTGTGTGCATGCTGGAATACTGGCGGCTTGTGATGTGCGGTCTGCTGACCACGCATGGATATGATGGGGTGCGGCAGTAGCTTTGTCGGATCACCTGTAATTAATTTTTATTGGCTGAACTATAGAATACAATGTCAGGAGGTATTCATAGATCAGGTCTTTGTGAGAGCGTTAATAGTTTTATGTGATTTTGTGCACGCAAATTTCGTTATGGAAACTTATCGTGTTAT
Source organism: Crinia signifera (assembly GCF_055691185.1). Lineage (NCBI taxonomy): Eukaryota > Metazoa > Chordata > Amphibia > Anura > Myobatrachidae > Crinia > Crinia signifera. Next base: position 306,220,439 of record NC_139217.1, on the reverse strand, counting down.
CTTTTATTATCAACAGTGTCATCTAGTGGTTGTTGCAGAAAACACCTTTGAACTTAAGCTATCAACAAAACGCCAACATGCAGGTGTGTATATGATATTTACAATAGTTTAACAATAGCTTATTGTATTGTTATTTCAACTTATTATTATTATTTATTACAGAGAAAGGAATACAAAACCATTAATGCAAATAAAATAAGTCTCAGAGACTTTCAAGATTTACCCAGCTTTCAACAGCCGTCAAATGAGCAGACAAATACGTGTAAGTTTACAGATCAAAGACACATTGTTGTTGGTGGTTATAAATGTTACTCTGTTGGTGTTAATTATCAAGCGCCCTATTGGTATTAATGTTACACGTGTTGATTGTATTTTTCGTTCTACAAAATTGTTGTGTTAATTTTTATTTTATTTTTTATGTATATATTATTTTTTATTAAATTGTTAATCCCATAAATCAGTTTCAGATGTCACAAATGACGCATCTGAAGTTGGATCATATGGTTCGGATTTCACAGTCGGGCCGGATCTGACGACATTCGAAAACCCATACACAGCATACTCTGATTTGTCCGAATCACAAAAATGTAGGTGATCATAAGCCGTCAAAAAAAAAAAAAATGTGATGTATGTTAAAAAAAATGTGATATATTATTATTTCCAAAAATATGTCTCTCTCTCTCTCTCTCTCTCTCTCTCTCTCTCTCTCTCACGCTATCTCGCGCGAACTCTCACGTTCTCACTCATATATATATATATATATATATCCTGTTATATTCATTTTTATACAGCCAGTGATATTAATGTGTTATTTGTTCTCTGTTAGTATCGCCGATTATGTCGAAATCTGATGCAGAACACATAATGGATGATCTCTGGAATTTACCATCGGCAAAACACTATAAACAGCTATACCAGACCCCGGCTATACAAGGTGAATTTTGACGATTGGCTGGTGATGTTTTTATAATGTGTTTTTGTGTTAAATGTTACATATCGTCGCAAAATCATGAATAGTGTCCACAGGAGTTGTTGTTATCATGACTTAAATGACGTTTTTTTTTTTTTTTTTTCTTTCTCAAGTCGGCGAATGTGTCGTTAATTGATAATATATGTATTACAGATGACATAGCTAGCCGGTATGAACCTACGGTACCTAGGGCCGATACGTGTGAAGCGGGACCATCCGGATACAGAGAACCGACATCGAGTGTTGGATCAAACGCCAAACAACCCAACAACACATTGGCTAAAGAAGCAAAAAGAACACAGATCAGCGATCAAGCTTTCTGGTCATTGTTTAAAGGAACCATGCCGGCGCAAACCTTTGACAAATACCCGTGTATGTTTATTTATTTGGTTTCTTATATAGCACAACATTTACCACTGTTCTTTACAAATGGAAACCACAGGTATTAAACAGACTGTGTAGATGAAAACCGACAAGGAAGGTGGGGGTTGGGAGGTCTGAAGTTGTTATAAAGCGACTGTCTTTGTGGCCGCGTATGTGTAACTAAAACGATGTGATTTTTATTACAGTAGGAACCACGCCGATGGAAAGATCTGGCAAATATTCAGGTGTGTGATGTAATGTTTATTTATTTAGTTTCTTATATAGGACCGCGTTCATCATTGTTCTTTACAAATGGAAACCACAGGTGTTAAACAGACTGTGTAGATGCAAACCGACATGGATGGGGTGGGTGTTTTGGGAGGTGGGTCTGAAGGTGTTATAAAGCGGTTGTCTTAGTGTCCGCGAATGTGTAACTAAAACGTTGTTATTTTTTATTTACAGCGGATCCGCGACGATTCGCAAAAATGATAGCAGCGGCCGGGGTTGCTCAACCACTCAATGCTGAAATGGATGGGGGTGAATCAGCTAAAACGGTGATCGACCCACAACTTCAAGAAGATGTATCAAGGGCCGAGATCATGGCCACCGAGCGCGATGATTTCAAGCCAAGCAAGCGGAGAATTACAAAAAGTCGAGTCGGTCAAGAAAACAAGGCCGATTTATCAGACCTTAAAAGAAGATTGAAATATTCGGAAGGTAGACCCGTGAGAAAAAGAATTGCATTACAAACAGTGCCAACCGTGAGTAATGTGGATTACCCGCACGCATTTACAACACCTGCAACACCTACCGAATCCGACATTGACATTGCCGGTAATACAAAGACTGTGAAGACTCGTAAAACTTTACGACTGTCAAGAGAGAGATACACGCCGCTGACGGATGATGATGTCATCGTAATTTCAGACACGCAGGAACATCATACTACAGAAACGCAAAGCGTGGTCAGTAACACGCCTGCAGATACATTATCCGCTAATGATGAGGACTTAAATGGTCAAACATTTTTTATCACCCCTAGTGAAGAGTCAGTCTCAGATACACCACAGAATGATGATGAGGTTGTAACATCTGTAGCCGGAATCCCTGATAAAGTAATGGGTGATGATTACACAAAACTGCCCAGTGTTTTTACCACGGTCGGCGAGGCAACCGCATCGGGCGGTGTGGATGCCCCGCCGACCGTGGTATCGACAGACATAGTTGATGGGGGTCAGAATGTGGAACAATTAGGACAAGATGCGGAAATACAATACTACGCGGTCATGGGGAGGATGCGTGAGCATATAGGGTACATGCGTAGAAATGTCAATACCATGTTGAACCGTATAAAAGATGAGCTTTATGGTTCAAAAAAGAAGCCAGAGATCATTAAAGAACTTGTAGAAATGTACATGAATGTAACATCAAACCATATAGCAGAGACCGTGAGGACTAGGGATTTTATTAAAGCGAACATGTATCATTTTGCAGAGATAATTGAAACGGATCCGTGACTAGGCATGGTGGGTTATGGATTGAAACGTAATTTACATGTGTGTAAAAAAGTCCCAAGAATTAAAGCAAATGTACCGTGCAAAATCTCACACTTATTTCGCCGTTCAAAAATAAAACAGGCTTTAAAATGCATATACAGGCTGAGAAAGCGTAAACAACACAGGGGGCGATGCACAACCCCAACCCCAGGTGCACAGGCTGACAAATCACCGGACCAACCATTACCGGGTGACGCTGCGTCACCTGACAATGTTGAACACCCCGCAACGCCCATGCATAATGACATAGATGGGGGTGCGCCACCCGGTAATGGTGAAGGTCGGCGAGATGTGTACTTAGAAGCTGTTAACAGGTATGAGCGACACCATCCTAATTTCAGAGCTATTGAGTATCATAATCATTTTCAATTTGTTAATTTGGAAAGAGTTACATCATTTGCAGAGGGTGTTGAAGCCGTACACAACGCTATACAGGTTATGATTGATGAATTCATGGTTGGTGTTGACCCTAATGATCGTGTACAGTTAAGATTGGAGGGGGGTGGTTTACACAACGCCATCTACTCACACCGAAAGCCGCAAGAATCATTAGACGCTGTCAGTTTCTTGAATCAAATTACAAACACTCTTCAAAGTAACGCTGAATTCTTATTAGGCACGGGTTTAAGGTTTGTGATCACTGTTTTTAGAAATAGAGTGGGTGGGGCCCTAACTGGTCGCGGCCTTAGACGCATTCCATACAGCTTAATTATAGAAAGGCGCAGAAGACACCTGTACGATTTCAACAATACGCACAATTATTTGTGCTTTGCGGCATCGATCTGCAAACTTCTGGATAAAGGTAATGCCACAGACGCTGAAATACACGATCGGGCGCTTCAAATTCATAAGGATTTGAACCTACCGATCGATAAAGCAGTCAGCTTTACCGACGTTGTTGTTTTTGAAAAACACTTAAAAACAAAAATTACAATATTATATCATAATAATCGTTCTTGGCATTACTATTCTTCAGATACGCGCTACGGTGATACCCTGTATGTATTATATCACGATTCACACTATTATGGACTGATTAATATCTGCGCATTTCTCGGATCGAGATTTTTCTGTTCCTTATGTAATCGATCTTATGAGCGCAAAAATAGCCACGATTGTCTTTTCTTTTGTAAGGCTTGTCACAGACAAGCGTGCGCTGATGATGGGGCTTCCGCATTAAGATGTTCGGTTTGTAGGGTGTTTTGCAGATCGCGTGAATGTTTAGAGGAGCACAAATCCTTAGCTTTAGATCGCAAAATATCCTGTCTTGAACATGTTTATTGCGACAGGTGTTGTCTCTACCGTCGCAGGTCTCATGAGTGTCAGGGGCTAAAGTGCTCTACTTGCAAGGCATATGTTGATGGGTTTGCGGATCATTTGTGTTACATACAGCCCATCAAAGCGGAAGAACCCACCACCAAATACATCTTTTTTGATTTCGAATGCATGCAGGAGACAGGTATACATATACCAAACTACTGTTACGCTCTCACATTAATGGGTGAGAAATCCTGGGAGTTTAAGGGCAAAGGTTGTATCGATGATTTTGTAAAGACGTTCATGAAACCAAAATTTGCGCATTACACATTCATAGCCCATAACGCTGGGCGGTATGATTCGTATTTTGTATTGAACAAGATCATCAAAGAGCGGTATACAGTATCCCTCATCTCTAATGGCGGAAACATAATGTGTATCACAATAAAAGATCTGAAGATCAGGTTTATAGACTCTCTCAATTTTCTCCCCATGAAATTGAGCAGATTTCCAAAGGCCATGGGATTTGATGGCGTTAAAGGTCATTTCCCGCATTTTTTTAACACAGCCGATAACCAAAATTACATAGGGGTCATGCCCTCAATAGAATATTTTGGCCTACAACACATGATGCCTGAGGAGGCCGCTGATGTTACAGAGTGGTACGAAAAAAACAAACACAAGGCGTTTAATTTTCAAAAAGAATTAATACGATATTGTAAAGAGGATGTCAGAATATTGCAAAAAGGGTGCGCAGCTTTCAGATCAGCCGTTATAGCCATGACAGAACAGGAGTTTGTAATAGCGGCAGAGAAAAAAGATGTAGTCGTTAAACGTCACGTTGATCCATTCCAACTGACGACTTTAGCGTCGGTTTGTATGGCTATGTATCGTTGTAAATATTTACAGGCAAACACATTGGCTCTTGTACCGGGTGATAACTATCACAAGACCCAGAAGCGTTACTCAACACCAGCCATACAGTGGTTAATGTACATAGAACACAAAGAAGGTGTGAGTATAAGACACGCTTTACAAGGTGGTGAGAAGAAAGTCGGTAGATACAGTCTGGATGGTTACGCCGTGATTAACGGCGTGCCAACAGCTTTTGAATTCCAGGGGTGTTTTTATCACGGTTGTGACAACTGTTACAAAACCGATGATGAAAACAATCTGACTAAAACAACCTACGGTCAACTGCGGCACAAGACACAGTTAAGGATACAATACCTTAAACGGTGTGGATTTCAGATAAGGGAGATGTGGGGTTGTGAGTGGAAGAAAATGAGGGAGACTGATGAGGAGCTTCAGGTTTTTCTGAAAGGTTTGGAAATCCCTGAACCCTTGGATCCTCGTGATGGTCTTTATGGCGGCCGCACTAACGCCATAAAACTTTATCACAAGACAGAGTGCGATGAAAAAATACACTATTTTGACTTTACTAGCCTATACCCATTTGTCAACAAGACCAAAACATATCCTATACGTCACCCACGCATCATTTATAAGGACTTTGATGATGTCACAAAGTATTTCGGTTTTGTTAAATTAAAAATTAATCCTCCGCGAGGCCTTTTCTTTCCAGTTTTACCGGTTAAAATGAATGGTAAGTTAATGTTTCCGCTGTGCCGCACATGCGCCGAATCTGGACAGTGTGAGCCGTGTGTTCATGACTCAGAAAACCGCGCCCTAACCGGTACATGGTGCACAGTGGAGATAAATCTTGCTATAGAAAAGGGGTACAAAGTGTGTAAAATCTATGAGGTGTGGCATTTTGATGAGAGATCTGATGATCTGTTTTCAGGTTACATTAAAACACACCTCAGAGATAAACAGGAGGCTTCTGGTTACCCCAATTGGTGTACAGACTCTGTGAAACAACAAGAGTACATAGACGCGTATCAAAAAAATGAGGGCATAGCTTTAAGACACGAACACATAAATGTCAACCCCGCCAAAAGACAAATTTCTAAATTGTTTTTAAACTCATTATGGGGTAAATTTGGTCAACGTAGCAACATGCCCAATACTTGTCTAGTGACAGATCCTGATAAGCTTTTTGAATATGCCTTTCAACCACACTATGAGGTGTCTGCTTTAGACTTCATAGACTCAGAAACTGTTATGGTCAACTGGAAATACGCCAAAGACCATTATACCAGGTCTTCAACAACAAATATATTTATAGCAGCATTTACCACAGCGCACGCCCGCGTCGAGTTGTACAACCTATTGGATAGATTACAAGATAGATGTCTGTATCACGATACAGATTCTGTAATTTTTGTCAGCAGGCCCGGTGACTGGAATCCGCCATTAGGCGATTATCTAGGGGAGTTGACCAGCGAACTACCATCTGGTACGCATATAACAGAGTTTGTTTCAGCCGGCCCCAAGTCATACGGCTATAGACTAAGCAACGGCAAGACGAGCCTCAAGGTCAAAGGTATAACGTTGAATGTTTGTAATGAGCAGCACGTTAACTTTGACAGTCTGAAAGAACTGGTCTTAGATTATCCTTTAAACCCCAAAGGCGAGGATCAGAAAAAAATTGTGACCAGGCAGCCCGGTATAGTACGTGTGAAAAAGTACTGGCAGATTGAAACCCGTATGCTGCAGAAAACGCAAAAGTGCGTTTACACTAAACGTAACCTCACGGATAATTTTACAACCCTACCATTTGGTTATTAAGATGGATATCCGTTTTCAACACCCCTTCTCCTGTATTTTAGCCGGACCCTCCAATTCGGGGAAAAGTTATTTTGTGAAAACACTAATACAACACGCATCCACACATATGACGCATGTACCTGATAATATTGTTTGGTTTTACACCTGTTGGCAACCGATATATGACCAACTTCTGAGTGCTCACCCTGGTATGCGTTTTATAGAGGGTTTGCCCGAGTCATTTAGCGACGACCAGCTTTTTCCCCCTGATAAGATTAATTTAACGGTGATAGATGACTTGATGGATGCAGCGAGTAATAATTCTGAGGTTGAGAAAGCGTTCACAAAGTATGTGCACCATCGTAATCTCAGTGTCATGTACCTTGTGCAAAACATATTTTGTCAAGGTAGAAAGAGCAGGACTATACATTTAAACACAAAATATATGGTCCTGTTTAAAAACCCCAGGGATAAAATGCAGGTTAGCATTCTGGCTAGACAAATGTACCCATCAAAATATCGTTTTTTTCTTGAAGCCTATGAGTCCGCTACGGAGCCTCCATACGGTTATTTACTGGTTGATTTAAGAAACAATGCCCTTGATGATTATCGTTTACGAAGCGGTTTATTTCCCCCCGACACACCAGTAGCTTATGTTGTTAAGAAGCGGGGTTCTAAATAGCTATAACCGCGCATCCTATAGTCATTCATTACCGCTTCTAACAGCTGTGAACATGTCGACCAGGATAAGGCGTAATTGGGGCCTTTTAAAAACCCTCATTAAAGCCAAACCGGCCCAAAGAAACGCTATATTATCCAACGCTTCAAACGATTTGGTGACAGCCATATGTGAGATTGCTCTCAATACGCTTAAAGGTAAAATACCCCTGTCACAGCGCCAGTTGAACTACCTTAAAAAGAAGAGGTCCCTTATAAAATCGCTTTGTAATAAGAAATGCGCCATTGGGAAAAAGAAGAGGTTGGTGAAACAGTCGGGTGGGTTTATCGGATCGTTGCTAGGATTTGCCATTCCATTAATTACCGGACTACTGTCTAATCGGTGATGGAATACGCTGAGAAAATGTATCTGGTCCCCCAGCAACAGATAGACCGTTTAAACAACAAACCAAACAACGATGATATACGCAAAACAGCCACGCAAGGCCTAGATGCTGAGATCATAAGTATACTACATAATAATGCTTTATCAGAGTATGAAAAGGCAAAACGCTACACAGCTGTGTTACAGAGATACCTGGTGTTGAGTAAACAAACTGATAGAGAAATGTCAACTTTAACGCTTTTATCACCCGGTGCAAATGCTGTTGAGGATACAACTAACCCTACACAAGACGACGCTACCGACGCTGTTTACCACGATGTCTTGAACAGTGTTAATGCGCGGTATAAAAAGAACTGTGAAATACTAATGAGTAAAATGGTTCGCTCTAAAGACATTGCGAATTGGGACCGCAAGGGTGTGTTTATGTATAAAGGCGTCACAGTGCCAGGATCCAATGTGTTAGACTTGATAAGGGGTATCACGCAAAATCACAGCGTGACGAGTCATAAAATGCCTAACGGATGGATTGAATTTATGCGCGCTATGGCTGAGTTGAATATCCCGTCCACTGTAGTTGGTAATGCATCAAACAGATTACAGTTAGATCGCTTAAAAGCTGAAATCTACGATGATGAAATTGGCAATGTAAATATAGCCTCCCCAATACACAACATTAAAAAAAGTCGTATAAATGTTTTAAATTCCCCCGGGTTAACAACGCCCCACGGATACTTACTACCGAGGAAAAGATCCGTAAATCTGTTTCAGGATTCGCAGTGGTTGAACCTTTAACATATAACTAATTTATAATGTTTTTATACGATGTATTTTTGTGCGTTTAATTTGTACGATGACGTTTAATTTGTAATGTATCATGTATTTAGTGTATTGTTTTAACTGTAAAGTTTATCGTGTTATTCGTGATTATTTTGCTGTAAATACATATTGTCTGTACCAATAAAATATGGTTATGATTTATAAAATGTTGTTTTGTTCTTTGATTCTAACCAGTTTGTCTGCAAAAATATGCAATCACACGATATAAAGTTCAATAAGCAAGATTTTTTAATAGAAAGTAACCATAAGCAATGTACATGCAGCATTTCAATCACAACATTAGTTACAAGTTACACAAACAATTTTGTATTACACATTATTTTTATCAAACACATGTTGGTTACTGGTGACACAGGACTGTATACAGTTACCCGTATATCGACTCAAACAATGACTTCTAGGGAGACGTCTTACAAAGTTTGATACATAGCGATCATTACGTTTTGTATCAAAACTAAAACGGCCCAACACATCTGTATATTTGTAATTTTTACACATGAAAAATATAAAGTATATACAATATTGCCCACAAACGGTACTGTTAAAACCTTGCAACTGCTTATTTTGGTGGTAAATTCTTTTTGAATTTGAGTTTAAAAAATTTATTATGGCCTTTGGGAATAGGGGATTGTCAGGTTCTAAACCGTAAGAGTCCAAAAAGTAACACTCGCGCTGGTTGTTAAAATAAACGGCCAACCAATGCTCCCCCGGTTGGGCGCTGGTGTGTGTGTTGATTACAAACGCGCAGGGGTATTGCGATAGTTTACCGTTCGGAAGCATATCACACGGGTAGGTCCCTTTAAAAAACAGGCGCGTCACCGGATTAGCGTACAGTATACAATTTATCTGTAATGTGTTCATATCGCTGATGGGGTGATGAATATTGGTAAATATACGATAAATATAAAAATTATTTATTTCATTTATAGATAATCATACAACACATCGCGCCGCTGGTTGATCTCGATGATATTATCAAATAATGCGTATATTATTATGTTGACTGTCCGGTCTAGTGCTCCTGCAAACCGGAATTCAGCTCGTAGATTTCCGGTTCTGATTAGAGACAGATGCTCCGCGCATTCCTGTTCAGGCGACAGATCAAAAGCAAATAGTGTGTAGCCGTTGAGGTACTCTTCACGGTCAATTAGTATACCCGAATCTGATTTCTGCTTATTTGTGATCTGAATGAGCGACATATACTCGCGAACCGCGTTACCGTGTTCAAAGTCTGGTTGAAATGGTTTGGCCGGATGCGGTGTTCCATCCAGGTATAGGGATGCGAAGTTTACATTTTTATGTTCAAACCGTAGAGGGTTTTTGTCATAGGCTCCTGAAAACGCTTCATTATCTACAAAAGCGGCTATAACGGTTTTTGGCACCTGTCCTAAAAACAGATTTTCTAAATTAAATACGCGACTCCCCGTCGGTATGCTATAGATCTTCATGCCCACTCTATCGATCGCATATTTGGCGTTGGTGGTCAGTAAGGCCTGGGCGTGTCCAATCCGGACTGCGGGTGAGACCTGAACCCTTTTCACAAACAGGGACGCTGCAACAATCTGAATTTTAAAGGGCTCCGCTTCAGCAGACATTAAGCAGAAAGCATCTTTGTTTCTGATGAGTTTTATCTTCAAGTCCACGGCGTTCAATATTAGTTTATGTTGATGAAAAAGGTCACAGTGTAGCGGCCCCAATAATTCAACCGTTCGACTTTGTGCCGTTGTTCTTGCCCTTTTTATAAACCCTGTGTTTACGCCATCCAGGGTTCTTGTGTTGTGTTCTCCAGCCACATCTTTGTAGAATAATCCAGTTGTGTGTTTTGTGGATAACGCATCTGAGCTATAATTCAGTATGGTCTCTATGTAGGCCCTATAAGCGTAAAGATTATTGGACTGCGATATGAGCCTATCGCCCAAAGTGACATCAACCTGGCTAAATAAAGTTGCTATGGGGTAATTAATAAGAGCGACCTTGGCGTCTTGAGGTATAGCAGTGTTATCAGGCCGTACGATCTTGCAGGTCACGTACAGCAACGTGTTGTTCAGATCGTAGTAGTGTTCCCCGCTGGCCGCTATGTAGAATTCAAGCGGCGCGGTCTCGGATAATGCCGCCAAAGGTTGAACTTCGACGTAGAGGCTTTTCTCTACGCTGGTCTGCGTCGGTGGTACGTCAAAAAGGTCAAGTTCAGATTTTGCGCATTCCATGGATTCATTGTGTATGAAAGACATGCTTAAAAAATATCACCGACCCTTCGCTTCGGTTTCCTTTTTTTAATTAAGCCGCGTCTGCTCCGTTTTTTGTTTAAAAGGGGTCTGCACCATGTCGGAAGTCGTATTGCCCGCTTCCGTTTATTTTTAGCCGCCCCTTTCCTGGCATAGATTAAACCTGATCCATCTTGCTTCGCTTGATTTGCGTCGTGTATTTTGCTCACAACCGCCGCTGTGGCTTGTCCGATGACGTCTTTCGCGATGTTGCGTGCTGCATTCTTCACGTGGGGCTTTGCTATCGCCAGCCCTCTTCGGAAAAGCGGTACCGCTTTTCTGAACAGGCTTCGAAAAATTCCACCTAAACCGCACCCGTACATATACGCGCTGCCGTGAAAACCGGGTAATCCATTACCGGCCTGTGTTTTATAATATTGCGCGTAGAGCCCCGGGTCACCATAATTTTTAACGGCCACCATTGTCTTTAATAAAATTCGGATTTGCGTCGTCTGAAATGTAGTTTCACGTTCGCTTTCCCAAACTTGAATGACATGTTTTCGTTCTGATCATTCTTTATCTCTATGGCTATAGTGTCAAAATGCGTCTTGCACAACGGAACATAATCGGGCTTCTCATACCGTATAGTGATCATCTCGTTGTTACGGCCCTTTATTTCAACGGTGCGCAACAACGGAACATAACTATCACCGACCCTCTGATGTTCGATAATATCTGTGTACACGAAGAGCGTATATTGCCCGCCGTTGATGTCGGCGCACGGTTTTAAAAACTTAGTTTTCGGGTATAACCCCAGTATTCTCGACAATTTAGGACCGGCTGTGATGTTGTACATCGCCTTGTTGTCGATGATTATCTCTCGTTCAAGCGGGTCGTACAATAGTTTTAAACCATCCAGTTTATGTCGGTCAATTTCAGCGTTGAAAGAAAACAGTAACGCCCCGATGGTTTCATAAAACCCCGGTTTAACGCAAACCCTCGTTGCTGTACCGCTCGTCCCATCCCACTTTGTTATTTTCAACACACAATCACGCACATCGATTGTATTCCAGGTGTGTGGGTATTGTATTTCTGTAAGAGCTACTTCCCAATCTCCACTTAAGTCTATAGGCCTTGCTAACTTTGTGGTATAGTCAGAAATCTTATTTTGTGGAAATGTATCGGCTGAGGCGTTACTCGGCAATGTTATGTAGAAGGGTTTGTCATCCATCTTCCTCTTTGTTTATATATCTTTTATCTCCGATGCAGCGACCCAACTGTTAAATTTTGTGGGGTATCCACGCCACTTGACTAATACGTGTTTCCTCCCTCTAACCGTCTTATTTTTTAAAATCTTCTCCACTTTGTAAACCCTATTATAGTTTTTCGGTATACTTTGAAGTTCTTCGGGGTAAAAACTCCCCGTTATAGCCTCCCCGTAGAGATCCTCCAACGTGTAAAGCGGCTTAAGTCCTTTAGTGTTCACGCCGCGTATTACAAATATTTCCTCAGAAAAACTCTGTTCGTAACCTTTCTGAAATATATCCTTATATTTTGAGATACGAACGTGGTCCCCGACCGCTAAACAAGCCTTTGTTTTCTTACTTCTAAAGTAATCGCCATATATCGTCTTGAAGACATCCAGCGCATTAGAGCCATCCACCTCATTCGGCGCCCGCTTAATCGTTCTATGGTATGTGTTATTATAACTGGTAATGAACGCTTGTAAAACGTCTATATATCGGTATGTATTATTCGCCGTGAAATATCGCCACATTCGTGTTTTTAAAGTCCTATTGAAGCGTTCTATAACGGCTGCTTTCACATCATTATTGGTTGTGAAATGTTGTATACCGTATTTTTCTAACAACTTTTTTAGGACTTTGTTTAGAAACTCTTTACCATTATCGGTTTGTAGTTTCCGCGGTACGTCCCCCTGTTGGAATAATTTTTCAAAAGCCTTAGCGACAGTCGTCGCGCTCTTAGCAGTCAGACTTTCAGCCCAGGCCCTCTTACTGAATATATCGATGATGGTTAGTATATATTTTACGCCGTCGTTGTGCTTTGCCAGATCTATGAGCGATACCAAATCACATTGCCACTGTTGATTTATATCCGATACGCATATCATATTCCTTTTATAGTTTTTTCTAGCCGGTTTGTGCAATGTGTACGCGTCTTGCTCTTGTAACCATTTTCTCACATCGGATCTTTTAAATTTATTTTTCAAAGCTTTATAATATTTATCAAAGCCGCAAAAACTCCCCGGCTTTAATACGTTATAATACCAGGCTTTCAGCCGGCTGTTTTGATGATCGGCGTTGCGCGACATCCTACACAAATCAAATTTGATATAAAACAAGATCTACAGTTCTACGAATTATATATCTGTTGTATACCATATTTTTCTAACAACTTTTTTAGCATTATGTTTAGAAATTCTACCAGCTGATTAAGATAACATTAAGCGTACTTTATATATGTGTTATTTCACATAACCAATATCAGTGTATGAAGTTACAGTATCAAACCAATTATATTTTAATACGGGGGTTAATATTATTTATACCACTTTCATATCAAACGTGATACGAGCTTATCAAGTTTGATATCAAATTGGTATAAATGGGGGCGTGGACAAACTGTATAAAAGGGGCGTGGACCTGTCAAAACCAATTAGTTTGAAGAAAAAGTGTGCCTTATCTACTTACAATTATTGGATGGTGTTTATGGGCTTGTGCGATGCGATACGCGTTCCCGGGAGCCCGATATTGTATGTCTAAAAAAGTACGTGCTGCACGTAATTTTTAGACTACATCTGAAATGTAACATTACAAACATGGGTTCATCACATCACATCACATGCATCCAAGTGCACATTGCATAGCAAGCTGGAAGAAAAATTGTATAGAACCATTGTACAGACAAAAACACATAACACAGTACAATTGTAGCGTCTGTGGGCACCTTTAGATTTCAGAAAAGCGAACTTTGGTAAATTTGAGGAGTCCTTAAATTATATTATCTGGAACTAATTATTTAGAGGTATGGATACTACTAAAAGGTGGCAAACAACAAATACTGCAGGAGGGCACTGATAAATTTATTCCTAGGGTAAATAAAAGAACAAATGTCAAAAGGAAACTGATTTGGCTTAACAGTAAAGTCAAATTTGAACTACTGTAGCAAAAAAAAAGGAGGGCATTCAAAGTATTGAAACAAGATGGTACACCCAATTCGTTTGCCACATGTAAAGAATGTAATAATACATTTAAAAATACAATCCAAATGGCTAAATAGACTGAATATAAAATAGCCGCATATAGAAAATCTAATCCCCAAAAAATCTATAGTTATATAAAGGGGAAATGGTTAAGGAAGGAAAATATTGGCCCTCTAAAATATAAGCAGGGTAACAACTTTGGTTGGAGAAACCAAACCAATCGGGCGCAATGAGTGACCTCACCTTTTATAGAAAAAGGGGAGGAGAAATAGGGATGGTATTGGAAATAGGAAAATTGCACACAACTTTGATAGATTCTTAAATGGTATTGATACCAATAACAATGTATATAGAAGCGTAGTTGGCTGCTCCCAATTACAAATTGGATGGTTTGTAGGGGGACAAATACAGTAGAATCAGATATATGTGATCACTCACATATATCTAGAGAGCGCCACACCAATGGATGTAATCAATAAAAATTTATTATTTTTAAAATTAATATAAATCTCTCAATACAATGTACAATTCAATAGGTACTCACAAAAAAATATATATATAAAAGCACAATGAAATAACAATAGATTTGCATACACTCCTGATAAAGTCAATTTAAGGACTGTGTTTTAGACAGTAGAATGTCCTTTGATTATCCCTTGATAGGGACTTAGAGATTTTTATACAATGATAGTTTCATTAGGAGTGATAGGGCAGACCTCAATTTCTTTTTATATAAAGCCGATGGAATGTGTTGTTGGCAATCTCTATTCTGTGTGATTAACAGACAGCTCAAGCTCCCCTATCAGCGGTCGCCGCCTGTTGACGATACCGCTGATGTGATGTTTGTACAGGGGGCGAGCCGTCCGTCTCCAGCAAGCTGTATAGATAAGCTGTGTGCCGGGAATCACAATTAATGACACGGTGCGGGACTCACCCAGGTTGGTGGAATTACCAGTCGGACGCCGGCTGTTGGTATATGCTGGAAACACTGGGGAGATCACCGCAGGAAGGCAAAAGGAAAAGCGGCTTGAAGAGTTTTGGAGGCAGGTGGTTGCATCTATCACTGTAGTAGCTGTAGGAGATGTATATACATATACAAGCCGCTTTTCCTATATATGGAAACAGGTGCCTCTTTCTCACATCCACACACTGGCAAAAAAATCAGGATCCGTCAGGTTCTGGGTTACAATAGTCAGTTCGTTGTGTACTATATCAGATGTCCCTGTGATAAGTATTATGTGGGCAAAACATCTTGCACCTTCAAAGAAAGAATGGCACAACACAGGAGCACAATCAAATCGGCCATCAACGGCAAGACAAGCGATCAACCTGTTGCCAAACACTTTCACCAACACAAACACAATATGGCGCAATTAAGGTACAAAATGATAGACCAAGTAAAAAGTAATTCAAGGGGAGGCGACAGAAACAAAGCTCTTTTGCAAATTAGAGACCAAATGGATCTCACAATTCAATGCGGTCCAACCTTACGGGCTAAACGAATACCTATCATTCAGTAGCTTCTATTGACTTGTGTTATCCCGCTAATTACCTATTAATCTGTCTTAACAACTTGCCCAAATAAATGCTTAACTGTTACAAATGTCATAAGCATTATGCATACAATTGTTTATATGTTTATAATACATTGTTCCTACATGTAGCTGTTATACTGGGGATACTTCGAGGTATGAGCCCCATTCACTATAATTATGCTGAACCGGAAATGGTTCCTCTATGCTGCTAACCCTGTTTGATTGACTCACTATCTATCCTTTAAAAAAGGCGGCTGGGACCGCCGAAACATGTCAGAGAAGAGAAGTGAGTTTGTTTTTATTCTTTTGTCTGTAGTTGTGGCTTATGGCCATTGGGCCACTTGACAGTTTTAATAAATTTTGGTACTGAGACCGGTCATCCCCTTTATTTTTTGGCAATTTATCTGTCCGTGGGAGCTGGCTGAGAGAGGAGAGTTAAAGGGACCTGCTCCACAAAGATACCATGATATGTGTATCTAACCTGCACCTTTAGTGAGTACGGTACGAAGTGACCCTGTCCATTATCTGATATTGACTGTCTGATACCATTCTGGTACTAAAGTTAAAAGAAACCTTTACATGCTTAAAGACTCCTGAATTATCAGTGAGTACGGTATGCACCAGAGTTTATTGGCACTTATTTGGTATATATTTCCAATCCATCACCGTGGTGAACCTTTAAAAGAAACTGTTACACACTTGCGGTACGAGTTCCTTTCCCTGTGTTCATTTCACCCCCATCATTTTATTAAAAATTGTGTCACTGATACACATATATTTTTCTGTTTCTTTTTCTCGTGAGAAAAAATCACACTACGGAGCATACAAGTCAAACGCCTTCACTTTCTCATTTGTTCTGGAGAGTCTTGCGAGTGAGGATTACTGGGTGGTCCTCCATTTTGGAAGTGAGGCTGCAAGGATCGATAGTGCCTTGGGACTTTTCTACTTTGTTTTTTTTGGTTTGTCTTTTCACACTTTTGAAACATTGTCCTAGGCTGCAATCATGTATGTTCACAGGAGTACACGTCACCAACATATTAACACAGTATTCTCATTAGAGGAAATTGGAGATATAGAATTGTTGGATGATACATTAGAAAGCATTATGTCCAAATTAGAAAAAAATCTGCTGAAGGAGAGCCGCCTCTGGTGGGAGGTAACCACTTTAGAGAAATACTTGACAGTTAAATTGATCCCTAAAGGGCTCCAAGTAGTAAAGAAAGCGTCATTTAATAATCCTTCGGAGGAATTCACTAAGAGATGGGAACAGATTCTAAATACATGCTCCAACTCATTAATGGAACTAATTATCCATGAGAGGAAGTTAGAAATGGAGGAGGTAGAATCCACCATCAAAAAGTTAGAGTCCCTGATCGACCCTTTTAAAGATCAAATTGAATTCAAGGAACTTGAAAGTAAAATTAAAATTAAACTTCAGAAAAACTAAAAGGATTTGATGAGGAGAAAACAGAAAAAGTTCCAACGGGACAGAGCCTCAGGCGATGGTAAAAAAGATGATGCTGTGCCTGGGAGGCCCGGTCCAGGGCCGTCATGCTCACGTCGTCAACTGACCACCGGAGTCTCTGGCCCTAGGAGGCAACCTAAAAAGAGGAATCAAAGCTTTCAGTCAACTATAAGATCTAGACCAGGGCTGGGCAACACCGGCTCTCCAGATGTTAGTGAACTACACATCCCAGGATGCTTTGCATTAGTTTTGCTATGTGGCCATGCTGAAACTGATGCAAGGCATGCTGGGATGTGTAGTTCACTAACATCTGGAGGGCCGGTGTTGCCCAGCCCTGATCTAGACCATTATACAGTGAAGTGGTAAGGTCCAATGTAAATCAACCTAGGACATATAATCAAACTAGCACTCCATTACCACAACGGACCCCGAGACCTCATAACCCGAGGACATAGAATAGGGTACCGTTTAGAAATACTTTTAGGAACTGGGAGGAGAGAAAAAATGATGCAGTATTTCCAGAGCAGCAACCCTATAGAAATAGGGATGATAGGAGGGAAGGTCACCCCAATTGGGTGACCCCTAGAAATAGGGATGAAAGGAGGGAAGGTCAGCCCAATTGGGTGGATCGTTTCTCCTCACACAATAGATTCAACACCTTGAACCACCAACCTAATAGATTTAATGCGGATCACCAACCAAATAGATCTAATTTTTTAGATCGAAATCATCAAATGTGGAGAATAAATTAACCTCGACCTCTACCCCTGTAGGTCTAGTTTTAAAGAAAATAACTAGGAGGGGAAAGAGAGGTGGGACACGTAAAAGAAGTAGAAAGAAAAAGAAAGCTACTATACTCCCTCCACCTAACTCTGAAGATAATGTCACTAAAATTTTATAATTTGAGTGACCATGCTTTATCAGAAGGGAAAACACTTATATTACAAAAAGGGCTGAAATATGCCCCAAGTAACTCTATAAACGTTTTTGATTTATATTTGGATGTCAACAAATTTATTAGGAAGGTTACACTAAAGAAGTTCTTTTCAGATAAAACCCCTGATAACCCCAATCAGGGGATTAAGCCTTTTAAAAAAGCCTCGACATTCAACCCCCAGCATATAAAGGGGTGCTTTATCGAATCCTTCCATAGAATGGTTAATAACGAACTAAATTTATTGAAGGACAATCTCTCAACGTTAAAGCATAATCTGACTACTATAGAGAGAGAAGCAGTAGAGAGTTTGAAAAATAACACTAATATAATAATTAAGCCTGTCGACAAAGGTGGTGCGGTGGTGGTTTTAAATAAATCTATGTATACTGCAGAGGTATTTCGACAACTCAATGATGGGGTTACATATAGGAAATTAAAAACGAACCCTTCACAGAGAATCCTGACTGATTTAAAAAATTTGATTGGGACATTTGTCCTATCTGGGACTGTAAATAATGAGACTGCTGAATTTTTGGTGAAAGAGGAATACTCAATTCCAGTATTATACCTCTTACCTAAAATTCATAAGAAAGATAGCAATCCCCCCAGAAGACCTATTGTTGCGGGGACTAATAGCATTACCGCTAACTTGTCTTATTTTATAGATCATCACCTGCAGCCAAAAGTACTTACTAATAGGTCCCATTTAAAGGACACAAAAGACGTACTTAATAAAATCAAGGCTGTCAATTGGGACAATGATTGCTTTCTAATCACCACAGACGTAACGTCTTTATACACAAATATTAGACATACAGACGGGATACAAGCGGTGAAATTATCCCTTGCAGAAACCAAGATCAATCCAGATCTACAAGATCTGTTGCTGTAGGGCATAAGATTCATCTTGGTTAATAATTATTTCAATTTCAATGGAGTACTCTATAATCAGGAAGTCGGTACGGCCATGGGGACCAGGTTTGCCCCCCAGTTATGCCAACATATTCATGGCCAGATGGGAAGACCTGATGGTAAGGCATGGGCATGACTGGGGGGCAAGCCTGGTCCAGTGGTGGCATTACATCGACGATGTACTGTTTCTGTGGAGGGGGTCTGAGACTGAACCTTATAAATTTTGTGAATTTCTGAATCAGAACTGTTTTAACATCCAGTTAACATTTGATATTAGTAGGACTGAGGTGAATTTTTGGGATTTAAAGATTTATATAGAAAATGATAAAATTGAAACATCAGTCTATCATAAACCATCTGATTCAAATTCCTATATTAATCCCTCTAGTAATCATCATAATAAGTGGATTTCCAATATCCCGAAAGGACAGTTTATAAGGTTAAAACACAATTGTTCGAATAATGCCAATTTTGAAAATAGTGCAACGAGGATGAGAGATAAATTCGTGCACAAAGGATACAACATTGAGTTGTTAGATGGGGCCATGGAAGAGAATAGATCCCTTCTGAGGGAAGATCTTCTGAAGGATAAACCAATTATTACTCCAGAGAACACGAGTTACACGATAGCCTTTAGCACACAATATAATGCCTACCATAGATCGATAGAAAGGATTATCAAAAAGAATTGGAGATTATTGTTAGAGGATCCGGTTTTAGTTAATATTTTACCTCAGATACCGTAATTTATTTATAGACGGGCGACCAATTTGATAGATAAATTAGTAAATAGCGCATATATGGAAAAGGGTATTATGCCGACCCGTAATAATGGATTCCACAGATGTGGCGACTGTGCCATGTGTAAATCCTATCCATCAGTAACGAGAAAGTTGACAGAATTTAAACTACATAATTTGATCATTAAACCTAAGCAATTCATCACATGCAACTCGAACTATGTCGTTTACGCCATACGTTGTTCTTGCGATAAACTATATGTCGGCAAGACGAAAAGGAATCTAAAGATACGACTTGCCGAGCATGTTCGCAATATTAAGAGAGGCTTTAAAGAACATCCGTTCTCCTTACATTTTTTGGAGACGCATAACAGTTCTGTCAGGTCAATTACAGGATTTTGGGGGCTTAAGGCGGTTAAAAGCAATTGGCGACACAACAATAGAGATATTAGACTTGCCCAAACGGAGATGAGATGGATTTTCAACCTGTCCACTCTGACTCCACATGGCCTCAATCACGAGTTCGAATTGAAGTGGTTTTTATGATCAAACATCTTTTTAGATTATTTATATGGATCATGAGGAGATCATCTGCAGACAGCGTTGTCCAGCATTTTCCACTTGGATCAGAAATTGAGGTGTTTTTAGCCGATACCCATACATGTTATATCCACTCTACAACTGAACATCGGATACTGTGGATCAGACACTGTGGATCAGGCCAACTATACTGCACAGATCTTGCCGACAGTCCTCTATAGATGGGATGGTCCCGTTAAATTAAAACATCATGCTCTTGCACCCTTAATAGGTGCACAAAGAAGGTTGTGGACACCTCGTATACCTTTTTTACCCCACTTGGGGAACTTCGGATATTGGGAATCTGCCCTACCGAGGGGAAGGTTATCACAGTCTGCAAACTTTGAAGGCCTAACACGCATGTTTTAAGCGTTTGAAATCATATCTAGTGTAAAACCCCTGATGAAGTCTTTGTTAAGACGAAACGCGTGGGGTTATTGATATCGCATTTCCGAAAAGGATACAATGTCCAGATGTGATTCTTGAAATAAAGCATTCTGGTTTTAAGATAACACATTGTATTGGGTTACTGTATTGTACATGACTGTAACTGGTGGAAGTTCTATTAGGTAGTAAAAGCGCTCTCTATACCTCTTGTTTCTATTTCCATTATTGCCTCCTACTAACAGGGGGGGGGGTTTAGAGTAGCTGCTCACACTTTAAGGGCGCACGTGGGGTCATTCTTTGGTTATATATATATATATATATATATATATATATATGAAAAGCACTTACCCCCCTTGGTTGTAGGAGGATAGGAACCGGCACACGGGTGGATGGTGAAGAAAAGTTGATTTATTGTACAAACATGATTGCACACAACGACAGCTGTACACCTGACAGCTGTTTCAATGGTTGAAACAGCTGTCAGGTGTACAGATGTCATTGTGTGCAATCATGTTTGTACAATAAATCAACTTTTCTTCACCATCCACCCGTGTGCCGGTTCCTATCCTTCTACAACCAAGGGGGGTAAGTGCTTTTCATGTTCTAAAACTTATGTTCCTGGCACCGGGATTTTTTAATATTTAGAGTGCCATCCTGCAAACCAAAAGTCTATATATATATAGATATATATAGATATATATATATAGATATATATATATATCTATATATATATATAGATATATATATATATATATATATATATATATATATATATATAGATATAGATATAGATATATATATCTATCTATATATATATATATATATATATATATATATATATATATATATATATATATATATATATATTACTTTCACAATAACACTAGTGATTTTGTGTTGCCTAGCTACTGAGATACCTTTTATGGTAAGTTTATATTGTCAGAATACAGTGCAAAACTTAGTAATCAAATGTATCTTTACATTAAGTGTAAAATTTGCAGATACAGGTAGGGAACAATGCTATGGGATAGAGGGACTACCCTTAGCTGCACCCAAATAGGAGTTGTCTAACTCCAAAGGTACAAATAAAGTTCATATGGTGGTGCGCTTTTGGGTAGGGGTTCGGGAATAGAAAATGTTATTGGTGTGTAATATCCAGATCAATGGGTAATGTCTATGCAGTTCCCCAATATACCTGTACTGTAGAGTAGGTGTTCTTATTCACAATGGGGAAACTGGATTCCTTATGCATGCTGAATGGTTGCTAGAGTGTCATCCTCTCTGTTATGAGATGTCATCCTATTGTAACCTCTGTGCTAGGTTCTCACATAACTCAAAGGATTGCATCTGTGTCATCACCTCTGAGAAAAAGACCTGTGCCAGGTCAGGTGGTATAGTGTGACAATAGTAAAAATAAAAGTAGTAACTCACCCATAAGTTAGGGAATGTCTGTGTTCTCTGTCCCTCTTTCCTCTGTTCTCCTGGAGGGATGGTGACACGGAAGGTCCATTCAAGTAGATGTAGTGTATAGGAGAATGGAAAGGAGACTATAGGTTTCTGGAGTACTTGCATATGTTTTTATTTGACAGCAATACAGTGCCATTCAAATAGGAATATAACTTACAGTGCAGGTATACAAATGCTATGAAATAGTGCTGATTTTGGGTGACTTGGTAAGCAGCAGCTTACCGAGTGCCAGAGAGCCCGCTCTTCCGAAAAACCACGCTCCCGCCACTGTATCCCCTTTGCAACCATGCAAAGGGATGTGTTACAAAAACACATCCCCTCGCAATCTGCCGCAGCAGGAGAAGTAATTTAATGGTCAGCAACTGTCAAATGACTTCCCCTGCCTTTGCAAATATGTCAGTTGAGACTAACTTATATTATGAGTGGGCGGCTGACATAATGTGAAGTCAGTCACCTGCCCCCGGCAGGCATATGCCCACCTGCATACCCATGGGAATGACCAGCATTTTCATGGGGAAAATTCTGGGTGTTCCCATGGCTCAATGCCACCACTGCCCCACCCTCCCCCCTGTGCAGCCCATGAAATTCTGGGTGTTCCCATGGCTCAATGCCACCACTGCCCCATCCTCCCCCCTGTGCAGCCCATGAAATTCTGGGTGTTCCCATGGCTCAGCGCCACCACTGCCCCATCCTCCCCCCTGTGCACCCATCCTAGGCCGTTCGCAGTCAGGTTTTGAAAATGCGCAAGCGCAAACCCCGACCATTGGGTTAGGGGCTGAATGTGATCCAGAATCCTCTTCTTTGTCTCTTTCTGGGATTTTCTCAGTGGCTTCTAAAAATGCCTAAGTTGCTAATAAGCATAAGAAGCATAGAGTGGTTTGCAATGTATTTTTGTATCTAACATTATAATTTATGTTTACAATCATTCTTTATACATTGAGCATAAATTTAAATTGTATGGCTCTAAAAATTATGAAACATTACATGCAAAAAGTAGGACATATTTAACTGAATATACTATATGATTTTTCATTTTAGCTTAAAATGGGATTTTTAGTAGTTACCAAGAAAAAGTGGTTACTGCGAAAATCACATATTTAAAACATTTTGTTAAAGGCCATGGTCTTTGTATTTAATAGGCATATCGTATTACTTCAGATGCATTTAATTCAATATCTTGCTGTAACTTTGATCTGCTGTACGAGTTTGTCTCATGATTTTAATTGGATGAAAGTCAAACACATAATACATGACAAACAAGAAGTATGAGATTCTGCTAATCCATATACTCTGCAGTAAATGGTAATCAACTTAAATTGCGAAAATTATTTGAACATGGAATTTATTAGCTTAAAATAAAAAATTGTGGTTTCAAATAAATGGCAATATGATTAAACAAATACAGTACCTGATATATGTTATTGCAGTATATGTTTTGGCAATCATCATTGGGTACTTATGTAATATCTGGGCTCCCGTTTTTCTTATGAGACCGCATGCGCTCGCCACGCTTCGGGCACGGTGGCTCGCTGCGCTCGGCACACTATATAAAATCAACTCCATGCGTAGTTGGATAGTAGGGGTATG
This sequence comes from Crinia signifera, assembly GCF_055691185.1. NCBI lineage: Eukaryota > Metazoa > Chordata > Amphibia > Anura > Myobatrachidae > Crinia > Crinia signifera. The sequence goes on along the minus strand of NC_139217.1, from coordinate 306,196,687 downwards.
AAAAAATGGGGTGCATTTAACATGGGAGCCCAGATAATACATAAGTACCAATCATTGTATTGTAGATTTTTGACTGAAAATATGGACAAAAAAAAGATATACAAAACCTTGTTTTAGGATCATATTTTTTTTTTTAATTGAGTCATTTTAATAAATTAATTGCTTATTTGTGATTGGTTATTTGTGATTTACCCCCTTCAGTTACCCTGTCTGACAGTTGGGACGGTTGGGACGTATGCCTTAAGACTGAACGAGACTTTACCCTTAATATGTTTTTTGTAAGTTTTAGTATTTATACATATTACACTACTTGTCTTTATCAGTTCTACCCTTTGATTACTTCACATTAAAGCATTAGGTGTGGTTTGAATTTTACATTGGTCTTTGTATATAGTATACCCGCTGCCCACTTTCAAAGGAGCAGCATAATACAACAGCAGGAGGTATAGCCATGCCATATTTTCAAAACCCTAAAAATAATATGCAAAGTGATGATGTGCCTTAGATGGGTGGGCTCCATTTACCTTTCAGCCAGGGGCACATGGGGGGCATGGTCAGTGTGATTGTATCCCCACCCCATCCCTTCCTACATCAAGCTGGGGGTGCACCTTACCACTTATCCTTGTGACCCCCCCCAGCCCCCCAACACACACACACACACACACACACACACACAACAGGAGTTCCTAAGGTCTCTTTGGTAAGTTCTGACATTCTGAAATGTATTCCTTTTTATTTTATTTATGAAATTATTGTGCAGTTAAATCCCTATATGCCAGCTTAATAAAAGTTTTTATAATTAAGCTGTGGAAATATTTTTTGGATCAATTACATTTAAACTAGCATATATTTCCAGTGATTCTTAGCCTGTGAGGTCCATGCTACATACTGTACCTAAGTGTGAAATATTAATATTGTTCAGAGAACATAAGGACTGGTGTAGTGTGGTGAAGTTTGCCATCATGGCCTAGCTGTACAAGATTGCAATATCTGAAGGCAGAATGCAGTCATGACAGTGATGTGTCCGTAAATGGCTATTCTAAAAATGTTAGTGCCAAGTGTGAAATTGTTCCCTGTGAAATTGGTAAATGTTGCTTATTGCCATGTGTATAATTACTGTACTGTGGAGGCGGAAGCTGCAATGTAAAGGTTACAGGAGGAGGAGTTCAATGTTGTTTAGCAGCTAGTGTTCTTTATGAACCCACTATACTGTAGGGCAATTTTACTAAAACTTCTAAAAAGGAAAAGTGGGGATGTTACTCATTGCAGCCAATCAGATTCTTCTACTCTTTTTTAGGTTGTAATAGAAAAATGAAAGCTAGAACCTGTTTGCTATGGGCAAAGCCATAATTTTCAATTTTCAAAGCTTTGGTAACGCTAACCCAATATTTCCCAAACTTATGAAAAAAGCAACAATTAACTTTTGGAGGCGTGGTTACTTCTGAGGGGCACATGCTACATCCACTAGGGACATGCCTAAATGTTACCCCATGCAAGCCCCTTTTAACTCCTTAAAAAGACATTCAAACTACTGCACTCACTGATACTGTAGGTATATTAAGTATCTTCTGACTGATAATACTGTACCTCCCAGCAATCTTGGACAAATACAAAGTGCTTTATTATATTCTGCATTTATTTATACACGTGTTTGGACATTCATCTAAGTCTTAAAAATAGTTTACATGATATGTGTTACAATCAGCGGTCATTTATCGTTTGTGTCACTCACTTCGACAAACTACTGAAGCTGCGTATTATGACTTGCATGTGTATTATTATATTGCCCATAGGCTAGTGTTGATAAAAAATGTCCATCCAACCTGCTTGCAATCAGATAGCCACCAGCTATTATTTATAACAATATTTCTTATACTGTAGCAGTCAATGTACTGTGAACCTGCAGTAGTGCATATCAAGTGATGTCAACTTCTAACCTCTGGTTTGATTCTTAAACAATTTCCTGTCTCCTCTGAAACTGGATTTCTATGTAGTGGCTTGGCTTGTTACCTGACCTTGCTTGTTAATACAGAACTGTGTACTAAATGCTACACTTTTTTTGTATCATTTTCCTGCTTGGCGATACTGTATTGCTTTCCTGTGCATCAAACCATTTTGTCTGTCATTAGACCTGCATTACCTAACTCATGTTTGCTGAACTTTGTTAACCTGTGCAATAATCTTGTACTGTTTCTCTATCAACTGTGGTCTGATATGGCAAGACATTTGTGCAACACTTTAGGATATCTACACTGCTGTGCTTGATCACCATATACTACCATATCAATGTGTCCTTGGATATCCAATGTGATAGAAGAGAGTGATGATATCTGGGTGCTTGTGAAAGGACATATACAATTACTTTTATCTAAAGTTTTATAAAAGTTTACAGTTCTATAATTCAGTAACTGTAATTTGGCAGCAATGAATTCAATCGATTACAAGGCTGTAAAAATTGATGAGTCACACAGATTGGATTTAAGGAACTTTGACTCTTTCACCCTCCCAGGATTACTTCAAGTCATGCTTGTTAGTGGGCTTTCTTGCGTGAACTCCAAACTTTAGGTCCTGCTACGTTATTACTGTTGCCTCAAGTTCTGGACCATTTCAAGACACGGGAAGGTGATGTGCAAAGCCTTTTATCTCTCTCCACCTTTTCACTCTCCAAATCTTAGTACATCTGCCACGTATCTATATATTGCTTCGACTATATTTTTTAGACTGAATTATGTGTTTAAGGGTGTTGTGTTGATGTGGAAATCTACTTATGTTATTCAATTTGCAGATTAACATTCTCCAGTAGAATTTGCTGTTGTAAATCAGAATTCATAGATTCATCAGTGATGGCAAGATATCATTTTAGGAAAACAGCACTAAGCCACAAAAAATGGTAATGAAGGAATGACCCACAGGAATGACCTACAGCAGGAGCCTTAGCCACTTGTATTATAGACCACAGTAACGTCAACCTCGGGGACTCCCCGTCTTTCCCTAAAAACTCTGCCTTCTTTCAATCAAATTGAAGGATTTGCCCTAAAACAAACTTATAAGAGTTCTCTTCTATGGTTTATTAAATTGTACCGCAATAACCAGAGGCGTAGCTAGGGTGGAGCCGGTGGAGCACAAGCTCCAGGCGCAGGATCATCACCTGGCGCCGGAGCAGTGCACCCTGCCACCGGCTCCCCCCTGCCCTGCTCGCCCGCTCCATGCTGTACCCGGCGAGAGCATTGCGGTGGCAATAGAAGCCGGAGAATGACGCTGCTGACTGAAGCGCTGAGGTCACAGCGCTTCATTCGGGCGCCGGTGCTGGGCACCACCAGCCCGCCTGCCTCTATTTTTCATTCAAGTCTCTCTCCTGACCTGCTGGACCGCGGCGCTCGCCAATAAGCGCTTGCAGTCCAGCAGCCAATCAGAAGCATTGGTGGCAGCTGGACTGCGAGCGCCTATTGGTTAGTGCCGCAGTCCAGCGGGAGACTTAAATTCAAAATAGCAGTGGACAGAAGGAGGCGGAGCTGACGACTTGTAATTTATTGTGTGGGTCCCGGCGCTCAGCTCAGCATGTGCAGTGCGGTGCAGGAGACGCGCTCTGCATCCTCTGCTCCTGACCTCTTGTTCCCGGCTACCGCAGCCGCTCTGTCTGTCAGGCAGCACCGGCTTATCTTCAGCACCACTCTCTTATTCATGTAGGTCAAGGAGGGTGATCTGTTGCACAAGACTAGGAGTTTTGGTATTACTTCATAAAGAAAGGCCCCCTATTATGTCAATAGTATGATGTATTTAATACATTAAATATTATTTGTAGGGGTGTGCTACCACGGACAAAGGAATACAGACTTGAAAGGAGAAGAGAGTTGTCATATGGTGGTGCACCATTTATAATAATAACACGACATAAAATATACCTTTTAATGTTTATTAGTTTAAAACTCTGCGAGATATGACGAACAACATATAACATAAATACAAGTGAATACAGTGTGGGTTAAAATGGCCTGTGCGGGTTCTACAATCAGTTTGCCTTGTTGATCAGTATTAAATCTGACACAATTATTATTCCCTCTCTGAGGTTATCTCATTTATAGGGGAGGTAAGTGTCTATTGAGGATAAGGTTGTGGACTGTATATAGGGTCCTGCGGCTCCAAATGTGATTCCTTTCAAAACACCAATTTTTCTTAAAGTTTATTACATGAATACCCACTAGGGTTAACGATTGTCTTATGGTGTGGATGGAATAAATATATATGCACAGTTGGATGATTATCTGCAGGGTAAATTAGCGCCACAGGTCGTATGTACTATTCATTCAAGTAGCAGTATGGCTAGTGCCTAATTAGTGCTACTGGTGTACTGTACATAAGTGGGCTAATACTATATGTTGTATCCGTGCTACAACGTTGCCATCGCTGTCGCTACCTGATCAGCGTGCATCCGTTGGTACACTAAGCGCCGCTGGTATGACACATATTGGGTAAATTGGCATCACAGATCGTATGTACTTTTCACTCAGGTAGCAATATGGCTAATGCCTGACTAATGCTACTGGTGTACTGTACACAGATGGGCTGACGATATACGCTGTATCAGCGCTGCCGCGGTGTGTCGCTACCCACAGACTCTCCCTATATGGGACGTGTTCTTGTGGTGCCGATCAGCCTGCACCTGTTGATACACTCAGCGCCGCTGGTCTAACACGTAGCGGTTTACTCCCAGTGTTATATGGCTATCTAGTACATTAGAGTCCTGAAAAGGACTAGAAATACAGTCACATACACACAAGCAAGGCAATACTGTGAGAACGTCCGTGCGGCCAGGTCAGCCAGCGTACGCTTCGCAGTTCTTCTTCAGGGCAACCCGTGTAGTTGCCCGGGACAAGTTTATATGGCTAAGCTCCATTTTGAATCAACCAATGGACGTCCTGTTCTTTCTCACAGGTACCGCCCACGTTTCAATTAGTCTCAGGATTTATTTATTTTTAATAACGTCTTTTGCGGTGTATTTTTAGTGTCATGTTACATTCAGTCCTGTATGTCAATGTAAGCATACATGTCATGTTAATCAGTGACATTAATGGGTAACCATAGTTGTTCCCATTGCGTTCATATTCCTTGGTGCCGATCACCACAGTTACGTTATTTATCGTGACTCTCATAATTAATTAAATTCTTAATGAGTCGCGTTAAATTTCCCATAATATTATGGGAAATTTAACGCTACTCATTAAGAATTTAATTAATTATGAGAGTCACGATAAATAACGTAACTGTGGTGATCGGCACCAAGGAATATGAACGCAATGGGAACAACTATGGATACCCATTAATGTCACTGATTAACATGACATGTATGCTTACATTGACATACAGGACTGAATGTAACATGACACTAAAAATACACCGCAAAAGACGTTATTAAAAAAAAAAAAAAATCCTGAGACTAATTGAAACGTGGGCGGTACCTGTGAGAAAGAACAGGACGTCCATTGGTTGATTGAAAATGGAGCTTAGCCATATAAACTTGTCCCGGGCAACTACACGGGTTGCCCTGAAGAAGAACTGCGAAGCGTACGCCGGCTGACCTGGCCGCGCGGACGTTCTCACAGTATTGCCTTGCTTGTGTGTATGTGACTGTATTTCTAGTCCTTTTCAGGACTCTAATGTACTAGATAGCCATATAACACTGGGAGTAAACCGCTGCGTGTTAGACCAGCGGCGCTGAGTGTATCAACGGGTGCACGCTGATCGGCACCACAAGAACACGTCCCATATAGGGAGAGTCTGTGGGTAGCGACGGCACCGCGGCAGCGCTGATACAGCGTATATCGTCAGCCCATCTGTGTACAGTACACCGGTAGCATTAGTCAGGCATTAGCCATATTGCTACCTGAGTGAAAAGTACATACGATCTGTGATGCCAATTTACCCAATATGTGTCATACCAGCGGCGCTTAGTGTACCAACGGATGCACGCTGATCAGGTAGCGACAGCGATGGCAACGTTGTAGCACGGATACAACATATAGTATCAGCCCACTTATGTACAGTACACCAGTAGCACTAATTAGGCACTAGCCATACTGCTACTTGAATGAATAGTACATACGACCTGTGGCGCTAATTTACCCTGCAGATAATCATCCAACTGTGCATATATATTTATTCCATCCACACCATAAGACAATCGTTAACCCTAGTGGGTATTCATGTAATAAACTTTAAGAAAAATTGGTGTTTTGAAAGGAATCACATTTGGAGCCGCAGGACCCTATATACAGTCCACAACCTTATCCTCAATAGACACTTACCTCCCCTATAAATGAGATAACCTCAGAGAGGGAATAATAATTGTGTCAGATTTAATACTGATCAACAAGGCAAACTGATTGTAGAACCCGCACAGGGTTATATGTTGTTCGTCATATCTCGCAGAGTTTTAAACTAATAAACATTAAAAGGTATATTTTATGTCGTGTTATTATTATAAATGGTGCACCACCATATGACAACTCTCTTCTCCTTTCAAGTCCACTCTCTTATTCACCCTCCTTCCTGTGCTGCTGGGGCTCCTCCTCTCTCTTCATCTTCCTGCAGCACTGGCAGCCACTATAATGACGCCTATTAGAGCAGAGAGGAGGGAGGTCCTTCATGTCACTCAGCCTCAGCCTCCAGCTGTCCCTACTCCTGCAAAGTAAGTGTCCAGAGACTTGTCTCCAGAATTCTGTGAGCACTGAACCTGCAGTGGGCACTGTGTGTATAAATGGTGCTACTATTGGGGGCTTTATGTGTATAAGTGTTGCTTCTACAGTGGGCATTATATGCATTATGTGTAAATGGCACTATTGTATGCATGTGTATCAACAGGACTACTACTACAGTGAGCATTATGTGTAAAATGGGGGGGCGCGAAACATGCCCGTGCTCCGGGCACCGTGGCACCTAGCTACATCACTGGCAATAACAAATAAACAAATCATCCTAATATCTCCCCTAATTGGAGATGTGTTTTTTATGCAACTTCTGATAGTTATGGCCATGGAGCAATGTTTTGTATCTATCCCTAATGAAGTCAGTTTTGACGAAACACCTTGGTTCCATATTGTTGATGATTCCATTGCCTTCAATCTGTTAACTTCTACCCGGCGAATCATCATCTTCATTATTGATGTCAATAGGCTTACTGTATGCTAATATATACACAGTGTGCCGATTTTAACTGTGAAATCACATTTTATATTGTGAAAAATAATTTTTATAATAATAAAAAATTAGAAAACGCTTATTATATGTCCATCTTATTTGTAGAGTATTAACATCTAAAGCGGGATTCTTTCTGAGGTGTTGCTTCTATACATCATTAGCGCAGTTTGGGATTTTTATTCTTCCATATGTATATGTATATACAACTCAGCATAATCAATAAACACCCAACAGGCGATACTTATTGCACGTCGTCCTGAGGACGATTGTCCTGTGTGGACAATAAATTGCATACATTATATTGAAATTGGACTGGTGCTGGTCTTCTCTGTCTGAGTACAGTGATGTGTTGAATATATATATATATATATATATATATATATATATATATATATATATATATATATATATATATATATATATATATATATATATATATAGAAAGTGGTTTCTCTAAAGCAGAGACACAGGCACTCGCCACTTTATCCAAAAATAACTCAAATTTTTGGTAAAAAACAAATAAAGTTTATTTCTCAAATGAGCCAGCAGGTCAAAGAGGTTAGACACATCACCAAACTCCGACGTTTCGGTCCGTCAATAATGGACCTTTATCAAGGAGCCTAATAGAGCACAGAAAACAATGTAAACAGCAAACAAAAGCCTCCACATGTTTAAGTTCTCATAGGTGATGCAACATAATACAGACATACAAAGGTAAACTTACGTTTTCAGGCCATAAAAATTAGATTTCGGCTACATTGTCTTTTAGACCATGTTATTTATTTGCTCACTTGCCCCTGTGGATTGGCATACACTGGTATGACCACCCGGAAGTTCAGGGAGCGTATGGCCAACCACAGGAATTCGATCCGGTCAGCTTTGGAAACTGGCAAAACAGACTTACCTATCCCGAGACATTTTCTCTCTGCAGGACATCAGGTTGCCAGCCTACGGTGTCGGCTAATTGATTGGGTCCCTCCTCCTCCGCGAGGTGGGGACCGTGGACTCTTATTAAAAAAGAAAGAGAGCCGATGGATATTTGAACTTGGGACATTGGCCCCGAGGGGCCTTAATGAAAACAATCCCCTCAATATCTTTCTGAAATAAATGCATCATTTGTATTGTCACATATTCGGGCTCTTACTCTGCTTCTTCTCTTCTTTTCTCTGTTCCCTCTCGCTCTGCTCCTTGTCCTCTGTACTAGAGGGCGTTGTTTTATGTCACTTTCCATACCCCGCCTTGGGGTTCACTTACACCCTATTGTCACTTTCTTTTGACCATAGTCGGCTCGACTTACCCACCGATGTGTAAATGTTAAATTGCACAGTGGTGGTATATTGACTCTCATTTGACTCAACACTATATGTGTTTCAAATAGTCACTTTATTTACTTATTTATCATACTGGTCTTGGTTTATTTAATTTTTGCCTATTAAGAACGGAATATATTTGAACCCTATTGAGGCATTGACCTCTACAATTGACCCTGTATGCTCACTGATGCGCTCATTTGCGCTATGCCCTGAAATGCATACCTGATTAAGTTGCGTTTCAACTGGGCGTTGACGTCTGTAGTATTGTTGTTTTCCCATTAACCCAATATGCGCCCACAGGCGCCATGCCCTGGAACGCACACTATAATGTGTTGCGTTCCAACCAGGCAATATGACACTGTCGCTTCATTTCCATGTTACTATGCCCTGGAACGCACACTTCCGGGTGGTGCGTTCCAATAGGGCTATGACGTCACCAGCGCGAGATCCCCCGACCGCATAGCCACAGAACTTCACCCAGGTAATGACACCGGGTGCTTAATCTATGTACGCACCCACACAGCCTCACCTGCGATGCGCTATACGCATCGCAGGCTTGAGCTCATCCCCCGTTATTAGGTGGAACGCACGCTATGCGATGCGTTCCAACCAGCGGAAGCGCTACTTCCGCCTTCCGGCCACAGTGTGCGCTTCACCAGTCTAACTCCCTTCCTGGTAACGTCACACAGGAAGTGACGTCACCAGGGTCTCCGGCGGGATCCAGCGCTGCTCGTTTCCGTTCTGGGGCTATTTAAACCAAACCAGCACCTCTCAGTATGTACCACCTCTGCTCCATGCTGGTTTGCATGCAGTTCCTATATGGCTTTGCTGTACCCTATATCTCACCTGAAAACGTAAGTTTACCTTTGTATGTCTGTATTATGTTGCATCACCTATGAGAACTTAAACATGTGGAGGCTTTTGTTTGCTGTTTACATTGTTTTCTGTGCTCTATTAGGCTCCTTGATAAAGGTCCATTATTGACGGACCGAAACGTCGGAGTTTGGTGATGTGTCTAACCTCTTTGACCTGCTGGCTCATTTGAGAAATAAACTTTATTTGTTTTTTACCAAAAATTTGAGTTATTTTTGGATAAAGTGGCGAGTGCCTGTGTCTCTGCTTTAGAGAAACCACTTTCTGTTAATTGGAGTTCGGAGTACACTCTGCACCCCTTCACAGGACACCCCACCGTTGACGTATTTCTTCCACAGTGAGAGTGCGGTCTACAACCTAACATTATATATATATATATATATATATATATATATATATATATATATATATATATATATACACACTAGGTGATTCACCGCGCCCTGCAGGCACTCTTCACATGCATTATTGCATGAAATATGGTTTGTGCGGGAGTGTTAGGTGGGGAATTATTGCGGGTGCAGGTGTCAAAATGCTGTGGGTGTGGGAGGGGCAGATGTGGTGTTTGTACAGGTGGATGTGGGTATGCTGCAAGTGAAGGAGTGGTGGGTGGGTGTGGTAGTGGCATGGGTGAGGTTGGGGTGCGAGGGTGCCATTGGTGTCATGGGTGGGGTTGATTGTGGATACTGCAGGTGGTAGAGTGGCAGGTGTGGGGGTGAGCCTTGTGGGTGGTGTGGTTTGGTGTGTTACAGGGGTGCACTGGCTAAGTGAGGTGCAGTTGCGGGGGTGCTGTGAGAGTGGGACCAATGGGGGTGTGGTGGGGGAGGTATAGGTGTGTTGGTACTGCGGGTGGGTGATGAGCAGGTGCAGGGTTGGTCTGGCTGGGTGGGTGGGGGGGAACTGCGGGTTGAGGAGGTACGGGTGCAGGGGAGCCATGGGTGGGTGCATTAGTACCGCGGGTGGGGAAGTTGCGGGTGCGGGGTTGGCGCACACATTTCCAGGGGTTACAATACAGCAAGGTGGATTAAAAGGGGATTAGTGTGACTGGTCTTTCTCAATTAATCCTATTAAAGGCCAAGAAGAAAGAGGCTCCATCTGTACATTGGACCTTTTTGTGCTTTGTCTTTGACTTTCACCATCACAGATGCTCTTTCTCCTAAAGCAATCTAAAGCAAGCAAAAAAAAGAAAGAGTGCAAAAGTGATTAACTCTTTTTCTGGTAGTAAAGTCATATGACATTTGTTGATGCATTCTGATTGGATTCTTTGAACATCATGTACTGTGGGTGGCCTGATTCTCCAGAAGGACAGTCTGTATTGATTTACAAATGAATTTATGTGAATTTAAGAATCAATATGCAAGTCTGTACTGGGCAACATGTCTAGATGTCACACACTGCATGTAATGGAAACAATATTTAAATGACAGCTTAGTATAATTATATTAATTTAGATAACATATGTGGCATTGTTTCCACCTCAGTCCCCTGTGATGTCTTCATATTTCCTGGCAGGGGAGAGTGATAAAGATAAATTATTCCACTAAATGACCGATATTAAAACAAATCCCATATTTTGCTTTAACCCCTTCCCGACATTTGACGTACATTTACGTCATGGTCGGGAAGTACTTCCCGACACATGGCGTAAATGTACGTCATGGCTTTAAACTGTCACCGCGTCTATAGACGCGGTGACAGTTTAAACATGTCTGCTGTCCCTGACAGCAGACATGTCCCTGCATGCCCAGGGGGGGCTGCGATGCCGCCCCCCCGTCAGCGATCGCTGTGATTGGCTGTTCAGTGTGAACAGCCAATTACAGCGTTTTCTGTGTCACCGGCGAATAACGTTCGCCGGTGACACAGGGATCGGAGGTGATTGGTGCTGTAAAGTACAGCACCAATCACCACGGGGTGTAAGGGTGACACTGGTGTCACCCCACCTCACCCCGCCCGCCCCCAAAGGCCGTGATTGGTTCGTCGGACCGACGAACCAATCACAGCCATGGAGGGGGATTTAAACTAACGGTGACTGCACTGCAGACGCCATTCCGGTCTGGAATTGCATGCAGTGCGGTCACCGTGCCTATCTGCCGTAGTATACTGACCTGATCCTTGCAAATACTTACCTGATCACTTGTAGCGTGCTGGATGCTTCCTGGATCCTGTTACTACTTGTGACTTCCTGTGTTGTGCTGCTGCAGTGTGATAGCGTTATAGATAGAGAGAGATAGAGAGAGATAGAGAGAGATAGAGAGAGATAGTGACAGAGAGTGCTATATTTTGTGCTGCTGCAGTGTGATAGAGTTATAGATAGAGAGATAGAGAGAGATAGAGAGAGATAGAGAGATAGTGACAGATTGTGCTATATATTTTTTATATAACTGACTGCTGCCCCCCCTTTTGTGCTGATCAGTATAAATTAACTGATCAGCAACTTTTTGGGGGCGCAGGTTTTTTTTTTTTAATATATATACCTGTCAGTGCTGCTGCTGCTGCAGTGTCATAGAGTGATAGATAGTGAGAGATAGAGAGATAGAGAGAGATAGTGACAGAGAGTGATAGAGAGTGCTATATTTTGTGTCTGCTGCCCCCCTTTTGTGCACCCCCAGCAACTTTTTGGGGGTGCAGGGGTTATTTTTTATATATATAACTGTCAGTGCTGCTGCTGCAGTGTCATAGAGTGATAGATAGTGAGAGATAGAGAGATAGAGAGAGATAGAGAGAGATAGTGACAGAGAGTGATAGAGAGTGCTATATTTTGTGTCTGCTGCCCCCGCCTTTTGTGCTGATCACTATATCTGAGGTGATCAGCAACTTTTTGGGGGTGCAGAGGTTTTTTTTTTTATATATACCTGTCAGTTGCTGCCAGTTGCACTGTCAGTTGCACCAAAGGTTGTGCACCTGCTGCCCCTCACTGGTAATCAGTGTCGCATCAGTGATCACCTTTTTTTTTTTTGAGGGTGCTGTGGGGTCTTTTTTTAATTTTTTTTTTACACACACTGTGATTTTGTGGGTGTCCTGTGGCCACTGTGCGCTGATCAGTGATGTACATCACTGATCAGCTTTTTCGGCACAGGGTTGATCTATTTTTTTTTTGGATCAAATTCCTGTTGCCTTTGAGCGCTGTTCAGTGACGGACGTTACTGACCAACATCTGTGCTCAATTTTTTTTTTTTTTTTAACTCCATCAATTTTTTTTTTTTTTTATTGGGATCAAATTCCTGTATAAAGTATTTTTTTTTCTGCACTACATACACACTACACACTACATACCCCCCTGGTTGAAATAAAGTTTGTACCCCCCCTACACTATACACGTGTTGAAACATTTCACTACCAGAAACACAAAAATAAAAATGGCATCCCAAATGTCATCCCAAATGTCATCCCAGTCATCCAGAAGAATGTATTCAGCGGAGGAGGCATATGCCATGCTTGCCTCTGACTCTGACACAGCCAGTGAGGCAAGCGGGGAATTTGAAGGATTCATCTTAAGCTCCTCTTCCTCCTCTAGTGATGAGGGACCCCCTCAAAGACGCCCCCGTAGAGCAGCTGAGAACCTCCCCCCAAAAAATTAATCTCGTATGGACCCCACCACCAGACAATTTTGAGCCCCAGGTTCCTGAGTTTTTGGCCATGCCAGGAATCCAATTTGATTCCACAGGTCTCAGAGAAATTGACTTTTTCAAATTATTTTTCTCTGATGATTTTATAAATTTAATGGTGGACCAAACTAATTTATATGCCCAGCAGTTTATTGCTCAAAAGCCCACGTCATCATTTGCTAGGTGGACCCCTGTAGATGCAGTAGAGATGATGACGTTTTGGGGTCTGGTGTTTCATATGGGCATAGTAAAAAAGCCAGAAATTAGGCAATATTGGAGTACAGATGTTCTGTACAGCACCCCATTTTACCGTATGGCCATGACTCGGGCTCGTTTTGAGATGATCCTTAAATTTTTGCATTACAACGATAATGCACAGTGCCCACCCAGAGATGATCCCACCTTTGACCGGCTATTCAAAGTCAGGCCGGTCATTGATCATTTCAGTGCCAAATTTGCAGAGATGTACATCCCTGAAAAATGTATTTGTATTGACGAGTCCCTTATACATTTTAAAGGAAGGGTTAAATTCCGCCAGTACCTTCCCAGTAAGAGGGCAAGGTATGGCATAAAAATGTATAAGCTGTGTGAAAGCACCTCAGGGTACACCCACATGTTTAGGGTATATGAAGGGAAGGATTCAAGAATTGAACCGCCAGAATGCCCCCCCTCCCTCGTAGGTGTTAGTGGAAAAATTGTCTGGGATTTAGTGCACCCCTTCCTGGATAAAGGTTATCACCTCTATGTGGATAACTTTTACACTAGCATCCCCCTGTTTGAGGCCCTTGGTTCAAGAGGTACAGCAGCTTGCGGTACTGTGCGCAAGAACCAAAGAGGCCTCCCAAAAACGCACATTGCCCAAGTAATGAGAAGGGGTGAAAGCAGGGGAATATGCACCGAAAATATGTTGTTGGTCAAATATAAGGACAAGAGGGATGTCCTTATACTGACAACAATTCACGGAGACAGTACCACCTCCGTCCCTGTATGAGGTACCAGTACCCACACCTCAAAACCTAATTGTATCCTGGATTACAATAGGTACATGGGCGGAGTGGATCTTTCAGATCAGGTACTGAAGCCGTACAGTGCCCTGCGGAAAACAAAAATCTGGTACAAGAAGCTGGCCGTGTATATCATCCAGATGGCACTGTATAACGCTTACGTGCTATTCCGTTCTACCGGCCAGAGGGGGACATTTATGCACTTTCAAGAGGAAGTCATAAAGGGCCTAATATTTGGGAACCAGCAGGCAGAGGGCCCCAGTACTTCTAGCACTGGCCCCCGTATTGTACCAGGGCAGCATTTTCCTGATGAAATCCCCTCCACTGGAAAAAAGGGCAGGACACAAAAAAGGTGCAAAGTTTGCTATAAAAAGGGAATAAGAAAGCAAACTATTTTCCAGTGTGACACTTGCCCCGACAAACCCGGCCTATGTATAAAGGAGTGTTTTAAAATATACCACACATCTATGGATTATTAGGTTCATCATTTCACCGTGCTTCGGGGGTCTTGCTAATGCCACATAGCACCCACCATTCATTCCACCAGAATCTGAGCCGCAAAATCCAAAAATCACTCCTTCCCTTCTGAGTCCTGCCATGCACCCAACTGGTATTTTTTGGTCACATGTGAGGCATTGCCTTACTCGGGAGAAATTGAGGCACAGATTTTGGGGTGCTTTTTCTCCTTCATACCTTCTGAAAATGAAAAATTTTGAGCCAGAACTGCATTTTTGTGTAAAAAAATGTAATTTTTCATTTTCACTGCCCAGTTGTATCAAAATTGGTGAAACCCCTGGGGATTTGAAATGTACACTATACCCCTAGATGAATTCCCTGAGGGGTGTAGTTTGCAAAATGGGGTCACTTGTGGGGGGGTTCCACTGTATTGGTGCTTTGGGGGTCTTGCTAATGCGACATAGCACCCACCAACATTCCACCAGAATTTGTGCTGCAAAATCCAAATATCACTCCTTCCCTTCTGAGTCCTGCCACTTTTTGGTCACACATGAGGCATTGCCGTACTCGGGAGAAATTGGGGCACAGATTTTGGGGTGCTTTTTCTCCTTCATACCTTCTGAAAATGAAAAATTTTGAGCCAGAACTGCATTTTTGTGTAAAAAAATGTAATTTTTCATTTTCACTGCCCAGTTGTATCAAAATTGGTGAAACCCCTGGGGGTTTGAAATGTACAATATACCCCTAGATGAATTCCCTGAGGGGTGTAGTTTGCAAAATGGGGTCACTTGTGGGGGGGGTTCCACTGTATTGGTGCTTTGGGGGTCTTGCTAATGCGACATAGCACCCACCAACATTCCACCAGAATCTGTGCTGCAAAATCCAAATATCACTCCTTCCCTTCTGAGTCCTGCCACTTTTTGGCCACACATGAGGCATTGCCGTACTCGGGAGAAATTGGGGCACATATTTTGGGGTGCTTTTTCTCCTTCATACCTTCTGAAAATGAAAAATTTTGAGCCAGAACTGCATTTTTGTGTAAAAAAATGTAATTTTTCATTTTCACTGCCCAGTTGTATAAAAATTGGTGAAACCCCTGGGGGTTTGAAATGTACACTATACCCCTAGATGAATTCCCTGAGGGGTGTAGTTTGCAAAATGGGGTCACTTGTGGGGGGGTTCCACGGTATTGGTGCTTTGGGGGTCTTGCTAATGCAACATAGCACCCACCAACATTCCACCAGAATCTGTGCTGCAAAATCCAAAAATCACTCCTTCCCTTCTGAGTCCTGCCATGCACCCAAATGGTATTATTTGGTCACATGTGAGGCATTGCCGTACTCGGGAGAAATTGGGGCACAGATTTTGGGGTGCTTTGTCTCCTTCATTCCTTGTGAAAATGAAAAATTTTGAGCCAGAACTGCATTTTTGTGTAAAAAATTTAATTTTTCATTTGCACAGCCCAGTTGTATCAAAATTGGTGAAACCCCTGGGGGTTTGAAATGTACACTATACCCCAAAATGAATTCCCTGAGGGGTGTAGTTTGCAAAATGGGGTCACTTGTGGGGGGTTCCACTGTATTGGTGCTTGGGGGGTCTTGCTAATGCGACATAGCACCCACCAACATTCCACCAGAATCTGAGCTGCAAAATCCAAAAATCACTCCTTCCCTTCTGAGTCCTGCCATGCACCCAAATGGTATTATTTGGTCACATGTGAGGCATTGCCGTACTCGGGAGAAATTGGGGCACAGATTTTGGGGTGCTTTTTCTCCTTCATACCTTCTGAAAATGAAAAATTTTTAGCCAGAACTGCATTTTTGTGTAAAAAAATGTAATTTTTCATTTTCACTGCCCAGTTGTATCAAAATTGGTGAAACCCCTGGGGGTTTGAAATGTACACTATACCCCTAGATGAATTCCCTGAGGGGTGTAGTTTGCAAAATGGGGTCACTTGTGGGGGGCTTCCACTGTATTGGTGCTTTGGGGGTCTTGCTAATGCGACATAGCACCCACCAACATTCCACCAGAATCTGTGCTGCAAAATCCAAAAATCACTCCTTCCCTTCTGAGTCCTGCCATGCACCCAAATGGTATTTTTTGGTCACATGTGAGGCATTGCCGTACTCGGGAGAAATTGGGGCACAGATTTTGGGGTGCTTTGTCTCCTTCATTCCTTGTGAAAATGAAAAATTTTGAGCCAGAACTGCATTTTTGTGTAAAAAATGTAATTTTTCATTTGCACAGCCCAGTTGTATCAAAATTGGTGAAACCCCTGGGGGTTTGAAATGTACACTATACCCCTAGATGAATTCCCTGAGGGGTATAGTTTGCAAAATGGGGTCACTTGTTGGGGGGTTCCACTGTATTGGTGCTTGGGGGGTCTTGCTAATGCGACATAGCACCCACCAACATTCCACCGGAATCTGAGCTGCAAAATCCAAAAATCACTCCTTCCCTTCTGAATCCTGCCATGCACCCAAATGGTATTTTTTGGTCACATGTGAGGCATTGCTGTACTCGGGAGAAATTGGGGCACAGATTTTGGGGTGCTTTTTCTCCTTCATACCTTCTGAAAATGAAAAATTTTGAGCCAGAACTGCATTTTTGTGTAAAAAAATGTAATTTTTCATTTTCACTGCCCAGTTGTATCAAAATTGGTGAAACCCCTGGGGGTTTGAAATGTACACTATACCCCTAGATGAATTCCCTGAGGGGTGTAGTTTGCAAAATGGGGTCACTTGTGGGGGGGTTCCACTGTATTGGTGCTTGGGGGGTCTTGCTAATGCGACATAGCACCCACCAACATTCCACCAGAATCTGAGCTGCAAAATCCAAAAATCACTCCTTCCCTTCTGAGTCCTGCCATGCACCCAAATGGTATTTTTTGGTCACATGTGAGGCATTGCCGTACTCGGGAGGAATTGGGGCACAGATTTTGGGGTGCTTTGTCTCCTTCATTCCTTGTGAAAATGAAAAATTTTGAGCCAGAACTGCATTTTTGTGTAAAAAATTTAATTTTTCATTTTCACTGCCCAGTTGTACCACAATTGGTGAAACCCCTGGGGGTTTGAAATGTACACTATACCCCTAGATGAATTCCCTGAGGGGTGTAGTTTGCAAAATGGGGTCACTTGTGGGGGGGTTCCTAAATTTTAGAATCTTATGGTGCCTAGAAACCTACATGGTGCCTAAAAAATAATCTCATAAAAAGGAGGCTCCAAAATCAAGTAGGTGCTCCTTCTATTATGAAGCCTGTGGTTTGGTCAACGTGCACACTAGGGCCACATATAGGATATATTAATGAAAACAAAAGAATTGGGGGAATCAATTTTTAGTCACATTTCTCTAGTAAAATCTACTGTGTTCCTTAGAAAAATGTATTAAAATTGCAAATCTGCAAAAAAAATGAAATTTTGAAATTTCACCTACACTTTGTTTTAATTCCTGTGAAACACCTAAAGGGTTAACAAACTTCCAAAATGCTGTTTTGAATACTGTGAGGGGTGCAGTTTTTGAAATGGCATCATTTATGGGGGTGTCTCACATACAAGTCCCTCAAAGTCACATCAGAACTGAACTGGTCCCTAAAAAAATCAGTGTTTGAAATTTTCTTGAAAATTTGAGAATTTGCTATTCATATTGTAAGCCTCCTAGTGTCCAAAAAAATTAAAAGGAAGTTGAAATAATGATGGAAACATAAAGTAGACATATGGTCTATGTTAGTTATTAACTATTTTGAGTGGTATGATTATTTGTCTCACAAGCAGAAAATTTAACATTTTGCAAATTGCTAAATTTTCCATTTTTTTACGACATTTTGGTATTTTTCACAAAAAAACACAGACTGTATCGACCCAAATTTACCACTAATTTGAAGTACAATGTGTCACGAGAAAACAATCTCAAAATCACTGGGATAAGTAAAAGCAAAAAAAAGTTATCCCCACTTAAGTGATACATGTCAGATTTGAAAAAAAGGGCTCTGTCAGGAAGGCAAAAACTGTCTGTGTCAGGAAGGGGTTAAGCGTTATATTGTAACTGGGAGCAAACTTCAAATGAACCATACATTTTTGGAGCAATACAGATTATATAATTAAGTTCATCTTGATTTTTTTAGAGCTGCATTATTAATGTTCCATTCAGTAGATTGCATAAGATATCACATATGTATACCAAACTTGTAAAAATTATAAGATCTTGTGAACAAGAGGAATATAAAGTGACAAGAGGCATCCTGGTGTGCTAATTTGTGGAGATTTTCTTTTGTCAATGGACATTATTTAAATGAGAGGAAGGTGGGGAGGATGCATATTACAGGCCATTATTTGCTAAGCAAAGAGACACATATCCATTTCTACTCCACAATAGGGCTTAAAGTTTGCATGTTGTGTATTTTCCAATGGGGCCAAGCGCAAAGGAAAAAAGAAATCTAAAATCACAGAAATGCTACTGTTTCAATGAAGGAGCATACATGTGCAAACCTTTGCATTGTTTTCACTTGTGCTAGCAGATAATAATGTTATTTTTGTCTAGTCCCATACAAAGTTAAGCCTCTTACACACTAGGTGACCATGCCAATGCCCATATAGGCGGCGGCGGCAGGGACCCAGCGGGGTTGTGCCGGCATTGGCAAGTGCATACACACTTGCTGATGCCAGCTCCAAAGTGAGCAACGGTGGTGAGGGGTGGCGAGAGGAGCCACAGCCACGCTAACGCTGCAGCAGGGCCATCATTAATGAGGATGTCCCTCGACCCGAACATGCTGGACAAGGGAGTGTCTCGTTAAAGATACGCGGGAGTGTACATTGTTCTTTAGATTGAGTGTACACACTAAAAGATAAAGTGAAAAATATCTTCCAGAAAGGACTTTCTGAAAGATATCTTTCGTTTTATCTTCTAGTGTGTATGGGCTTAACAATGTTCTAGACCAAAGATCAGTGGTTGCACCATATTGCATACCAACAGTTTTGTTTTGTATTTCAATATGGCTTTATTGCTATGCAGCTGGTACAATGTAAAATATAATGTCGGGGGTACCACTGGGCTGCCCATATAGCAGTGATGGCTGCTCAACAGGCACTGAGGAGGGAACCAGGATGCAGAGATGATTGGAGGGCCCTATCAGAGTGACAGTCGCTGTGAGATTATCTTGTGTGACCACTCCGTGTGATCATCCGATACCCCTGGGATCACACATCAGAGCTCCTGGAGGGCTTCCGGTCATAGGCGCTCCCTGCTGCTGTGATGATTTTGTCAGTATGCAGATTTGGGGGCAACAGCATCCAGGTTTACCAGACTAGCTGCATGCCGGTTGAACTTGGACTGTTTTTCTAAGTGACGAACGTTTACAAGGCAAAACTATGCCTTATAAATGCATGCTGCGTTAAAAAAATAAAAACATCTTGGATGGCATCCCGCACCTCTTGCAATATTACTCGTTTAATTTTACACTTGTGGCTCCATTTAACTGTAGAAGAGAATTGGGAATGGATAGAGGTGGACAAATGCAGAAGGTGTATAGTAAGTGTGAACAGTGATTTCCTGAGCGCTGGTGCAATTACACACTAGCAATACTTATAGCAGTCACCAGTGCAAGCTACTTACCTCTGATTATCTGACTAAGCAGATATGGTGCCCACACATGGTGCGATTCTCTTATGCGTTTTGAACTTTTAGTTCAAAAACACATCAGGAGTAGTTAACATTGCAATAAAGTATGTGCAGCCAGTACATTTTGTACTGCATTGCATCTAGTTCAGATTGCACACTGTTGTTGCGCATTGCATGTGATTTGAACTAGAGCCCTTATTCTGGTTCACTCGCAAAGACATATTTCTTCTCAAACAGACAAAACCATATTCACTGCAGGTGGGGCAGATGTAACTTTTGCATAGAGAATTAGATTTGGGTGGGGTTTTACTTCAAAGTGAGATCTATATTTTGCAGTGTAAAAATAATGCAGCCAGTATTTACCCTGCACAGAAACAAAATAACTCACCCAAATCTAAATCTCTCTGCACATTTTACATCTGCCCCACCTGCAGTGCACATGGTTTTGTCCATTTGAGAAGGAATTTGCCTTTGCGAGTGAACCAGAATAAGGGCCTAAATGCGATGCGATGCTATCTAGTACATATATGGGCACCTATAGAGTTTTCCTCATTGCTCCTGCCTATATTATATGGTGTTGTGGGCATACTGTAGTTCATCATGACATTTCTGCTTCCTTTATTATCACAGGAAAAAGAAGATTTTCACCTACTGTATTATAAAGGATGTGTTTCAATTATTTATAACTGTAGCTGGTAAAACAATATTTTAATTTTGTTAATTTTTGTGTCCTTAAATATATGAAAGATGCAACTATATTTTAGGCAAATACATATTAATAAAAACAGTAGAATGAAATAACTTTTGGCTTTGCCTTTTAGTAATTGATTCCGGCTTCTGAATAGTCTAACTCTGCTTAGTGTGCTCCAGATGCTGCCACTTCTAATTAGAGCCACAGTGAAATATTTGACTTGCCAGGAAGCTAGAGAGAAGGAAAAAAAAATCACCATTTATGCACATGCTTAGAGGCTACCATACAATGTTTTATCCTGGAGGATTTCTTTATCTTTAAAGCATGATTTACCAGTCATGTCCAAGGAAGCTGCAAACAATGTTGCACATAATGAACTAATAAAGCAACACTTCAGCTCTAAGACAAAAGGCAAATTTAAAACTCCAACCGATCCTCTATCATAGTCAGCATCTGCCAGAAAATGTGGAATCACTAATTGTAAAAGAAAAATATGCCTTTTCCTTCAGCTCCACCTACAGGTCATATGGTTTTTCTGTTATATCTTAGCACATTATTCATATCTACTGTAGTTTGCATTGCCTGGTATATCTTAGCTAGCATCTCTCGCAATACCTTGTACAGTATATTTGAGTGCATTTTCATTTTATTCTGTTGTATATCAGGTAAAGAATTTTTTAAATAGCGTAGGTATCACTATGTACACATTACAATTTGCATGAAATAAGGGAGAAAAACAGGCTTCTATTGTGTCGACCGTCCCATTGTAGACCTAATGCTTATGTCAACCTTCCAACCCCTTCGACTTTAGCCATCGACCTAAGCCCATAAAAGTCAATAAGAAGACCTTTAGTGGTCAACCTTTGTCCACCTTCATGGTGTCGACCTAGCGACCTTATCCTGTTGCATCGCCTGCACCCTCTGTGGTTACGCCTCTGCTTCCTCCCTAATCTGATTGCACTGTTGTTTAGTGAATCAATAAAAAACCCTAGAGAGAAAGTGTTTGATTTTCTCTATACATGTACAGTATAAGCGGCCTCTAAAATCCTTGCACATTACACAAAATAAAAAAATATCTGTTATTATAATTAGAAACACTGATTTTAATACTGTATGTATGTATGTATATATATATATATATATATATATATATATATATATAAAGCAATGATGCCAGGCACTCAGTAAACTTGCGCCAACTTTGAAGGGTGCTCGAATTTCCCAACAGGGATATAAATGCGTGTAGGTGATGATCGGCACTCCTCCTAACCAATATGCAATTCAAATAAGAAAAGTCCAATACATTGGAAGTCTGGTCAACGTTTCGGGTGCTGTACCCTTTATCAAGACATCTTGATAAAGGGTACAGCACCCAAAACGTTGACCATACTTCCACTGTATTGGACTTTTCTTATTTGAATTGCATATTGGTTAGGAGGAGTGCCGATCATCACCTACACGTGTGTGTGTATATATATATATATATATATATATATATATATATATAAGCGTGGTGACGGCATCACTCAGTAGGAAAGAAGAGACAGGAGACCTGATAACTTCCAACGTTTCGAGATCTTGCGATCCCTTTATCAAGGTGCAAAGAACAACAAAGTAATGTGAAAGACAACATACCTTTAAGCTGATCCGGATCCCCTCACGCCCACCAGCCATCCCACCCGGCTCCATCTAGTGACGTCATCCAGGGGAGACGTCCGGCGTGGCTACGAAGGGCATCCACGATCTGCCCATACCTGCAATAATGTGATACAATATATTGTAATACAGGGGGGGGGATTTGAAGTGGATTGCGCTGCTGAACAAATAATTTTTAAAAACAACACACTAATTGGCTGAGAAAAGATGAATGAAATACTGGACACACTGTTAAATTGGTAATTTTATATGGAAAAATACATCAATAAAAATACATACATTTGATACATACAAATAATTAATTAATTAATAAATTTATAGTAAAAAATCTCATAAAAAGAATCCCCAGGTTAGGAAATTAGATATCTGTAGCTGGTAAATTCACAGCCTAGTAGCCTGTTTTATAATGTTATATAACCAGAAAATATATATGGAGAGTGGTGCTTATGATGATAAATGAAGAATAGAGTCCGGTTTATAAACAGTCAAATGGTCATTTGATTTGTGAATATAAATCGCAGGTTGTATTGCTCACCCTTGATGATAATACTTGCTCCGTGCCAGTATTGGGGGTTTCCAGCGAGCGGTTTCAGATGTTTACTTCTGATGCACTTACACTCCTCTCGGCTTATCGCCGGTGTAGCCTGCCTGTAGTCAGGTACGGGTTCACCGCACCGACCACGGCGGTGAAGGAGTGTGTCTGGCAGTTGGTGGAATCCTCCACTCTGTGTGGAGCCCCGGCTCTCCTGATCTAGCGTGGAGAGCGGCTGGGTGAAACAGCTGATTGCCGGCAGCGAGGGAAGGGAAAGCTGCACTTCAGCTGTACGGCAGGGTGTGCAAGTGGCGGTGAGCCAGCGGGTGAGCTGGTGCTGCGATGCGCTTGTTCAGCGTGAGGTAGCTGGAATACCGGCAGCATATAAGCTTCTCCTTGTATAAAACAGGCTGGAGGCTGGAAGTAGGACGGGTAGAACTTTTTCAAGACAAAGTTCCCAGCAGACAACGGGAACGAAACGCGTTGACGTCATCACACACCTGGTTAGGTGTTCTACCCGTCCTACTTCCAGCCTCCAGCCTGTTTCATACAAGGAGAAGCTTATTATATGCTGCCGGTATTCCAGCTACCTCACGCTGAACAAGCGCATCGCAGCACCAGCTCACCCGCTGGCTCACCGCCACTTGCACACCCTGCCGTACAGCTGAAGTGCAGCTTTCCCTTCCCTCGCTGCCGGCAATCAGCTGTTTCACCCAGCCGCTCTCCACGCTACATCAGGAGAGCCGGGGCTCCACACAGAGCGGAGGATTCCACCAACTGCCAGACACACTCCTTCACCGCCGTGGTCGGTGCGGTGAACCCGTACCTGACTACAGGCAGGCTACACCGGCGATAAGCCGAGAGGAGTGTAAGTCGCATCAGAAGTAAACATCTGAAACCGCTCGCTGGACACCCCCAATACTGGCACGGAGCAAGTATTATCATCAAGGGTGAGCAATACAACCTGCGATTTATATTCACAAATCAAATGACCATTTGACTGTTTATAAACCGGACTCTATTCTTCATTTATCATCATAAGCACCACTCTCCATATATATTTTCTGGTTATATAACCTTATAAAACAGGCTACTAGGCTGTGAATTTACCAGCTACAGATATCTAATTTCCTAACCTGGGGATTCTTTTTATGAGATTTTTTACTATAAATTTATTAATTATTTGTATGTATCAAATGTATGTATTTTTATTGATGTATTTTTCCATATAAAATTACCAATTTAACAGTGTGTCCAGTATTTCATTCATCTTTTCTCAGCCAATTAGTGTGTTGTTTTTAAAAATTATTTGTTCAGCAGCGCAATCCACTTCAAACCCCCCCCCCTGTATTTCTTTTTGGGTGAGTCGAGACGGGCTCACAGAAGTGTATGCTGCAGCTGTGGAAACCCTTTATATATTATTAAAATACAACATTAAAAACTGCTAAGCGCCAGGAGATGTGCCTCGGAGTGGTCTAATATTTAGTCACTTCGATCCACATTCACCCCCTCTTGTCACAATATATTGTAAGTGCGAATAAAATACAGTAAAATACAATAAAAATACATATAGGTCGCGTGTGCCAAAAATACACTAAAAAACATGTAAAGTGAACTCAATAAGACGGGCGTCCTATGACCCCGATCTGCTATGTGAAACAACACTGCAATACATATAAACACGCGACTCCTAATACCTGTATAAAAATACCATTAAAAATAGTGAAATAAAGTGCTTCTTATAAAGAAATTTTGTAAAGACTGCATGTCCCTGCAACATGTGCAAAAATGCGTGGTTGGTCTCTAAGCAACAATAAAACCACCCACAGCTTGTGGGGGGTGTGTTCATGTATATGCTGCAACTGTCTAGGAACTCACTTATGGGCTAAATGATGGTTGGTACCCGAAAAAAGATTTTGATGGCGCAAATGAGCATTAGCCATATCACCTTACAGAAAGCAGGAGAGTCCGGCATGCTCATTCAGGCCCCTGGGGGACAGTGTGTCGAGCCGATGTATTCATCTGCTCTCTGCTCTGCACAATATTAACCCTCTGTCTCCCCCTCTTTTCAATGATGGGATCTGTTCAATTATCCTGTATCTCAGGGAGGCTAGAGTGTGGTGGGCCATGGCAAAGTGCCTGGCCACGGGCTGTTCGCTACTCCCTACTAATAGGGCTTGTTTAATGGCAGATCTATGGGCTGCAGCCCTCTCTTTAAACGTGCGGATTGTCTTGCCGACGTAGTGTCGGCCACACGGGCAGCTGACAAGATATACCACGAAATTGGAGGTACACGATACCCTCTGTTTGATTTTATAGGGTTTGCCGGAGTACGGGTGACAGAAAGTATCTCCTGCAATCATGAAGCTACAAGTGGTGCACCCGCAACACTTATAACAACCGGGTTTAGGTGTCCCGAGGAAGCTGGAGGGTATATGGGGTTTTGCTTCGGTCACATCATTTTTAATGAGGTAATCTTTCAAATTTTTCCCTCTGGTATAAGCACATATTCGGGTACCAACCATCATTTAGCCCATAAGTGAGTTCCTAGACAGTTGCAGCATATACATGAACACACCCCCCACAAGCTGTGGGTGGTTTTATTGTTGCCTAGAGACCAACCACGCATTTTTGCACATGTTGCAGGGATATGCAGTCTTCACAAAATGTCTTTATAAGAAGCACTTTTTGAATTACAAGTTTTTATTTTATTGAAAGACATTTACAGTACAAAAAACAATTTTTAAAATCCAGTATCATTCCAATTCATATACAGGCATAAACAAGCAAACACAATTGAATCCTTATTTTCTATCTTTTATCTCATTCTATCTTTATTTTCGATATTTATTTCCTTACTTCTTTATCAGAAAATTAATGCTCCATTCAGGGATTCCTGTCTATACCAAGACGTTTCTATCAGGGAGTTCTTTAATGCTTCTTTTAATGACACTGATAGTGTTCCTATATATGGTAACCATGTTTCCATAAAAGTTTTTGTCACTTTTTCTTTTTGTAACATTGTGTCTGCCCAGTCCATAAGAAATAGGTGCATTATTCTGGGCTGTACAAGAGATATAGGTGGCGGTCTAGTGTTAATCCATTCGGCCAGTATCGTTTTTTTCGTTGCCGCTGCTATTTTTATGAGTAATCTTCTAATGGGTATATCATATTTTTTTTGTTCCTGGGGTGTATATACTCCCCAAAATATCCATTTTTTCATTATCACAAAATCTATTTGCAGGACCTGCTTTATATACTCCTGTACAGCCAACCAGAGGGTTTGCACCGTTCTACAGGCCCACAGGCAATGTACTATTTCTGCATTTTCTTCCCCACATTTATAACAATTCGCATTGGTGGCTTCACCTATTAATTCTTTGATTCTAGGAGTCAGATAGGCTCGATGTAATATTTTTTGGTGCATTTCTGTGTATGATATAGATACTAGCGTTTTATTCAATATATTATATGCCTTTATCATCTCTCCCATTTTCATATCCGGGAACTCTAATTGCCATTTTAGCATCCCTTTTGGTTTTTGATCTAATTTTATTTCCCCCCGGTATACCTCATACACTTGTGCTATCGTGATATTCTTTCCCTGATATATTTGTTTATCTAACCGCACCAACTCCTCTTTCTCTTGACATTTCATTATAACTGAACCCACATAACTCATAATCTGCATATATACAAAGTGAGTTATATCTGACTGGGGGTATTTTTCTTTTAATTGTGTATATGTCAAGGGTGTTCTGATATCTTTTTGTAATACGTTCGCCACATGTTTTAACCCTTCCTTATGCCACTTGCCAAACACACTCATATATTGGGATGGAGGGAATTCACTATTACCCCAGAACGGCAGAAATATGGAGTGTTGTTTATTTCCCGCCCTTACCATTCTCCATGCCATAAATGTGGTATCTAATAATATGTTATTTCTTACTTCACTTGGCATATTCTTAACTGGTTTATGTAGTAGGGCTGTTAGTTGGATATTGGGGATAAAACTCTGTTCCACTCTATAATCTGCGTATTTATTCTCACCCAAGATCCAATCTGTGGCCATTCTGTAGTTTGCCGCTATGGCGTATGTCTTTAAGCATGGAAGGTTTAACCCTCCCAAATCCCTCTTTTGCTGTCATTTCATTAACACAATCCTGGGTCGTTTCCCCAGCCAAATACATTTTGTAATCTCTCTATTATGTTTAACAATATCTTTTTTATTAGGTATAATGGGTAACATTTGTAAAATATATAGGAACCTGGGGAATGTAATCATTTTATATAGATGTATTCTCCCGATATATGATAGAGGTAGATGTTACCACCTCTCAAACTCTCCTTTAGTTCTCTCCCATAATGCGTCATAGTTCAAGGTATACAATTTGTCGGGGTCCGCTGGGATCTTAACCCCAAGGTATGTTATTCCTTGTGGTGGTGCCCATTTAAAGGGGAATTTATTATCCCATCCTCTTTTTGCTTCCGGAAAGGGGCATAGGGCTTCGGACTTCAGATAATTTATCTTAAAACCCCCCACTTTTTCAAACTCTATTAATAATTTCAATAAGTTTGGTATGGCTTGTTTGGGGTTGGTCATATACAACAATATATCGTCCGCAAAAGCGGATATTTTAAATTCTTTCTCCGCAAATTGTATACCTTTCCACTCTTTATCCAATATAATATGTCTTAGCAGGGGATCTAGTGCTAGATTGAATATTAAGGGGGATAGTGGGCATCCTTGCCGTGTTCCTCTTGTTAATTTAAATGTATTTGTATTAAAGTTATTTACTGTAATATATGCTGATGCCTCATTATATAACGTCTGAAATATGTGAATGAATTCTGTGCCAAATTGTTGTTTTTGGAAGACTGCTTCTAAATATTGCCATGATATTCTGTCGAACGCTTTGTCCGCGTCGCAACTTAAAATAATTGTATCTTTTTCCTTTGTTTGGTGAATTTTATAAATTGCCGCTATTATAGATCTCACATTATATGTTGAGTATTTATTTTTAAGGAATCCTGTTTGTTGGGGCATTAATAAAGCTGGTAATATTTGTTGGAAGCGTACTGCTATTTTTTTAGTGAATAATTTGAAGTCCTGGTTAAGGAGTGAAATGGGTCTATACATTGTGATTAAAGTGGGGTCCTTATTAGGTTTTGGAATTAATATTATACGTGCTTCATTAAATTGTGTTGGTGCTTCGTGACCTACTCTTATCGCATTATATACTTTTGCTAATTGTGGTACGATTTGTGTTTTTACCATTTTATAATATGCCGCTGACAGGCCATCTGGCCCTGGGGTCTTGTGCAGTGGTATTTTAGTGATTATCTGTTCTATCTCTTTTTCTGTTATTGGTGCCATTAACAATTCTCTATCTTCTCTAGTTAAGTGTGATACTTGTGCCTGTTCTAAAAATTCTATATTTGCTAGTGGATAATTTTTCGGTGCTTTATACAGGTTCCCGAAGTAGGACACAAATGCTTTGGCTATCTTTGTTTGATCTTTATTTATTTCATCTTTTTCTGTTTTTAATGTTGCGATTACTTTATATCCTTTAGCTGTCTTTGTTAAATTTGCTAACATTTTTCCTGACCTATTCCCCCATCTGAAATATCTGTTCTTATGTTGCACATACCAATTAGATTTTTCTGTCATGATATTATCATGTGCCATTTTTGCTTCCTTGTATCTTAATCTATTTATTTCTGACGGGTCTGTTAGTAATCTCGCATATGTTACTGCAATTTCAGTAGCTGCTTTTATTAGCCGCATTTGGTGTTTCTTCCTTTGGGAAGCTGTATAGGCCATAATATACCCTCTCATAACAGGTTTCGACGCTTGCCACAGTAAATTAATATCCCCTTCGTGTACCTCATTGTCCTTCATGTAATTTTGATGCATCTGGATCAGGTATTCCTTAAATTCTATTGAATTAATCAAATGCTCTGGAAATCTCCAGTTAAAGGATTGCGTTATTTTCTGGTCCAGTTGTATCTTCATTACAATCGGGGCGTGATCTGATATCACTATGTCCTGTATTTCTGTGTTATCTATTTTATGCAATATTTTATCTTCCACTAACCAGAAGTCTAATCTTGAAAAAGAATTATGTGGGTGGGAGTAAAAAGTGCACTTTTTTTCATCTAAATTCTCTATTCTCCATGGATCCACCAACTGTAAGTTTTCCATCAGCATGATTAATGTTAGGGGTACTTTCCTCTTTCCCCTATTTTTATTTAAATCTTGTTTCACATCTACTTGGGCATCTAAAATTGCATTAAAGTCTCCACCCAAGATTAGTGTACCCTCCTTCCATCCTTGTATCTTAGTATACAAATCCGCGAAGAATTGTACATTTTCTCCTGGGGGAGCGTATATGCATACCAGCGTATATAGTGTATTTTCGATATTTACCTTAATAAAAAGAAATCTTCCCTCTACATCTGCCCACTCTGATACTATAGTGTAATTAAGGTTCTTTCTGAACGCTATCAACACGCCCCTGGTTTTTGTTTTATAGGATGCCTGTCTAGTCTCTTCTATCCATGTATCCCTAAAAACATTTGCTTTCCCTGCTTTCCAATGTGTCTCCTGTATGAAGATTACATCCGGTCTATATTTTTTCAGATGCGTCGACACTTTCTTCCTTTTAACGGGGGTATTTAAACCTTCTACGTTCCACGAGATAAATGTTAGATTCCTTTTAACTTTATTCTCTTGTGTTTTACTACTAATGTTCTTTCTTTGTCATTTTAATGTATTTAAAACACATATTTTACTCTGTACCTCTCTTGCCCCAGCCTGCAGGAGAGGATCCATTTGACTCTTTTCTGCCTGTATTAGACATTGAACTGCACTGTCTATCCTAAACACATATATTCTATTCTTCTGTCTTTCTATCCCCTTTCCCTCCCCCCCCCCTCCCTCCCCTTTGTTACTGTATTTCCACCTCAGAGTTCATTCTTTAGTTAGATAAATTTCCAGTTTTAATACTCAGTCTTTTTGTATTCTTCTTTCTTCAGGTTTTGTTCCCGGCTTCCAGTATGTTTATAAATTTTCTTGCGTCTTCTGGGTTGTTAAATATTTGTGTTTTCCCTTCAAAGTTCACCCTTAATTTAGCCGGGTATAATAATGAGAAACGTATGTTCTTTGTATACAGTTCCTTGCATATTTCTGAGTTTTCTCTTCTTTTGTTAGATACTTGAAAGGAAAAATCTTGGAACAGCATTATACGTGACTCTCCGTATTTTATTTCATGGGTTTTATGATATGCGTTCATGATTTTGATTTTGTCCATATAATTGAGCAACTTGAAAATCACTGGTCTGGGTCTTTGTTGTGCGTTTTGGCGTTCAGGGCCAATCCGGTTCACCCGTTCCACAATTATGGGTTCTTGCTCTGGTATCCCGATTTTTCCCAGTAGCCATTTTGAAACTGTAGCCATTAGATCTTTGTTCTTCACACTCTCAGGTAGGCCTATCAGCCTTAGATTGCTCCTCCTACTTCTGTTTTCGAGTTCTTCTATTTTATCAGTTAATGTTATAATTGTTTTCCCCTGTTCTTGTACTTGTGTGACTACGCCTCTAAGATCATCTTCCAATGATGAGATCCTATCTTCCGCTTCCATCAGTCTCGCGGATTGTTGGGCTACTTGTTCCACCATCCTGTTA
This sequence comes from Crinia signifera, assembly GCF_055691185.1. Lineage (NCBI taxonomy): Eukaryota > Metazoa > Chordata > Amphibia > Anura > Myobatrachidae > Crinia > Crinia signifera. The sequence goes on along the minus strand of NC_139217.1, from coordinate 306,166,061 downwards.
ATTGCTTCAGAGATTGGTGTCAGTTTCACGTCCAAAAGAGGTGACAGGATGTCTAAAATTTCTTTAGCTCTCTGTGTTGCGGTTTGTGGCATATATAAAGTCTCATCCAGTGATTCTGTTATACTTATACTACTGGGTTTTTAGCAGCTTGTGTACTTTTAGCAGCTTTAGCTGCTTTGGCCACATATTTTTCCATTTTGTTTCTTTTCCTTATGCCCGCACTCTGTCGCCCCCCTATATCATTGACTTTATATTGGGGTATTATCTGTGTTCGAGTCTCTTTCACCGTTCCAATTCTGGGCCCTTATATTTTATGTGTCTTCTGCCCTTTACCCTTTCGCTGGTTAAGCTTTCTTTGTTTATGTCCCCCACAATATTCTTATTACTTTAAGGTAAGGCACTCACCATTTGCTGTACCTTTCTGCCATCTTGGGATCTGTTTATCACAAGTGTTGTTAAAGTCACTATGTCCACAAGTTGTCCAGGTTCACCGTGTCTTTTTTCCTTTTCTCCACGCTACAGCTTGTGTGGGTTATTCCTTTTAGGTTTAGGGGTTCATGTAGTTCACTGTGCTGTGTATTGTGGGGTCCCAACTCTTAAACTCTGTTGTTTCTTAGGGGTTATGTGGCTATTAGGCCTGGCGTTTTCTTCCTTTAATAATAAACCAGTGCAGCTCTCCTGTGGTCAGGGATGTCTTGGTCACAGCGGCATACAGAGTGTTTTTAGCTGGTATTCCCCATGGGCAGTCGATTGATTTTATTTCTTTTTCCTCCTGATGTGTAGTCACTGCGCGCAGCTGATGTCCGGCAGCCTAAAGACTGCACTTCAGCTGTAATGTAGTTTAGTGAGTCTACAGCTTATCAGGCAACGTGTGACTGTTGCTTCTTAATTTGTAGCACACTTGCCTCTGTGTCACATCAGGTGCTTGGGGCATATAGTGCTTCACTCAGCATACCGTCCCTTCAGTCAGACCTCAAGTATGGCATACCACAAGGTATCGAATGGAACAGCTTTCTTACTGTTTGTTTTGTCCCGGTGCTCCGGTGCCCCTGCTGCCGTTTCTGCGGGGACCTCTCTCTTTGTGCTGGCCGCGTGGTGTCTCTCACTGCTCTTTCCCATACCAGCTGTTTTACTCGCTGTTCGGGTTGGGGCCGGGGTCACCGCATCACCGCTGTTGTCTCTGCTGCTGTCGCTGCTACAACCGGTTCTCCGGCATCTGTTTCCCCGCTGCTCACGCAGAGCGTCTCGGCGCGTCAGCAGTCTGCGACGGGGTCTGATCACTTCGCCTCCTCCAAGATGGCGCCCGTTCTGTCCGGCGTCTTACTGTGTTCTAGCCCGGCACCTATCTCGATGCCCGGACTTCCAAGGTGAGTTTTTGCGGGTGGCTGAGTTCTTGCCCGTCGCTTATCCCCCTGCCTCCTGGTTCTATTTTGGGGCACTTTCCACGGCTTTCCCCCGGTAGATCCCTACACGGAGCCTTGGTTAGGGAGAGCCTAAAATCGTGACCTTCTCTCAGGTCCACGCCCCCGGAAGTCTGGTTCCTATAAGAAGCACTTTAATTCAATATTTTTAATGGTATTTTTATACAGGTATTAGGAGTCGCGTGTTTATATGTATTGCAGTGTTGTTGCACATAGCAGATAGGGGTCATAGGACGCTCGTCTTATTGAGTTCACTTTACATGTTTTTTAGTGTATTTTTGGCACACGCGACCTATATGTATTTTTATTGTATTTTACTGTATTTTATTCGCACTTACAATATATTGTATCACATTATTGCAGGTATGGGCAGATCGTGGATGCCCTTCGTAGCCACGCCGGATGTCTCCCCTGGATGACGTCACTAGATGGAGCCGGGCGGGATGGCTGGTGGGCGTGAGGGGATCCGGATCAGCTTAAAGGTATGTTGTCTTTCACATTACTTTGTTGTTCTTTGCACCTTGATAAAGGGATTGCAAGATCTCGAAACGTTGGAAGTTATCAGGTCTCCTGTCTCTTCTTTCCTACTGAGTGCCGCCGTCACCACACTAATATACAGCCGGTCTCCTACGGGCCATACTCCGGCGGGCACCAGCTCATCAGCTTTACTGGAACGCAATTGGGAGTGCCGCACCGCCAACAGACTGTATATATATATATATATATATATATATATATATATATATATATATATATATATATATATACAGTGTTCCATCTATAGCTTTGTTTTTTATGTTAGTACTACCATTTTTTTGTCTACATTGCTACATTATTTCACTTAATACCTTTTTTTGGTCTTAAAGTATATACAATAGATTGTTAAATACAGCAGCTTCCGATTAGGACAATATTATAATAGAATTTACAATAATATCCAGTACATTTTTTCATTAACCATTTAGCGCTTTTCTACATATTATATTAAAGTATATACAGTCAATCCTGCTTTATTCTTCGAATGGTTTGGTATGTGACAGACACATACATCACCTTTTTCCAACAATATATAGTGTGTGTATATATATATATATATATATATATATATGTATATCTGTTCAAAAACAAGAAGAGGTGCCTCATAGTGTAAAACCGTTTTTTATTTTTATTTATAAAGCACAGAACTGTGTAGGTACATAAAATCAATGAAGACCCGTACCGAGCAGATAACCGCTGTGGGCTGGTTACCACAAGGTTCAATATAAACTCCCAGCCACAACTACTGCCTTCCAGGACACCGCAAGATCTCAGATAGACTGCCGGCTGGCCACCAGGAGAAGCAGCGTGACGGCGTGTGGGCGAGCATGGATGGAGCAGGAGAAGCCGGGTACAGGTAAAGCTGTTGTCACTAGCCCCGCCCGAATGTGTTTCGTATCCAAACTTCATCAGAGGGCGTGGCTAATGACAGACAGCACAGGACTTAAAAGTGCATAGTGACCAATCAGATTTTTCTAAGGTGCGGCAACATAAATTGCTATACATTTCGGCAACATGTGTGACAGTTAAAGGTACAGAGTGTTTTTCATTGTACACAGGATGGTAACATTGTAATCAAATTTGGACAACAGCTACAACATATATAAACATAACTTGTTTTTTTAAAAACGAAGGAAAGACATAAAATACTTTATACAGAAGCTAAAAAGCATCTTGTTTAAATATATTAGCCGGACAATATATCACAGAAAAAAAGGCACTTTTGACGGCATGTCAGCTGAAATGCCGCACAAATTACATGCATAGAGAGGCGTATTTGAATATATACATGTACCGCCATGTTTGACCTAGACATACATATAAGAGAGAAAAAATGGATAAGAACAAAGACAACGTGAAATATATATATATATATATATATATATATATGAATACTTCTCAGAATATTAAGACAGATGAAGAAATATATATATACCTATGTAAACATACTAGAACAGACCATAGAATACAAGGCAACATAGTACTTTAACGATTTATGAAGGGAGTGATCTCATAACCCTCAATGAGCCCCGACGATGTAAGGCTATTCATAGTGAGGATCCAGTAGGTCTCGCGCCTCAACAGCGCTCGATCCCTGTCTCCTCCCCTCTTATTGACGGGTACCAACTCCAGAGCCTTAATCTTGGTACCAGCAGGATTACAACCATGGATGTCCTTATAGTGCCTAGGCACACTATGGTTAAGTACACCATGTTTTATGTTCCTGAGGTGTTTCAGAATCCTCACCTTTAAAGGTCGTTTGGTTTTTCCGATATAATTATAACCACAAGGGCAGGTTAACAAATATACAATATAAGGTGTGTTACAATTCATATACTGATTAATTTTATGTGAGGTACCACCTGGTGACATAAAAGAAGACCCTTTTTGGATGTAAAGGCAAATCTTGCATCTGCCACATGCAAAACAGCCCTTTACAGTTAGAAAAGAGGATGAAAAGTTATTGCTGCTGGCTGGTGTTACTACTTCCAGCTGGCTATTAGAAGTCCAAGCACTGATAGGGCGGTATTCAATGAGCTTGATTCGCCATGTTTTTATGGCGAATTTGTGCTGTTTGGCGAATTTTTGACTAAAACGGTGAATCACCCTATTCAATGACCACATGGCGAATACATTTGAAGGTTTTTTTCGCCATGATTCACCGAGTAGCAATTGCTATCTTTTTATGGAGAAGTGGAATGTGAACTTTTAAAATAAAGTGTTTTGTTTTTTACATTTGGTGTCAAAAAATCAGGAATTTTATTCTGAGGAGGGGCATGCTATTTTTATTCATGTGCTGTAAGCACATGAATATATATTTAATTTAAAAAAAATCTATATATATATATATATATATATATTTTTTTTTTTTACACAGCAGCCAGCAGGGGGCGCCGGAGCCGAGCCGCTCATTACATATTCATATATTCACTGCACCCGATCGTTACGATCGGGTATAGTGAATATACGGTCCCCTGCTGGCACCCCTGGGGGGCAGCCTGTGCTGCCTGGCACCCGGGGAGCCCACCTCCCCCCCACAAACGTTCTGGGGCAGGCAGAGAGACTTCCATCTCTCTGCCTGCCACCGTCCTCAGACTCCCTGCGGCATTCGCCGCAGGAGCTCATATTCGCAGTCAGGGGCAGCGAGCCCCTGACACGTTGAATACCGGAGCCCGCCGGCTCCGGAACGTGGCGAATGTGCAGCGAATCCTAAAAAGGATTCGCTGCACCTCGCAGGTATTCTCATTGGATACCGCCCATAGTCTTAGCTCTTGTGAACACAATCTTAGGGGCCTCACCTAAGTGATCCCCCAAAACTGAGTCACATTGAAGTATATGCCAGTGTTTTTTAAGCATGATGGAAATTTGCCTCTCACTATCATTATATTTGGTAATGAATAAACAGTCAGATCTTTCATCCTCTTTATCCTTCACCTTATATTGCAGAACATCCTCCCTTTCTGATGCTCTGGCCTTTGATAATGCTGATGCAACCACCTTAAGAGGGTAGCCCCTCTCTCTGAACCTCTGTGTATATATATCGGCCTGTACGTCAAAAGTTTCTAGATTGGTACAGTTCCTGCGCAAACGCAGGAACTGGGAAAAAGGGATATTGTTCTTCCAGGGCTTCGAGTGGCAGCTTTCATATACAAGATAGATATTGCTATCAACACTCTTAAAAAAGGTTCTAGTCTCCACATTCGGCACCTGGGGAAAGTTTTTTACACTAAGGACTTGATCAAGGAATTTGATTTCTTCACTTTGGAAATTAGAGGTGAATTTTAGATTAAAACAATTAATGTTCAATTCCAGCATAAACTGTTCAAATTCTGTCTTATCCCCCTTCCAAATCATAATAATATCATCTATATAGCGATGAAAAAAATGAATTTTAGGTGCCTTTGAGCAGATGACTTTCCCACTCCCCCATGTACAGATTCGCTAAACTGGAGGCACAAATCGTACCCATCGCTGTGCCCCACAGCTGGATGTACCAATGCCCAAGGAATTCAAAGTAATTATGCGTGAGCATTCAATATCCCAAAACTGAGCGCAGGTTCACCAACACTTCTCTGTGCAAATATATATATATATATATATATATATATATATATATATATATATATATATATATATATAGCAAGAGAATAGAGTGCACTCACCAGACTTTCCAATCCTTAAAAACAGGTTCTTTATTTCATCATTTTAAAAGAGGTATGGTCGACGTTTCGGGTCACTGGGGACCCTTTGTCAAGACAGCAATCAAAAGCAGCTCCATACAGCATAAAATCTTAAGCTCAAATGACCGGTTTAAGTACCCTCACTGACACAGGGACTCCGCCCACTGCCAATCACTTAACTTTTGCGAACATATAATCTAACTGGCCTTCAAGGTAGAGACTTAGCTCCTTTATTACTTAGTATAGACTTTCAGCTCGAGTACACAATGCAAAGATTATACACATACCTGCTACGATGTGCCGCTCGTGGTTTTACCCCGGCGTGCGTTCCATCTATCAATACTTCCGCATATGTCTGCGGTTCATCCACCGGAAGTTCCGGTCAGGTTGCGTAGCTGGCTAAGCCGCTCCAACAAATCTCTTAGTGTGTGCGCTTAATCAATGCGCTTCAATGTAAATTGATAACCCTGGCTTTATCGTCAGACGGGGCTCAAAATATTACTAAATATGCTTGCGGTGGTGTTTTATCCCTTAGTCCATTCAGGCCCCCACGGTCATTCTAAGCTTTTACAAAAAACGACATACATTTAAAATAACCTATGATGACACAGATAGTCCCGATCAGTGCAACCAAAAGGGGCTGGCTGCATCTAGAGGGGTCACTCTGTGTCAACTTATCCTACATGTGCACATAGAGCTTATCTGGCGAGGTGGTTCCAGGAAAAATATTTTGTGATGCTTTGAGGAGACTACCCCAGCAGATGTGAAATGAGTACAAAGTGAGTGCTACCTACCCCGGGACATTGTATATAAAGAAAGACGGCTGTTTTTTCTTTTGGTCTGGCACCCTATAAAGAAAGTTTTTTCGCATGTTTAATATCATTAAGCTAATTTTTTCTAACTGTAAACATTACAGAAAAGCAGGAGACTCCACCATTGCATTTAATCAAATGAAAAATTTCTTTGAATTGATTTGTTTTGGAGCTAATTTTTATCCTACATGTGCATTTTTATACTGTGTGCTGTATAAGTGTTGTATATCATATTATGGCTACAAGTCTAGGTTTTTTGGAGGACGGACAAATCAGTGAGGCAGAGACCAATATTATTAGCCTGACTGATGACGAGATTGACAGAATTCTGTTTGACGAATTGGACTTTGGGAGTATCCCTTCACAAACACCGACTGACCGCTATCATAAACTTTATCGCCTAAAGAAAAGAGAAATAGATCTGTTACTACACGGTCAATTTCTCTCTGAATACTCAAGGAAGAAAAAAATTCCTAGAGGTTTCAGGGTAGCCAATACCCCCACCATCGGACGCAGGAATCCAGCGTTCTGTGTCCGATGGTGTGGGGTCTTAAACAAGTGTTCCCTTGATTTATTGGCCCTAGTAATAGAAGAAGTTGGTAGCGAGCTTAAAAAAGTCAAAACGGATCTAAAAGCCCTAGAAAAAGAATCCCTACCTGCCCTTAAAGCTGATAAATCGGAAGACTGGATAGACCGTTTGCAGAAACAAGTAGACAAATACAAGGCAGATCTGATAGCGTTTAAACGCAAGAAGCTTGACCAGGTAGACAGTGATTATCAACAACATACAGTCTACCGCTGGCTATCAGGTGATAGCAGTAGTAGCAGAGGAGGACGGACTAAAAGACCTTTCTATAACCGTCCGCAGTATACTGACGGCGGCAACGAAAGGTATCAATCTCAGTCATCGTCTGAAGCAGAATTCTCAGACTCCCTGCCCCCACAAGGCTCTTCTACTTCTACCTCCACTGCTTTTTTAGGCCCAGGTTTGGGACTTCAATACCCAAATCAAAGAAAAAGAGGCCACATCCGAGAAGAGGGGGAAAGAAGAAGAAGAGGACGCCCAAGGGGGCGCAGGGGAATGAGGAATTAATTTTTAATTTATAAAGTCACACCTTAACACCTGCAGAATCCTCCCTACTGAGTAAAGGCCTATCCTTCATCCCTACGAACAGACACGACTCATTTAAGTGGACAGTAGACCGGTACAAAATAGGACGGAAGTTGAGACTCCGGGAATATTTTGACAACAAAGTGACACTGACACCAGGACAGAACACAGACAAAAAAATCTTTAAAAATCCAAGTTATTTTGATCCGACATCACAGAACCCTAGTCTAAAAACCTTTTTAAGAATGATTAAGGCAGAAACAGAGGAAGACAAAGTGAAGGGTGATTATCAATTTGACAATTTAACAACTCAAGAAAGACAGGCTTTGAAATCTTTGAAAACAAACAATGAGCTTGTAATACGTAGAGCGGACAAAGGAGGAGCCGTAGTGCTCCAAGACTTTCACACATACAACCTAGAAGTAATGAAACAACTTTCTGATGCCTCCACCTACTGTAAAATGAGATTTAACCCTATGCTAAAAATTAAAAAGAAGGTGGATAATGTGTTGGACCTGGGGAGGATACAGGGCTGGTTAGACGAGGACACCCACTCGTTTCTAACGGTGGAGTGCCCAGTCTGCCCAGTCCTGTATACCCTCCCAAAGATCCACAAATCCCTGGAGAGCCCGCCAGGGCGCCCGATAATATCGGCAAGAGGATCAGTCCTACAACCCCTGGCGAGGTTTTTAGATTTTTACCTACAGCCAATTGTTAAAGCTACTAAGACCTACCTAAGGGATACAGGCCACTTCCTTAAAGACCTGGACCACCTCAGTTTTTTACCAGAGGATGCAATTCTATGTACGATGGACGTCTGCTCATTGTACACTATCATTCCACATGAAGCAGGCCTGTCAGCAATTGCTGAGGCTCTAATAACAAGTGGGCAGACGAATCCACCGACAGAATTTTTGCTAGAATTACTGAGACTGGTACTTGAACAGAACCACTTTATGTATCAAGGCGGGTTCTATACCCAACAAACTGGCACCGCTATGGGGTCAAATGTGGCGCCAACATATGCGAATTTGTATATGGATCACTATGAGCGCCAGTACATTATTGAGGCCTATGCAGATAATTTATTATACTTTAAAAGATACATCGATGATGTTTTCATAGTCTGGCGAGGTGGAACAGATAGCTTTTTTGCAATGGTGGAGCATCTAAATAAACTACAAAGTCCAGTTCGGTTTACAGCAGCAACTAACAAGGACACAATGAACTTTCTGGATGTCACGGTCTTCAGGTCAGGACTGAGCATTGCATACACGCTCTACAGGAAGGAAACTGACAGGAACACCCTGTTATGGGCAACCAGTCATCACCCGAATGCCCTAAAATCGAACCTTCCAGTTTCACAACTCCTAAGGGTTTTTAGAAATAATTCTGATGATCAACTGGCCGAGAAACAGATCAAGGAATGCTGTGAGCGCTTTGTCAATAGAGGCTACAAGAGATCAACAGTAGCGAACTGTTTAGTCAAAGCGAGAGAAAAATTCCTAAAGGGAAGAGAAAGCACCACCAGCGCCAATCCCAACAGGATGATTCTTAATGTGCACTGCGACACGAATCTGAATAAAGTCCAGAGGAGCATCAGAAAGAACTGGCCATTGGTCACCACTGATCCAACTTTTAAGAGGCTTGATAAGAAAAAGCCACTCCTCAGTATTTCCAGAGGTCTAAATCTAAAAGACCATTTGTATCGCACCAACCAGATACATGGAATACAGACCAGACACCTGGGGTCCATGAAAAAAGGATGCTTCAAATGCACAGGATGTCTAACCTGTCGATCAATGATCTGTGGTCCATCATTTTGCCACCCACACAACGGAAAGAAGATCTTCCTAAGGCATAGACTGCACTGCCAATCAGACCATGTGGTCTATTTTCTGAAATGCCCGTGTGGCCATATGTATGTGGGAAAGACCATCCGCACAATGCGTGAACGCATGAACCAACACCGTTCCTCCATTCGACTGGCAATCGAGACTGGAGCGACAGACAAACCGGTGGCGGCACATTTCTTGCGAGAAGGACACCAGGTAACCAATTTAAGACACATGATAATTGACTGGATCGCACCTTCCCCGAGAGGAGGGGACAGAGGTCTGGAGCTTCTTAAAAAAGAGGCTTACTGGATTCACCATCTGGACACGGTAGCCCCAAGAGGCCTTAATGAGAAAAATTCCCTAAGCATCTTTCTATAGATGGGAATCCGTACAGAGCTGATTGGGCGCCTTTGATAAGACAACTCCTCCTCCAGCTAGGAGCAGAGAAAAGTGGAACCACTTATTCGTGTCCCAAAGACCCTTCAAGATAACTTGATTTTTTCATTATGATTTTTTCATCAAGATTTTTTCATCAAGATCTTCTCACCGCAGTTTCTTGATTTTTCTTAATTTTTTTCTCTTGATCACAATAATAAAAAATAAAAAGAACAAAAGATGTTCCTTTTTGATATATAAAGGTCTTCCTGTATTATGAGAGATTTTTTCTAAAAAAAATTTTTCTAAAAAATTCTCTATAGAAAAATATCTTTTTTCTAAAAAATTTTCTATAGAAAAATATTTTTCCTGGAACCACCTCGCCAGATAAGCTCTATGTGCACATGTAGGATAAGTTGACACAGAGTGACCCCTCTAGATGCAGCCAGCCCCTTTTGGTTGCACTGATCGGGACTATCTGTGTCATCATAGGTTATTTTAAATGTATGTCGTTTTTTGTAAAAGCTTAGAATGACCGTGGGGGCCTGAATGGACTAAGGGATAAAACACCACCGCAAGCATATTTAGTAATATTTTGAGCCCCGTCTGACGATAAAGCCAGGGTTATCAATTTACATTGAAGCGCATTGATTAAGCGCACACACTAAGAGATTTGTTGGAGCGGCTTAGCCAGCTACGCAACCTGACCGGAACTTCCGGTGGATGAACCGCAGACATATGCGGAAGTATTGATAGATGGAACGCACGCCGGGGTAAAACCACGAGCGGCACATCGTAGCAGGTATGTGTATAATCTTTGCATTGTGTACTCGAGCTGAAAGTCTATACTAAGTAATAAAGGAGCTAAGTCTCTACCTTGAAGGCCAGTTAGATTATATGTTCGCAAAAGTTAAGTGATTGGCAGTGGGCGGAGTCCCTGTGTCAGTGAGGGTACTTAAACCGGTCATTTGAGCTTAAGATTTTATGCTGTATGGAGCTGCTTTTGATTGCTGTCTTGACAAAGGGTCCCCAGTGACCCGAAACGTCGACCATACCTCTTTTAAAATGATGAAATAAAGAACCTGTTTTTAAGGATTGGAAAGTCTGGTGAGTGCACTCTATTCTCTTGCTATATTTATGGGCTTCACTTGCAATTTTGTGATGCTTTGAGGAGACTACCCCAGCAGATGTGAAATGAGTACAAAGTGAGTGCTACCTACCCCGGGACATTATATATATATATATATATATATATATATATACATACATACATATATACAGGTGGGTGTACTCTCGGATTTTATGGTGAAAAAAACTCCTTTATAAAAAAAAAAAGGACCAATAAAGGAGTGCCGCCTATTACACCCACCTGTATACCAAAGGCCGACCAGGCAGAACAGGAGGGCACCGGCTAAAGAACTCATTCATTCGACAGTGGAGTGCCGGGCTCACAACCATATATATATATATATATATATATATATATATATACACACACTGAAATGGAATGGAGTGGTGTTTGTGAAACAGTTCTCACAAAGATGAAGCCAAATCAATGGTTAATAGGGCTAACACAAAAGTGAATGGCGCCAAGAGAGCAGGGGAGCAGAGAACAGGTTATCAGGGCTAAGGTGTGATGTATACTGGTCTGGGGGTGCCCAGATCTACCATTTGCACTCTTACCTCTACCCCCTTACCTGTCAACTCCCTTTTATGTCCCCTGCCAGTGCTGCAGTGACTGCAAGGATGCTCCTACGGCTGAGCAGCAAGAGAAGGGTGTTATCGATCACAGAAATCAGTCTTGTCCTGATCTCCTCTAACCTGGATGAATGAGGGCGATTCCCACCATACATACTGTTTTTAATGATATTTTTTGGGAATGTGGTGTGGCCATGCCCTGTTTCATTAATACATGCCAAACATTACCTGGGCTCGGCCACTCCATAGGTGCCGATTCTGTGGGTGCTCAAGGGCCCGAGTACCCACGGAAATTGATGAGCACCCACGGCCCAAGTCCCGCTGCTGGGCCACCATATTAACTTGCTAATTTGCGGCTGCAGCACCCACATTGCCGGACCCACCACCTGGGAAACAGTATGCCGGGAAGAGTGTATTCTGTCCACGGAGTACCTGCACTGTGGGGGCATTTATGTACCTGCACTGTGGGGGCATTTATGTACCTGCACTGTGGGGGCATTTATGTATGTGGAACTCTGTTGCTGTAATTTAAATATTGGAGACAACTGTGCTCCGTAATATAAATTGGTATTATTTTCCCATGAAGCCACTCCTCTATATTTTTGGCTTGAGCACCCACCAGCAAAAACATAAATCGGCACCTATGGGCCACTCTGTATACAGCCCTGGCAAATTTAGGTGGGTTAGACATCAACTTTACCAGTCTTATTGGTGGCAGACAAGGACTATACAAAACACAATGTTAAACAGAATCTAGGTGGGAAGGCAAGTGCTATGCTGCCGGGTTTTGGCTTGCAGTGTCTATGTGTTATGTCATGCAGCTACCACGACCCTCCCCAAAAATGTTCTGGATATGCCTGTGTTGACTGGACTGTGCCCTCCCAACACCATCCAAAGCTACGAAGCCACCCCCACCGGCACTCAGACCGTGATCACATTTTTACAGAATTCCGAAAATTCCCTAATAGTGGTTTACGCTATTCAGCATGTAATGCTGGCTTAGCTCTATTGTCAAAATCACAAGAATATATTGTAAAAGTCAATGAGAAGACGTTGTTAGAAGGAGTCATAGTCCCATTACAGTAGTTAGTCTATGGACAGGTTTAATGCAAAGTGTACAAAGTTAATAAAACACGAATATCTGTTAAGTTCCATTTTAGATTTTAACTTTCATTAGCCATACTACTAATATATTGAGAGATAGTGTTTGGTTTTCACCATGTCAACATCTTTGTACTACAGTACCTTATTGGAGGAACTTCGGGCACCCTTAGGTTAGTTGTCTCTCAATTTGGAAAAACATAAATGTATGAACCAAAGTAGAAACATAGAAACATAGAATTTGACGGCAGATTAGAACCATTTTGCCCATCTACTCTGCCCCTTTTTTTACCCTTCAGGTAATCTCAACTCTCTGCTCCAAACTATACATTTTAAGATATTTTAGTCTATCCAGGTAAGTTTTGTGATGTAGGCCATGCACCATTTTAGTTGCCCTTCTTTGTACACTCTCCATTGTATTCATATCCTTCTGAAGATATGGTCTCCAGAACTGGACACAGTATTCAGATGAGGCCATACCAATGACCTATAAAGTGGCATTACGTCTTTTTTCTGCTACTGATTCCTCTCCTTTTGCAACCAAGCATCTGACTAGCCTTCCTCATTGCTTTGCTGCATTGCTTTCCTGCCTTTAAATCACTTGAAATAGTGACTCCTAGATCTCTTTCCTTCTCAGTAGTTTCCATTATAGTACCCTTGATACTATATTGAGCCTTTGGGTTTTTGAGTCCCAAGTGCATAATTTTGCATTTTTTAGCATTAAACTGTAGTTGCCATGCTCTTGACCAATTCTCAAGTTTACTTAGATCATCAGTCATTTGATTTACCCCTCCTGGTGTGTCTACTCTGTTGCATATCTTTGTGTCATCTGCAAAAAGGCATACTTTCCCTCGAATACCATTTGCAATGTCACTAATAAAGATATTAAAGAGCATTGGTCCAAGTACAGATCCCTGGGGTACTCCACTGGTAACATGTCCCTCCATAGAATGCACTCCATTTACTACAACTGTCTGTTTCCTATCCTGCAACCAGGTTCTTATCCATTGAATTGTTTTATAATCCAATCCCACATTTTCAAGTTTATTTAGTAGTCTGCGATGTGGAACAGTGTCAAATGCCTTACTAAAGTCTAAATATGCCACATCTACAGACCCCCCCCCCCCCCCTTCATCTAGTATTTTGGTCACGGAGTCAAAAAAGTCAATGAGACTTGTTTGGCATGATCTCCCTGCAGTAAAACCATGCTGTTTTGGATCCTGTAAATTGCTTAATTTAAGATAATCCACTATTCTTTCTTTTAATAGTGTTTCCATTAATTTCCCTACTACTGATGTAAGGCTCAATGGTCTGTAGTTACTTGCTTCTTCTTTGCTTCCGCTTTTGTGCAGTGGAACTACATTTGCTCTTCTCCAGTCCTCTGGAACTGCACCTGTATCTAGTGACTGGTTGAATAAATCTGTTAATGGCACTACCAACACATCTATTAGTTCTTTTAGTATCCTTGGATGCACTCTGGCACCATTGATTTATCCACTTTAGTCTTGAAAGTTCTGTTAGGACTTTCTCCCTAGTAAATGTACTTCCATCTACCTTATTTTTATGAATGTCCTTGAAACTTAACTGTGGTCCCTTCCCTTCTCCTTCTATAGTGAATATGGAGCAAAAGTAATTATTTAGATTATCTGCAATTGCCTTGTCTCCCTCCACCAAATTCTCAGTGTCTGTCCGCAGTCTTATTATTCCTCCATTTGATTTTCTCCTTTCACGTATATATTTAAAAAAGTTTTGTTTCCTTTATCTACTGACTGAGCCATTTTCTCCTCAGCTTGTGCCTTGGCACGCCTGATCACTTTCTTAGCCTCCTTGCATCTGGCAAGATACTATACACTTCTTTGTCTTTATTATATTGAGTCTGCTTGTATGTCCTAAAGGCCATCTTTTTTGCTTTTACACTAGTTGATACCTCTTTAGTAAACCACACTGGCTTCCTTTTCCTGGTACTTTTCTTAACCCTTTTGATACAAAGGTCCATTGCCTTTAGTATTGCACTTTTTAATTTTTTCCACCTCTCCTGCACTCCTTTCAGTTTCCTCCAATCCGCTAATGAGCCGCTTAAACAGCTCCCCATTTTTGCAAAGTCAGCCTTCCTAAAATCCAACACCTTAGTTTTTGTGTGACTGGAGTTGGACCCTGCCTTGATACTAAACCATACTGCTTGATGATCACTGGATCCCAGGTTCTCACTCATATATATGGCCGATATCCTGTCACCATTTGTGAGTATTAAATATAATATTGAGTCTTTGCGAGTAGGCTCCCTCACCAATTGTTTGAGAGATGCTTCCTGTAGGAAATTTAGAAATTTGTCACTTGTAGATGATCTTGCAAAAGACTCCTCCCAATTCACATCAGGTAGATTAAAGTCTCCCATGATTATGACTTCTCTCTTTAAAGCCATTTTAGTGACATCAAGCAATAGGCTCCTGTCCAAATCCTGCCCCTGGCCTGGGGGCCTATAGATGACCCCAGTACGAATAATGTCCTTCTCCCCCATTTCTATGGTCACCGTAGGTGCTGTCATAATATAGTGTAGGTGTTCAGATAATCTGGGGTGAACTAAGATTTAACCCTTACTCTGACTGGCAGATCTGTATTCAACTGACCCCCTGCACTCCCTGTTTCCCTCACTATTTCTCACTATTTCTAAAAAGCAAGTTGGAAACAGTGAGTCAAAACGGCGAAGCTCGCGGCTATATGCAGCAGGCTTTAGCAGTGAACCTCGCCATTTGGGGGAAGCCTTGCCATCCTCTTACAGCGAGTATTCCCCCAAAACATAAAATAGGGCGAGCGGCCAGCAAGGGGGTTAAATGGCGAGGTTGGCATGATTATGGCGATCTGTGCCAAAAACAAGCCATCCTCACCATAAAAACCCTGTCGCCGGTCACATTGAGTACACCCCATGATATGAACACAGAGGGAGGCAGGAAAGACAAGCTTATCTGTAGGCAAACGGAACAATGTTTGTACCCGTCTCCCATAGCAACAAACAACAGGGACCTGCCAGCTAGATGATCCGCTACCTGCGGATCCTAACAATTTGGAGGTGATGCAGATGCTTGTAATGCCATACATGGGGGCACGAGGTGTGGCTCAATATGAGAAATACTGTACATTAAACATGACCCAAAAAGTAGGTGCTACATTTTTTTTATCATGTAGTGCAGTGTCAACCTGGGGTGCCTTGGAATACTTGCAAGGGTGCCTTGGATTGGTAGTCCAGGAAAAATTCTAAGTATTTATGGTCAATTTAATAGGCAAATTCATACTGTAGATGGTGGCTACCAGTCTTGTTCTTCACCATGTAGCTGAATGAAAGGTTGACATATAAACACAATTTATTTGATAATCAGAGGTGTCCACATACAACTTTTTTTTTTCAAATTGTCACAACATACAAAACACGGCTTAGCTGTTTTCCAAATGTATCATGTAGATGGATTACATTTTTTTTGCAGCAGTAACATTTGCATAAAGCAATAGATTAGAGAAGCTGATTTTTAGAAAAATCACAAAGCGTGACTTTCGCAGGGTCCAAGGTGTGCCAAATTGTGCCATACATGGCACAATAAAACCAAGATGTATGTGGACACATCTATTGCATATATTTGTAAATGTACTATTCTTTCTAAATTTCTCAATTAGAAACTGGGATGCCGTGAAGAAAATTCTAATACTCTAGAGTGCCGTGATTAAAAAAAAATTTGGGAACCAATGGACTAGCCTAAATATTACCTAAACATGGAGTGTGTGGGAGAAAGTCTTTTAAATACAATTTAATGATAAATAGAACAATTGCAAGACTTTGCTTTGATATATAATGGGAAGAAAGGGAAAAGGGGTTGTATCTCATAGGTGCACCAATAGGTAGATCCAAAAGCGTAACTTTTTAATAAATTGTAAAAAATCTTGTCCTAATTTTTAATTGGAAATAAGAAGAAAATTTTCACAGTGAAATATAGAGGTCACTTTTTTTTTACACACACTTACACTGTAGTGCTCTTAAAGGTAAATTATGTCTTATACAAACACTAGTAAAACACTAGTAAAGTGCCCACGAGTGGTCCCAATTTTTCTGTACATTTTCTTATTTTGCTAATGAAATTCACTGATTCCTCTTTATATTTATTTATTATTTATTAACAGTTTCTTATATAGCGCACACAGATTCCGCAGCGCTTTACAGAGAATATTTGACCATTCACATCAGTCCCTGCCCCAGTGGAGTTTACAATCTATATTCCATACCACATGTACACGCACACAGACATTCTAGGTTTAATTTTGTTGGGAGCCAATTAACCTACCAGTATATTTTTGGATTGTGGGAGGAAACTGGAGTACCCGGAGGAAACCCACGCAAGCACGGGAGAATATACAAACTCCACACAGTTAGTGCCATGGTGGGAATTGAACCCATAACCTCAGTGCTGTGATGCAGTAACGCTAGCCCAAAGCAAACCTCCCATAAAAACCCCCACCCTGTACAACCATGCTATATACCATTATCATGCCCCATGTTATATACCATTATCAGGGGGTGATTCACGTTGACTCACTATGTAGCATGAATTCACTGCTTAGCGAGCATCTAATGACCATCAGCAGGGTGAGTGAATGGCTACCCCCCCCCCGAGCGAACATCCCCACTGCAATGAGAATGGATATTTAGCATAAACATACATTCGCACGGGAGAGTATTGTCCAAAAATCCTTGATGGTCACCAGTTATCTCATGATTTTTCCCCTGTTCGCAAATATAAGTCAGCATATACGCATGTGCAGAGCCAACACATCGGTCCCCGGTGTGAATATGCCGAGGACCAATCGTACCTGTATCATATTCTTAATTCCTAATCCTTGACCTTCTGAATATATATCTATATATATATATATATATATATATATATATAATTGCCTCTGCGGCTTTGCACACCAATTAATTGGTATACTTGCCCGGTGCCAGCTGTAGATCCTTATTGCATAAGGTCAGATGCAGATACTCACGCTGCCTCACAGCAGCAACAGCAGCACACGGAATCACGGCAATGCAAAGAAAGCACTTCACCAAGGTGCTATGAAACGTTTCAAATTTTATTCGTCTTTAGGCATAAAATACATAAAACAGTCCTCACCTTATATCCCCACTCCATCCCACGTGAATTCCGGTCCATGGAGCCAGAAGCAGGCAGTCCCAGATTTCCTGGCGCATCACATCCGGGTCTGTATCCAGGGCAACATGACAACAATGCCAACGCCGTGACCTGGATACCGGTTTTGGACTGTGACGACACCCATCATCAAGATTAGTCACTTCCAGGCTCCAGAAGCAGCGTATAATTAAAAACAATAATGTCTCAGGCTAAGGGGAGCATTAACAACTAACTATCCAGCACATATATACATATATATATATATATATATATATATATATATATATATATATCATATTAAGGTACAAACAATAACAACAATGTTGCAAAAAGGCATAAACAGTGCAAGGCATACACATATACAGAAGCATAATTATAATGTTCATAAAAATGCATGTAAACCAAGGTGATCATTAAGGCCATTCGGAGCTAAGGTATTCAACCTAAATATCCAACGGGATTCACATTGTAAAAGAGCTAATGGTACTTATGTATTATCTGGGCTCCCATGTTAAATGCACCCCATTTTTTCATACCCCTACTATCCAACTACGGATGGAGTTGATTTTATATAGTGTGGCGAGCGCAGCGAGCCACCGTGCCCGAAGCGTGGCGAGTGCACACGGTCTCAAAAGAAAAACGGGAGCCCAGATATTACATAAGTACCGAGCTAATGACCTATTGCCACCCCGCAAACACAGGTCTTTTACAATGTGAATATATATCCCCTTTCTCTGGTGATTACCTATATTAATAGGACATGCCTATTGCAAAGGTATATGGGATTTGTCGTGGGTGGAATGGTGCAGTTAATCTACAGTAGGTCATAATTGTCCATCTTCTGTACCACAAATGGCAGAATGTATGGCATTGCAAAGGATGATAATATTAACAGAGATTGCTGTGTCCTGTGTAAATGTGCAGGGTCATTATTTGCTTCGCAACTCTTTATTACATTTTCTTAATAAGACTGAATAGTTTACAGGGAGCTTTGAGAAAAAAAAATTGTTGCAGAAACCATAAGCTTTCAATTTATTGCTTCATTCAAATTTCCCATTACTTGGGAAAAACCACACCATCAACTGATGATCCCTCCATCAAAAAAAGTACGGGCACTTTATTATTCCCTTCTAAGAACTGTAAGCTACTGTAAACTGTCAACCAGGTCTCTGATATTTGTACTAAAGAGTCAATAAAAACAATGCAGGGTATTATTTATTTTATTTTATTTGTTAACCGTTTCTTATATAGCACACACACACACATATTCCGCAGCGCTTTACAGAGAATATTTGAACATTCACATGAGTCCCTGCCCCAGTGGAGCTTACAATCTATATTCCCTACCACATGTAAGTGTACACACATTCATTCTAGGGTTCATTTGTAAATAACCTACTAGTATATTTTTGGATTGTGGGAGGAAACCTGAGTACCCGGAGGAAACCCACGCAAGCACGGGGAGAATATACAAACTCCGCACAGTTAGGGCCATGGTGGGAATTGAACCCATAACCTCAGTGCTGTGATTCAGTAATGCTAACCATTACACCATCCCTACTGCCCCGTGTAAATATCATCCTTTAAAAATGGGGACATCTGATTAAAGGGTCAGTTCTTTCTGCAATTATTTACACAGATTACATATTTACTTAATTAATAAAATATGAACATTGTCATTCATTGTAAATTAATGGCGAACACTGCTGGTTACTTTCACAAAGAATAATAGATCATCAAGTTAAGCCAAGGGACCCATGTAGTTAGAGTGCAATGGTTGGGAGATAAGCTGTTATCTTTGTAACCTGGGCAAATTTAGGGAGTCACTGACATAGGCAGACTGTAGTGGGGAAAACGTTCAGGGAACCAAGATATGCAGTGTGTTAATGCAACTAATTCTCTAGCAGGGTACTTAGTTAGCAAAGGGAGACTAGTTAAATTGTTGGGACACCCTGAAGCTGTGGACACAGTGCGATTCTAGGCATAGATTTTGACTATATAGAAAGTTAATCTGAATCAAACAATGTTCATCCACATTTGATGCCAATTCAATGTTGATGCCCCCATTTCTGTTCAGTATTGAACAGAAAAATAGATTGTGCAGGCAAGTCTCTCTTGACCTCTCACCTGTAGAAGGTATTTGGCCAAATTGCAAGGTAGTCTTAAGGGGCTATACACACTGGGCAATTTCACCTCCTTTCTAAATGATCTGACTAGTTTGCTTAGAAATGGATCACTGATCGCTCTGCATGTATAGCCCTGGGTAATGGTGATGCACGGTCCTATGCGTCACCATCACACACAGGGAAAGACAGTGCTTGCATGTTCTGTCCTGCTAGATCACGGGGCTTTGCCTGTGAGCAAAATGTATTATACATTATTTATTATTATTATTATTATTATTATTATTATTATTATTATTATTTATTAACAGTTATTTTTGTAATGCACACATTCTGCAGTGCTTTTACAGAGAATATTTAAACATTCACGTTACTATCCCAGTGGAGCTTACAATCTATATTCCCTACCACAGGTACACGAATACGCAGACATTCTAGAGTTAATTTTTGTTGTGAGCCAATTAACCTTCCATATTTTTGGTTTGTGGGAGGAAACCGGAGTACCCAGATGAAACCCACGCAAGTACGGAGAGAATATACAAATTCCGCACAGTTAGAGCCAAGGTGGGAATAGAATTTAGTTTATTAAACTCTCAATGGTAAATAATGTATGGTTTTAAATTAAATTGATCATACCCATAATGGAGGTGATTGTGGTTGAGTCTAAATAAGCAAGATAACTTCCAAGTTAACCCTGCTTGGCACTCACAGGCTTATGATTCACAGTTGCATGAAGATATGGGGACTAATCCCATATCTGCATGCTGCACACTACTCATTTCCAGAACTCAGAATTCTTAGGGAAGTATTCAATCCACCGCCGCTATTTCCGACTTGGGGAAATAGCAGTGGCTGCCTATTCAATGATGTAGGCCCATTTTTGGGTGGTAAATTGACGAGATCAAGGCCTTAGCTCGATGATCCGTGGCCCTTTCTCATGCACACACCCCATTTTCATCGTTTGACCCGGGATTGAATAACCCCCTTTGCCTGTGAGTGTCAAGCAGGGTAAACTTGGAAGTTATTTTGCTCATTTACCCCAATGATACTCACCTCCATCTATAGGTACAGTATGACCATTTTAATTTAAAACCCTGAATTATTTACCAATGAGGGTTTGATTTTAAATCTTATATACTCGTACTGCAGAATCTCACATTCTCTGTTATTTTTTTATAAATTTTATTTTATGTATTAAAAATTGGTTTTAGATTACATTCATAGCACCAGAAGTATTTTGCTATACTTACCTTATCATTTATATTAGAATTTAATTTCCTTTTGCTGTTTTTGTAATTGACAACTTATGTTTCTGGGAACTTTATCATTGTTATTGGTAATTCTATAAGCTCGGTTTCTGTAACACATTATATACATTTTGTGATTTCTAATATTTCAGCAGTTTCCACCTTGGAAAACAAACGTTCTCAATCCTGTAGGAACTAATGTTAATCTATTTAATTTTCATTAGTGTGAACATCGTAAAAATTATGTACTGGATGACTAATTACGTAAGTGCAATTATTATTATTATTATTATTATTATTATTAATAATAATAATAATAATAATAACAATAATAACAATAGTTTTACAAACTCAAACCATTCATAGATTTACAGTCTCTTTTTAAGGTCTCATGGTTAATAAAAACTGAAAGACCCATATTGTACCTTCCACATATTCAACCAAACTGCATAAATTGCGAACTAAGATCCCTACTTTTATTCTTGGTCTGAGAAATTAGCAATTCAATTATACTGTAGGACATTATTATTTGCAGACAAGCATCAGAATTAACCTACTCTGCTTCATCATAAAATATATTATTTGTAAAATGCCTTTATTGAATGATTCACTATCAATTCCCAAGTGTTTTAGTGAACATTTTCGATGTGCAGAGTTATGGACTGTGGCCCTGATTCTAATCCATACGCTCCTTTGCGCCTGGTTTGGGACTGCGATGGTTTGGGTTTGCACATGCGCATACACATGTATGCACATGTGCAGCCGCTTGGTGTGAGCAGGCATGGCGAATAGCTTATTTGCTGGCCCATTCACACTTAGCAGTGTGGGAGGGGCCGTGGGGCAGCGGCGAGGGGTCGCGCCCATGGGAATGCCCAGCATTTCATGGGCATTCCCATGAGAATGCTAGGTGTTCCCATTGAAATGATGTGGCTGCTGGGGGCATGCAGCTGACCTCAGAGGATGTCATTTGCCCACCCGCTTCATGCACAGGGACACCCCAAATCTAAGACACCATAGAGGCCAAGACCAGGGGAATCAGAATTTTTTTAGATTGGGTACAGCAAGATATAATCTCAGTTTGGCATCCTAAATTGATAAATGTAATTTAAAACAAACAGAATCGTCTATAAGGCATTTGACAGACACCAACGTGTAAGATCTAGGAATTATCAGCACTTCCCTGTTTTCATCCTCCTTCTTTGCCTCTATGTGCCAGTGGAAATTTAAAAGCCCATGTCACCACAGGTGAGATGCATCAAGTATTGTATTTTGGCATAACAGCATTTATTAACCCCTTCAGTGGTAATCCTGAGAATTTTCAGGGCTATGCTCCAGTGCCCAGACTGGCAAACCCGGAAAATTCTCAGGACTGCCACTGTTGTTCTGATTAGTGCTGGGCAGCACCGCTGAGCTGAACACAGATCTCAGCTTATGCCACTGCGCGGCTCTGGCCGCCAGGCCTTGCCTCCTTCCCCCAGCTGTGTGCGGCGTGATGCACACAGCTGGGTTGCCGGGGGCAGGGCTGGGCAGAGGCTGATGTAGTGCTCAGCCGCGCTGCCTGGCCCCAGATGACACAGTGGTGGAGTTTTAGGGAGCACTCCCCCCAAAAAACCCTGCCCTGTGGGGAGCGCTCTCTAAAAAAAAAAACACCACTGAGGGGGTTAATACTTTATGCTTGAATAATTACCAAAGTAGAGTATCCTTGTGGCTTAATTGTCTTGGTTTATTACCTGGAGCTGCAGTATTATCTGACCGTGCATGGGCAGGATGCAGTTGATTATCTTTCAGCTGTAAAACATAAAAAAGGCTTTCAGGCTTCCATTGGCCAGTTCCAGGGCTTGGGGTAAGTGGCCAAACCCCTGAAATTAGGTTTGGCAGATCTTTAAATGTTAGTGTATCGTACCCTATGTCTGCTCTTGGGTCCCCACTGTGGAGGGAGTGACTACAACTTACTGTCAGCATCGAGCTGCTTCTGGGGGACTCATCAAGTATGCTTCAGCAGGAAGGAGGGGAGTTAGAGGAAGCCCCAGTCTAAGCATTGAATATATTATTAATAAACCCCTTGATTACATCCCTCAATTTAATCAAGATAACTCTTTGATCTTAAATAATCATTCCATCCTTAATATAATGATCCCCCTCATAACTTACCTCCTTTATATTTATTAACTATACCTTTGTCTTTAACCCCCTGCCCCCTCCAAACTTTTTCCTGAGACTGACTGAGACTATGAAAATCTTGTCTCTGTTCAAGGCACACCTGCTAAACTGTTAGGAGTATTCAATGAGTCCTAGAGGTGGATACACTGGAGAGGAGGGTGCAGAGCCACTATGGTGGGGAAGGTTGCACCACAACATTTAAAAAAATAATAATTGGAACTAACACCCTTCAATGTAGTTGTTAATGGCATTGAATAGGTGAGTGCATTGAATGGCATTGAATAGGTGAGTGACCATATTTCCCCTGTCGGGAAATATCGGCACATATTGAATAATACTCCCCTTTAACTGACAGATTTCTTGTCATCACTGGAGCCATATTGCCCATACACACACAAATATGTCCAAATATTTGATACAAAATGTGGTGCATTATTATATTTTACTCCAAAAGTTTACATTTTGGCGAGCTCAACAAGCCAAAAACAGAATCAGATATATCATTACCCCTTCCAAAGAGAAACTTTTAAACCCCAAGGACATCGCTAACCAGTTTGCTAAGTACTACTCTCAGCTCTATAATCTCTCCTCCGATACATCCGCACCACAACCCACCAACATTACAATATCTTCCTTCCTAGACAATATACAGCTCCCATCCTTAAAACCGGAACAACTAGAAGCCCTTAACGCCCCATGGTCAGAATCGGAGATCCAATCTGCCATAAGATCCCTCCCCCGCAACAAAGCGCCAGGCCCAGACGGCTTCATAACCGACTTCTATATCACATTCAAAGACCCGTTAACTCCACTTTTAACAAACCTTTTTAATGAACTATCCTCCCTAGGCTCTTCCCCAAAGGAACTACTAGAAGCCCGCATAGTGACCATCCCTAAGCCAGGGAAGGACCCGGCTCTCTGCCAGAATTATCGCCCTATAGCTCTGTTAAATTGTGATATTAAATTATTTGCCAAACTAATGGCCCTCCGCATTAACCAGTATCTACCGTCGCTGGTGCACCCGGACCAGACGGGCTTTGTCCCGGGAAGACAGGCCTCTGACAATACAAGGAGAGTATTCAACCTGATCGACTCTCTCACTGGAAAGCAAGATCTCCTTCTCCTATCCCTTGATGCTGAAAAAGCTTTCGATAGGCTGAATTGGAAATATATGCAAGAAGTGCTTACACGCTTTGGCTTCAGAGACCGAATTCTCAATTCGATCCTGACGCTCTATAGTTATCCCACGGCCCGGGTGCTCAGCAACGGATTCTTGTCGGATCCCTTTAATATCACGAATGGCACCAGACAGGGTTGCCCCCTTTCCCCCTTGATTTTTGCCCTTTCAATAGAACCCCTAGCTATCACTATACGCAATGACCACAATTTCCCCGGTCTGCAGATAGGCCCACATTGTCATAAATTAAGTCTTTTCGCCGACGATGTCCTGCTCTTCGTGACCAACCCTGTTAGAACTCTCCCATACCTCCACACGATCTTAGACTCCTATAGCGCAGCATCATACTATAAGCTAAATACTACTAAGACAGACGCTCTCCCGATTAACCTCTCAAGACACCTACCCCATCTAAAATCACTCTACAAATACAATTGGCAAACTGAAGCGATAAAGTACCTGGGCATTCACATCCCTTCGAATACTTCCAATGTCTTTAATGTCAACCTCTCCCCCCTTCTTGAAACGCTGTCCACCCTAACAAAATCCTGGGTATCCTACGATATCTCCTGGATGGGACGTATGGCTGCCTTTAAAATGGCACTACTCCCTAAACTAATGTACTTGTTTCGCACTATACCATACACAATCCCTAAAAAATTCTTACGACTTGGCACGTCCATTCTGTTAAAGTATGTGTGGTCGACAAAACCCCCAGCAATAGCCCGCTCTAAACTGTCATTACCTAGGGCATTTGGCGGCCTGGATCTCCCCGACCTAGCTAGTTACCATACAGCGTGCCTCCTAGCCCCTCTCAAATGTTACACGGACACTATCTCCGCCACAGGATGGGTGTCCATCGAACAAGCCAAGACCCCTCAAATCCCTCTTGCAGATCTAATCAGAATTCCAAAACAAGCCAGACCTATCCATCTACCACTACTCCCATCCACCAAGGCCTCTCTGCGAGCATGGGATGGACTACTAGCCAATCTATCTGGCTCGGCGAACGCCATACCCACTATCTCCATTACAACAGTAGCAAAACTAATCCCAAACCTCAATTTAAATTCATGGAAAACTCTGGGCATCAACACCCTAGGAGATCTGTTAGAATCCCAGTCTTTGTTACCATTCTCCACCCTACAACGCCTATATTCCATTCCCCCATCCGAACACCATCACTACCTACAAGTAGCACATTGGTGGAAGGCCCTCTTACCTTCCTATACCCCCCCAGATGCTACAACTCAGACTCTTCTGTCCAGACCTTTTGTGACAGGAACTAAAGGCGACATCTCCTTTTGGTATAGAACCTTGGTAACCCCCTCTGATTTTTCCAAAACTCCCCCCCACGTGAAATGGGAATCAGACCTAGGCGTGACCTTCTCTCCCCTGCAATGGCGCCAAATCTTCCACACTTCCTTTGCAATGTCCCGATGCTTAAATCATACGGAAATGCACATTAAACTAATTAATAGATTATACCTAACCCCAGATCGTCTGCATACCTTTTGGCCATCCTGCTCTAACCAGTGTTGGAGGTTATGCGGATGCATAGGCAACATTTACCACATTTTCTGGACCTGCCCAGTAATCCATCAGTATTGGTCTGAGGTCTTTGGCTTGATCTCTACAGTGTTGAAGATGACATTAACTCCGGACCCATCCCTCGCTTTGTTTCACGTCTACCCACAGACTGTCCCTCCTAGGGATAGATATATCCTAGGTCACATCCTTATAGCTGCCCGAACCAACCTGGCCCAACACTGGAAACAACCCTCCCCTCCACCCCTTCTCCAGGTAGTTATGAAAACGAATCATCACTTTCTTATGGAAACTAACTTCGTCCCATTTGTTCCCTCACCCACCTCCCCCCATATGCGTTGGCTCCCGTGGCACACATACATAACAGAAGGCGAAGGTGCTGCATATTTCCCCCCCTCCCACCCGGCGGATCTATGTCAGCTTAACCTAAATGAAACCCCAGAGAGCTCAGAATAACCTAACATGCCTGGCTAATGAACCCTACCAGTTAATATCTCCCCTACAGGAAATGATAAGACCAGGGATTAGAGACTAGTTAGCTAAATGTTCTGTTTTTATTTGATAATGTTACTAGAAGAAATTTGTGACTGCTTGTTTCTCTTGTTTATGTAATATGTAGGCTTTACATATATTATTCGCTCTGCGTAGCGAAACACACTGTATAACGAATATGCTTGTTACCCGATTTCCCCCTCCCCCCCCCAAATGTCCCCTTTTTCTTTTCTGTTCCCCTTATTAAAAATCTGTCACAATAAAAATTTATTGATGGAAAAAAAAAAGTTTACATTTTGAAATCAATTTTATGCTTCAGTAATAACCGATCTAGTGTTCAGCAAAACATCCTTTGGGTTGAAATTTGAGCAGATATTCAAGGCTCAATATTTAATCAATTATAATAGTTCACTGTTCACCCAAACTACAGTATTACCAGATATTTATTATGGTACAGTATGAAATAGTGAACTTCAAGACTATCAGTTTGCAATGACATTGCATATACAATGAGGAATCTGGTTCAAAGGCTAAGCTGCGATACCATAATAATAAAATAAAACAGCTAGCTGCAGAGTGCTATATGCATACATAATAATGGGTTATGATAGTTGTTTGTATCCATAAAAAATCATCTAGCTTCAGGAATTAGTGGGAATTTGATACAAATTAGTATACATTTGTTATTGAAAAATATGTAAATGGAGAAGTGTGCGCTCACGTTTGGGTGTATGTGTAATGTACTAGCAGAAAATGGAAAAAAGAGGAATCTGTCCCTCTTCATATTAATAACATCTAAACAAAATAATCGGTACTTGTTTCCTAGCACGGCGCCCATCGTAGGTGATCGCATACCTTAAGTTAAGGTATGCGATGGACGCGACCAACGCGATTTTAGGGCTATTTTTAGCCTTATCCCTGACAATTAAAAATCGCGTCCATCGCTTCGTCGCATCGCATGCAACACCGATCTAGTGTTCAGCAAAACATCCTTTGGGTCGAAATTTGAGCAGATATTCAAGGCTCAATATTTAATCAATTATAATAGTTCACTGTTCACCCAAACTACAGTATTACCAGATATTTATTATGGTACAGTATGAAATAGTGAACTTCAAGACTATCAGTTTGCAATGACATTGCATATACAATGAGGAATCTGGTTCAAAGGCTAAGCTGCGATACCATAATAATAAAATAAAACAGCTAGCTGCAGAGTGCCATATGCATACATAATAATGGGTTATGATAGTTGTTTGTATCCATAAAAAATCATCTAGCTTCAGGAATTAGTGGGAATTTGATACAAATTAGTATACATTTGTTATTGAAAAATATGTAAATGGAGAAGTGTGCGCTCACGTTTGGGTGTATGTGTAATGTACTAGCAGAAAATGGAAAAAAGAGGAATCTGTCCCTCTTCATATTAATAACATCTAAACAAAATAATCGGTACTTGTTTCCTAGCACGGCGCCCATCGTAGGTGATCGCATACCTTAAGTTAAGGTATGCGATGGACGCGACCAACGCGATTTTAGGGCTATTTTTAGCCTTATCCCTGACAATTAAAAATCGCGTCCATCGCTTCGTCGCATCGCATGCCTTAAGTTAAGGCATGCGATGCGACAATGCGATGGACGCGATTTTACATAGGGAACAATGTTAAATGGTCCAATGGACCCGATTTTTCATTGTATACCCACCCTTATGGGTATTTTACATGACAAATGCCCCCCCCCCCCCCATTGTTAATGCCACCCCACGATGAACGGCAACCCGTAGCGTGGTGAACGCAGCAAGCCCGCGAGGGGCGGCGGTACGCGAGTACAATAGTGTTAGTGACAAGGTGCAATAAATAGACTCAGTTACTTACCCCCTGGAGCAGATGACATCATCATCGCGCGATCAACCCGGAAGTGAGCCCAGCGGTCCCGGTGTGAGCGTGCGGCCTGGAGCAGGGGGTAAGAAACTGAGTCTATTTATTGCACCTTGTCACTAACACTATTGTACTCACCAATTGTATTGTCCTGACGACGGGGGAGACCCCGAAACGTAGACTCTAGGAATAAAACCTGTCCTATCTTCACATCACTGAAAGACCCTGAGTGCCCATTTCTTCTTTGCTCATATCTACAAGGGGCTGCAAGGTCTCCATAGCAGGCACCGGGGCAGGGTTCACCATTTGGGCTTCACCTAAGTCCTGAGTGCCGGTCAACACCATTGGATATATATATATATATATATATATATATATATATATATATATATATAGCAGGGGGTTTTCAAAACGGCACTCAGCAGCATACAGTAACGAAGTTTTTGGTGCAGGGTCCAATGTAGTAGACAGAAAAAGCACTTACCCAACCTTGCAGAGGGAAAGGAGACAGACCAGCACTCAATAAAGTAGTGAAAAAATACGTGTATTAAAGTTGTATCACAGCATAGTAACAATAAGTTATTACAACATCACAACTGACCGGACAGCTGTTTCAAACCGGATCTCATGTCCAGTTCTCATCAAGGGTGCTGACAGTTAGCAAGGCAGCTGTATTTATAATACAAATAAAGGCGCCAAGGACGCCCCTAGCCAGGCAATCCGGCGCTGTCACTCAGCACCACGGGGTGTGCTGTAGCGTCCGGTTGCTAGGAGACCACTGGGAGGCGTCTAGCTGCACAGCGCGTCATACGGGAATCCCGGTCACGGCTGGTCGCAACTGTCAGTGCGGCTTGATGTTTTAATATGGGCTGATGGTAACACCAGTGCTGCTGCTGTACCATAGGTAGAGGGGAGTTAGTGTAGTGGAGCCACACAGGTGAGAACACGGGGGTGGGAACTGTCTGTGGTACATGACTGA
The DNA here is from genome assembly GCF_055691185.1 of Crinia signifera. Classification (NCBI taxonomy): domain Eukaryota; kingdom Metazoa; phylum Chordata; class Amphibia; order Anura; family Myobatrachidae; genus Crinia; species Crinia signifera. Next base: position 306,136,711 of record NC_139217.1, on the reverse strand, counting down.
ATGGGAACATATCAGTGCAAAAGCCGATATCTGGTGCTAGAGCCGACACACTAAGCATGAGTGTTGAGGTGTCCACTTGTGCTATATGTCGCTGGTGGGATCACAGTTAAAGTGATTGCGCCGGGCTGTTAATTAGCCAGATTAAAGCAGTGTGCGTTTGCGGGATGTCAAACACGTGGAACTTATGAAATCTGAAGAATAGCACCCTGACACACGGCGGTGTCAACTTATATGGGTGTCGACAGAGGACAGCATAATAATCATAATTGTCATGGTATCAATGAACAAGCAGGTATCATCACGTAAATACACACAAACATGGTGTTGTCCGAAGAGTGGCACCCTGACACACGGCAGTGTCAACTCTTAACGATGTCGACCGAGGACAGCATGATATACATAGTGTCCTTGAATTGGCATAACTTGCACACGGCAGGGTCAATACATAAGGATGATATGAAAAAACAACATCCAGCTCTCATGCCCACGGCGGGGCCAACATATAACTTCCTCATAAGAGGTGGATAACATAAAGTCCAGCTTACGTGCCCACGGCGGGGTCAATGTAATGTGTCTGTTGTGCTTTTAAAAGAAAAGGGTTACAAGCAATGGCATCAAAGAAGGCTACCCGACCTGTTCCCTAATCAGTTTATGTACATTATTTTATTTGTATGTGTAGTGTGCTAGCAGGTAATCAAAAGGGGTTGGATATGTGTCTTGGAATGTCCATGAGTAAGTGCACTCAGGTACTGTCTGTGAGGCGCTTACTAAATGAAGCAGCCCATCTTGAAGTCCTCATTTAGGCCATGAGGGGTAAGAGTGTTCAAACGATAAATCCATTTGAGTTCACTTAAGATGTCCGATGTTGTGTCCTTTTTTGAGATAATGTCTTGCCACAGGGAGTTGTTTGAGGTCCACGGTCACATTAGTGGTTAAAGAGCTTTTTTTGATGGATGACTTGTGTTGTCCAAGTCTCTCTTTAATCATCCTGGTCGTCTTGCCGATATAGATCAAATTGCAAGGGCATAGTAGTGCATAAACGACGTATCTGCTATTGCAGTCTAATCTGTGGTGCAGTTTGTACTTCTGTCCATTTGCTGGGTTTGTGAACTCATTCCCAGTGACTAGGAAGTTGCAGTTGGTGCAACCTGAGCATTTGTATACTCCATGTTTGCGAGATAGCCAGGTCGTAGCACTTTGAGTATTTGGAGAAATATATGTTACCACCAAGAGATCCTTAAGATTTCGTCCCCTCCGGTATGCAAACCTAGGGGGGATTTTTAGCACAGGTTCTAGAACTGGGTCACTCGCAATTAGGTGCCAATGTTCAAGGATTTTTTTCTTTATGTGGCTGGAGACTACCATATAGGTACTGCAAAAGTTTAATCTGATGTCTGCTTCGTTCTGAGTCTTAGTTTTGTGTAGGAGCAGATCTTCTCTTTTATGCTCAAGAGCTCTATGCAATGCTGTGTCAATGTCCTGCTTTTTGTACCCTCTCTCAAGGAATCGTTTTCCCATTTCCGACAGTGCCAATGGCAGTGTTTCGGGGTTAGAGGTGATGCGACAGACTCTTAGCATTTGGGAATAGGGTAAGCCCTTTTTGAGGGGTTCTGGATGGTAGCTATTGGCATGAAGTAGGGTATTCTTGTCAGTTGTTTTGCTGAAAACCCTGGTCTGCAAGCTGTTTTCTTTCAGTGTTATGCTGACATCAAGGAAGCTGATGGTGTTGCAGCTGAAGTTGACAGTAAATTTGATTGTCGCAAAGATGTTGTTGAGGTGATTAACAAAAAGGAGTATGTTTTCTTCACCCCCAGTCCACAGTAAGAACAAGTCATCAATGTATCTTACATATAATTTGATGTATTTGTTGTAGACTGGGTTCCCACTGATGTGTAGTTTCTCAAAGAGAAAACCCTGGTTAACAATTACTTCCTCTTCAATGAAGAATTTTTTATCCAGCTCCTTGGCTGTGCTATGGGGTCCAATGTGGCCCCTAGCTTTGCCAAAGGTTACATGTTCGCCATGGAGAAACGTATGTTCCTCAATAACCCTAATTTTTCAGGACGGCTGCTTTTTTTCGCAAGATACATTGATGACATTATGGTCCTGTGGGGTGGAACTAAAGAAGAATTCTGCGCTCAAATGCAAGAATTCAATACTCTAGATGACACCATCCACTTCACTTTTGAATGTGATATATCCTCCATCAATTATCTTGATGTAAAGATCACACGCATTGGCGACCATTTGGAAACAGATCTTTTTTGCAAGTCAACTGACAGAAATACTATGCTTCATGCGAACAGTCAACACCCTCTAGCCCTTAAAAAAGGACTCCCGTTCTCACAGTTCCTGCGTATACGCAGGATCACGAGTAATGAACAACAGGCACGTGCACAAATGCACAATATGGAATTAAAATTCCTAGAAAGAGGGTACTGCCCGCTTGAATTAAAATCCGCCATAGACAAAGCCATGAGACGCCCAAGGGAACAGTGCTTAAAAAAACAGCCAAAAAAGACACGGGCTGTACTACCCCTAGTAACCACTTTCTCTCCAGTTAGCAAAAACATCATGGATACCTCAAAGCGACTGTGGCCGTTAATTAAGTCTGATAAAACTCTCCCTGGTCTTCAAGCTTTTGATCTACTGAATTGTTACAGACGTGGCCGGAACATCAAGGACCGACTTGTCAAGAATGACATCGCCTTACCGAAATCTCCGCAGGCAGATACCTTTCTGAGACAAAAACCTTGGGTATACAAGTGCCTGAATTGCACGACCTGCCGATATATGGAGACAGGGGACTATATACTTTATCCCCATTCGGGACAAAAAATTAAAATCAAGCATGTGTTAACTTGCAGTAGCAAATTCATCATCTATGCCCCTGTAGTTTAATTTACATAGGCAAAACCATTTGCACTTTTAAAGAGCGGGTTACACAGCATCGCTCAGCAATCAGGTTGGCCCTGGAAGGTAAAGAGAGTGACCAACCTGTGGCCCGCCATTTCAGGGAGGCACATCACACACTGGCCTCCCTGAGATACAAGCCATTTGACCATGTGCCTGCGTCAGTGCGAGGTGGAGACCGACACAGAAAACTTCTTCAGCTGGAGGCCAGATGGATACACCGGCTTAACACGGTGGCTCCTGCTGGCCTCAAAGAGCATCTGTCCTTCAGCAGCTTTTTATAAGGCTTTATTTAGTGTCGGCTTCCACCTCACACTCCTGCTTAGTGGTTGTCTTTTGCTAACATATTTGTTTTCATTTCATTTTTTCTTCTACAAACAAACTACCCCATCTTTCATGCTAGTTTTTTGTATGCTGTTGTATGAAATTATGCTACCACTATGGTGGCCGCCATGAGATATACACGTGAGCTTTAGAAGATATACATGAACTTGGATATTTATTCAATGCCCTTTTATTTGGATAAGATGGTTTTTCATGATTTAGTTAAGACTGGATCCCAGTGTATAATAGTTTTATCATCCTGTTTTGCTCCTGCAGCAACCTGCTTCTACAAAGTGTACAATCATGTCTGTTTCTTTTCTTATTTTCAGCAAAGTAACTTGTTTTTAATTTGTTTCAATTTGTCTTGTGCCATGGTGTTTAAAAACATGCCTCTTTCCTCTAGCCTGCATCCTTCAGTCACCCTGTGCTGTATAATACAGCTAATGCTGTTTAATTTATCCGGCGTCCTAGCCGGTGTCTATAGCAACCAGCCGCTACCCTGTCAACCGCTGCTAACCATGCAGACGGCGTCTTGTTTCCAAGCAACCAGTGACAGGGCACGCACGCATGGGCACGCTTTGATGACGCGCCTGGACGTCACGTCGAGTGACGGCACTTGGGGACCCGGAGGCTGCGGGAGGAGGAGTGAGCCATGTCTTCAGTGTCTGTCTGTAAGTATAAATTGTGTGTTTGTGTACTATATTTTTATCCTGACGAAAATTACCTGAGGGTGATTGAAACGTTGATCTTTGATACAAGTCTTCTGTGGTTATTTCACGAAATCCGTGGGAGTGCTGCCTCAAACCTGGGTATTGTACTGTGTTTTGTGTTCCTATCTATGGACTGCATTTCCAGAGGCGGGCACCCAGGTAAATAACTATATTATAAATGGAGAGCCGGTCTGCTGCTTTTTCTCTCTCTCTCTCTCTCTCTCTCTCTCTCTCTCTCTCTCTCTCTCTCTCTCTCTCTCTCTCTCTCTCTCTCTCTCTCTATATATATATATATATATATATATATATATATATATAGACATTGTAGGGGCTCTGCACACACTAAATTAACTGATAATAAATAGTGGAGATTTGGTTCATGAATTGATCAATGCATTAAAGCCTGCAGCCCCCTTCACGGGACCCCACTTCTCTGCAGGTCCTAAAACTATTGCTGAAAATGGCTACAATACACATAGCTATCACATCAATGTTTGATTCCAGGCATGCTATCTGGTCTGAAGCTCACAGCACACTTTGCTTTTATAGGTGAGCAGCTACCAGCACACCTGTCACTAATCATCTAGGGAAATGGTTAACATAAGCTATGGAATCTTAGTTAAAGCAGGGTGCATGAGAGAATGTGACCACAATAAGACTAATTTAAAAAAATTAATCTAATAAACAATATATACACTTAACATCGGCACTCACCTTTCCTAGTTTTGGGGTGCCCTATGGCTTGTGACCACATTGTTTAAACAGACATTGTAGGGGCTCTGCACACACTAAATTAACTGATAATAAATTGTGGAGATTTGGTTCATGAATTGATCAATGCATTTAAGCCTGCAGCCCCCTTCAAATAAATATATGCTCCAAAATAGTTTAGTGAAAGCATAAGGATAACAAAAAAAGAGTATATACATTACGTTAGGGATGTGCACTGGCCACTTTTCATGTTTTGCGTTTTGGGTCTGTATCTCTGACCGTGTTTTGGATCTGGACTGTGTTCCAAAATACCATCCTTCTGTGTTTTGTGTTCCGGAAATGGTTTTTTTTTTTATAAAAAACGCAGAAATTGGGTTTTTGATTTTTTTTATCCTAGGCTATTATTAACCTCAATAAAATTAATTTCCACTCATTTCCAGTCCATCCTGAACACCTCACACCTCACAATGTTGTTTTTAGGCCAAAAGGTTGCACTGAGGTGACTTGATGACTATGCTAAGGCACACAAGTGGCTGACAAACACGTGCATCTATAGTTGGAGTGACAATACAGTGGCAGACAGGATGGTATTTTGAAAAACTTTGCCAAAAAATACTCCAAAGAGCAAAGAAAATACAGATGGAGCCATCTGCCGTCCTGTGCCATATGGCAGAATGGGGCGTGCGCGCATGAGACACTTGTGCATCCATGTCCATCCACGAGGAACCTGCAGATGGCACGCCGGTGGCCACAACGAGAGTGACCCCATCTGTAGGTGCAAGATGGAATTGTCCTTGGGTTCTCCCACCCACCCTTTTGTTTGTATTAACAGGATATGGACAGTTTAACAAACTAATCATTCAGCGACAGGGTCTGCCACTGTGACTGAAATGATTGGTCGTTTGGACCCCCCTAGAATGAAATTGTCCTACATAAACAAGACATGCACAGTTTAACAAACCATTTCAGCGACAGGGTTTACCATAATTGTGGCTGAAATAATTGTTTTTTTTGGGCACCCATAAAAAAAGAGTAGTAGCTCTGTCTGCTGCTAAGCCCAGGGGTGTTGCTACGTCTGTTGTATAAGCACAGGGGTGCTTTGTATTGAAGCAAATGGAAGAGAAACAATAAGGGTTTAGGAAAGTGACAAAAGTAGGCGGTACAAACACCTTGCATATCTAGCAGTGGATTCATTTGTAGGGGAAAGGGAAATGTTTTTTTTTTTTTTGTTTTTTTTTTAGAGTAATACCACACTGATTAGGTAAGAATTTTATAATTTGGTGTTTCTGTGATAACTGACATCGACCTAAATTTCAGGTATATATGTCATGGGATACCCCTATAGAAAGATTTATTTTGGGTACCTTTGTAATTGACTCTCAGTGGTGTACCCCTGAGATAAACAATGGAATTGTTAATGCCAAGGGAGGAGGAGAGGAAAGAGAAACTCTTGGTGGGAGCACCCTTGTATCACAGAAAAATGGTGTTTGTAATGATGGCTATTAAAATATAAATTTTTAATGGATATGCTTTAAAATAAATTGTGAATTTTCCTTGTGCAGAAATAAAGTGGAAAAAAATGCTGCAAAAATATATAGTTAATCAAAGATGGATATGCCTACAACATAGGCCTCTTGGAGGTGGTTTTGTGAGAAAAACTAAGTGTGTGAGCCTCATTTATCCACTATTAAACCATGATGTATTGGTGATATTGAGGATTTAAATCATTGGTCACTTTTTCTTAAAACCTTGTAACTCCAAAGCAAAACACAGAAACAATTATATATATATATATATATACTGTTATATTGTTATGCATTACACAAAGTAGTTGTCATAGTGGTATGATAGGCTAACTGTAAGTGTGTCTTGAAACACAGGTTAGTACATCTAGCAGTGGCACTGAAGTGACAGACAGGATGGCAATTTTAAAAACAAGGCCCTGAGCAGTGTGCGGTGGACACAACGAGAGAAGCAGCATGGAGCATGTGAGGAGAGCTGGAAGAACCACATTAACATGCACTCAGCATCTGCAAAGTGATACAATAGGAGGTATTTTTTCATTTAATTTTGATTTGAAGACAGCAAAGAAATGAAAATACAGTAGACTTTGGAAAATGTAAACTAACTTTTAGTTGCCTAGGAGGACCGGATAGTCTTAAACACTAAAATAAAGTTGACCTGCATCAGTCTAAGCCCTCCACCAACTGCTGCAGCTCGCCTGCTGCCCCCTCCCCCAGATCCCTACCCATCTCCCTGAAGCAGAGACTGGCGTGTGCCTGTGAGACGCTCATGCGTCCCCATCAGATGGAGAGCCTCTCTACCAGCGATCACCAGCTAATTTAATCTGGTAATTACCAGAACTGGCTGAGAGGCCAATGGGTTATTGTTATGGATCTGTAATGGGTTATTCTAGTTTTGTCGGTCCCCCGCGCGTGAGCTGTCACCACAGAGGTGTCTCAGATCTGCGAACACTGGAGAAATCATTTGATGGTAGCCGACCATTGAATGATTTTGCACCCAAGGCGGTGTGTGAGGGAGTGGTGGGCAGTCATGCGGGTGGCATATGGAGGATTCAACCAGAATAAGATCCTTAGCGTAGCCATTTTAAAGAGATGGCTTCTGGACCTGAAACACCAGGACCAGTTTATTACACAAACGGTAGAAACTCCAATTCGTGATGAGGCACTCTTGGACTTAGTATTAACAAATAACACAGACTTAGTTTCAAACACAAAAGTAATTGAACAATTAGGGAACAGTGATCACAATATGGTTTCACTGGAAATCAACTTCAGTAAATTACATCAAAAAGGATCTGCAAAAATACTAAACTTCAGAAAAGCAAACTTTGATTTATTCAGGGAAGCCCTAACAGGAATTGGGTGGGAAACGGTTATGGAGGGAAAAAATGCAGAGGAAATGTGGGATACTCTAAAAAAGATGCTTGATTCACTAACTATTGAATACATTCCTAAAGTAACTAAAGATAAATTCAACAAAAAAAAGCCACCATGGTTGGACAAAGAAGTAAGGTCAGCTATCAACAATAAAACCAGAGCCTTTAAATTCTATAAAAATAACTTGAATGAGGAGGCGTTCTCAAAATACAAAGAATCAAACAAAGCGTGTAAAGGGGTAATCAAAGCAGCTAAAAGATTATATGAAGAGCGCATAGCCACTGAAAGCAAAACCAACCCAAAGAAGTTTTTTAAATACATAAATAGTAAACGTTTAATTAAGGAAAACATAGGCCCACTAACTGATACTAGTGGAAAAAGTGTTACTGAGGACAAGGGAAAAGCAAAACTGTTAAATGAGTTCTTCTCATCAGTATTTACTAAGGGAGAGCAGACTGTGGAACGAATATTTACCACAAACAGGACAAATAAGCCAGATCTCATTGTGGATTTCACGCCGAAGGAAATAATACTGAGGCTAAGCAAACTCAAAACAAATAAATCACCAGGGCCAGATGGGATTCATCCGAGGGTATTAATGGAATTAAGGGATGAACTAGCTACCCCCCTACATTATATCTTTAGCAAGTCACTATCGTCAGGTATAGTACCAAAAGATTGGAGAATAGCAGAGGTAGTGCCAATATTCAAAAAAGGAAAAAAGGAAGATCCCGCTAATTACAGACCCGTTAGTTTAACATCAATTGTGGGTAAACTATTTGAAGGATTTTTAAGGGATGGTATCCAGGAATATTTAGATCATCACCGTCTACTCAGTACTAACCAACATGGGTTCGTGAAAAATCGTTCATGCCAAACTAATCTACTAGGGTTCTATGAAAAGGTTAGCAAAAACCTTGATAATGGAAATGCTGTAGATGTGATTTTCCTAGATTTCGCTAAAGCATTTGATACTGTCCCACACAAGAGATTGATTAATAAAATGGAGAACCTAGGATTGGGTGAAAATATTTGCAGATGGGTAGGGAATTGGCTATGTAATAGAAAACAAAGAGTGGTTGTGAATGGTGCCGTATCAGATATGATACCGGTACTAAGTGGAGTGCCCCAGGGTTCGGTTTTGGGGCCCATTTTGTTTAACATTTTTATTAACGATATTGGGATAGGGTTACTCAGCAATGTATCCATCTTTGCGGACGATAAAAAACTTAGCAAAGTCATCAAATCATCAGAAGATGTCACCATGCTTCAAAATGATCTTGCAATTCTAGATGAGTGGGCAAAAAAATGGAACATGAGGTTCAATGTAGATAAATGTAAGGTTATGCACCTTGGGAGACACAACCAGTGTGCAAGTTACAACCTTAGTGGAGAGGAACTGGGTAATTCCATACTTGAAAAGGATCTAGGAGTCCAAATAGACAGCAAACTAGGATGTAGTGCCCATTGTAATGTAGCTACAAAAAAGGCCAACAAAATTCTGGCATGTATTAAGAGGGGAATGGAAACTAGGGACTCATGGGTAATTATGCCACTATATAAAGCATTAGTGAGACCTCACCTAGAGTACGGAGTACAGTTCTGGGCCCCACACTATAAAAAGGACATCATAGAATTAGAAAAAGTCCAAAGGCGAGCAACAAAGCTTATTAGGGGAATGGAGAATTTAAGCTACGGGGAGAGATTAAGCAATTTGGGACTATTTACATTAGAAAAGAGACGTTTAAGGGGGGACATTCTCAACATGTACAAGTATATCAAGGGCCAATATAAGGAACTGTCACACACCCTCTTTTCTACTAGAAAGGAATCTAGGATGCGAGGGCATGAGTATAGATTAGAAGAAAAAAGATTTCATTCAGCTAGTAGAAAGAATTTCTTTACGGTCAGAACAGTCAAACTCTGGAACTCTCTTCCCAGAGAGGTGGTAACGGCTGGCTCATTAGTTGCGTTCAAGGCAAAGTTGGACAAACATTTACTGGAGAAAAACATTCATGGGTACAAATAAGAAATATAAATTGTCTGTAAAATACCAGAACCTACCAAATCAGCAATGGATATCTATACCAGGTTGAACTAGATGGACGCAAGTCTTTTTTCAGCCTTACCTACTATGTTACTATGTTACCAGAAAGTAACAACTGCTCAGGTCGATGCACAATGTTATAAAGAGAATGTAAAATCTAACAACATAAATGTAATAATAATTAATAAACCAATTTTTTTTAACTATCTACAGAGAAACGCTAACTTGGCAATATGCGATTTACAAAAGTAAAGGCAAGGAAAAGCTAAGGCCTTGACTGGTGGTTCATTTCTCATGGAGATGGAAGCCCTACTCCCTCTCTAAAAATTAAGAAAATAAAGCTTGTTAAAGGAGAGGTACTAACCGTGAATTCAGATATCACAAATCCCCAAGAGTCCAAGTGTGCCCACAGTTTGCGATATCTAGGCTTGACCCTACCAATTCTGTATGGTAACTACAGTTGGCTGGTGGGAAAATAATTCTGTTTTGGAATACTATTTTGTTTTACAAGAAACAAGGCATATGAAGTATGACAGCAGTCACCTAGTTGCAAAGCAGATTACTGAGGCCATAGCAACTCTGCTGTGTTAGACGTTCAGCCAATATCTGCCGTACTGTGTGCACACTCTGGATTCAACTTCGCTAGACAAGAAAATTACTAAATATTTTATAGCCCACGGCTCTGAAATGTCTGTCTTTGGCTCAGCCTTTCACTGTAGCATATGTGTTTAGAAGAAAAACTAGACATTTCAGTATTTTTGCATTTTAATACTATGGTGATTATCAAAATAGTGATAATTTCCCCCAGAATTTTTCTTTCCTATTTTTATTTTGGTACATGCTTGTGGGTGACAATTACCCCTGTAATGGGACTGCTGGTGACAGAATCAGCAAATTGTACACTGCTGGGTTTCATCCCAACATAGAGCCTGATTCAGGTCGCAATGCTCTTGCAATGCATGCCACAGTGTACGGCTGGTCATTTGCACATAATCAGACTATCAGTGGTTAACAGTCTAATGCCATTTGGGTGTGGGAAGGGGAAGTAATGCTCTCAGGTTGTCAAAATGGGGGCATTACACTGCATTTGTAGGGGAGGGACAGGAAAAGGATCTCTATAAAAAGACATCTGCAACACCATCGGCCTCCAAGTTGCCCATAGAATAATGCAAGCTAATCCCAATATTTACTACAAAGCGGCCTGGAAATCTCTGTCCATGGATGGAGATCATGGCCCCATCTCTCCCCCCAAAAGCAGCAAAATGCCCTTCCCCTCCCCCAATTTCCATGAGACTATCAATCCCTGACAGACTGATGTCATAGTGTGACCTACATGAAAGACCTGTGCCGCACATGCACAGTATGAGTCCTGCGCAAGTACAAAGAGAAAAACATAGGTGCTTTGTGACAAGTGGCAAAATAGCATCAGTACCTGAATTAGGCCCATGATATGATGCTGCATACTATTGTGGCCCCACATCCCCACCCCACACCACCCACATATTGTGCCTATATTATGTAATCAATACGGCATTGTGTCCCACAATAAGTTTGCATAATAAATGCTTTATGTGCAATATACATTGTCTCTCTCCACATTGTATTATAATTGCATAGCAATAGAAACAGAAGATTACTCACATTTTTTCACACACCCCCTTCCCCCCTTTCTCCCGACACTCCCTCAACCCATCCACCCATCCCCATTCCCTATCCCTCCCAACCTTCAAACCCTACCCCACATGATTGCACAATTCACCCTGTGATACCTTAGTGTATCAGAGTTTTTTTTTCAAAGCACCCCTAGGCCTAATGTTTTTTGTTGAGATAATCAGAAAACAATATTAAATTTAGTAAATTGTGTTTATTTCTCATCCTCAGCTTCAGTTATGGTGGGGGACAGGATTAACTTCTGATGGTCCATTTATTTTTATAACAGCTATAAGTATTGGTTCTGCCTATAAGCAGGACCATCTATACCATTAGTCAGCTGCCTAATAGCTCCAAAAACTTGTCAGGGCCCCAATTCTAACTATCACAAGTTTAAAGATGATTCTAAGATTGAGTCATTTGTGTTGAACTTAATGCATGTGGCAGATGTTCTTCTTCATAGAGGCCACCTCCACACTTTAACCTGAGCTTCTGAAAATTGGTATCGGTGTGTGAGTTGTGGTGGGAGCAGTAAGCAGAAGTGTTGCCTAGGGTGCCACATACTGGCTTGGCTATTAAGTTGACCATAAATAATTAGAATTGGTCCTGGACAATAATGCACTAAATAACATTTTTCTTAAGATAGTGATTTTCAAATGTAAATTATTGTGTCGCCATGATTATCAGGCAAATCTGACTGATAAAAAAGGCCTCTAACTAAAATAAGTTGAGGATATCTCTTCAGCTTTTTAAATAATTTTCACATTTTGGGGATCTCTTCAACTTTTCCTAATAAGTTTTTAATTTATTACCATTTTCCTTTATGTATATGCAGACCTTATTATATATATATATATATATATATATATATATATATATATATATATATATATATAGACGGCAGAACGCCACGGCACTCCAGACAATACGATGATGCAAATAAATCTTCTTTATTGAAGCACAACAGTGGGAAACAGCAACGTTTCGATACTATGTGTATCGTCTTCAGGCTAAATTGACACAGTGAACATACTGTACAGATATTTAACAAACTGATACACCAATGAAAATCAGTGAATCTCCCGCCGGGAGCGTGGGGCGTACCACGGATATCACATGATGTCATCATCTGTCGACTCCGGAGTTACCGGAGCGACCATACTATACATCACAGGATTACCATAGTAACCAATATAACAAACATCTCTAAACTAGAAAGTGCAATGTGCATAATAGAAATACATACAAAATATATGAATATACAAATGTATAAATCATATGAGCAGCACCCAAATAGGATACCACTACTCAAACAAATATAAAAATACCAGAAATAAAACAACATAACAAGGGTCCGTAGTAGGAGGTATTACATAGTTGCATCGATGTATCTAGACCTACAGAGGCGAAATAAATTACATAAATGTCCACATAAACACCAAGCAAATATAGGTAGGCATGTTATAATCTGGTATCATGGTACAATTATAGTAACACATTAATCCCTGAATGCTCATTCAACCCATGTGGTGCCAGGGTCCCCAGTTTAGCAATCCAGCGTGCCTCGCAGCGCAACAACTGAAAAGATCTATTACCACCCCGTATCGATGCGGGGATGCAGTCAATCATACGATATCTAATGGACGATACGCTATGCTTAGCATTAATAAAATGACGGGGAACAGGCTGGTCACTGGAGCCACTAATAAGAGCATTGCGTATGGCCGACCGATGGGTGGTCATACGTGTCTTAAATGATTTTAAATGATTTTCATTGGTGTATCAGTTTGTTAAATATCTGTATGTTCACTGTGTCAATTTAGCCTGAAGACGATACACATAGTATCGAAACGTTGCTGTTTCCCACTGTTGTGCTTCAATAAAGAAGATTTATTTGCATCATCGTATTGTCTGGAGTGCCGTGGCGTTCTGCCGTCTATACATTTCCCTGCTAAGGGCACCCAGCGAAGCAACACTCTAGGAGGTTGTGCCGGGCACCAAAGCCGTCTATATATATATATATATATATATATATATATATATATATATATATATATATATATATATACCTATCATCTCAGCATGTGGATCTCTGTGCAAACCTTTTGGCTATTTATTGACCATCGCTTACAGGAATGTATACAGGAAACAGATACTTACCTTAAAGACACCACCATGCTCCTGCAGAAACTAAACTCTTTCACTCAAGTTTCTGATAGTTTGGTTATGTATAGATGTAAGTAACATGTACACATGTATTGCGCATAATGCAGGGGTAAATGCTGTCCGATTCTTGATTATAGAAAACACCAATTATATTGGACCTAATACTGATTTTTTAAGAATTTTTAAATTTACGTTAACACACAATTATTTTGTCCATGATGGTAAATTATTTAGTCAAAGCAAAGGATGTGCTATGGGTTCTGTGGCAGCCCCTATGTATGCAAATCCTTACATGCATTTAATAGAAAAAGAAATCTTTTTCTCCAATCCTGAAATTCACCAACATATTTACGTGTACCATCGGTACATTGATGATGCCTGGTATTTTGGACAGGACATCATCAATGTAGCTTGCTCCTGCAACCAGCTGATTACCTCTGTGGCTCCCCCGGCAGAGGTTCCCTTTCATCAGCGACCATCTCTGGTCGCTGATGGAAAGGAGAAACTGAGCAATATATTGCTCAGCAATATATTTCTAGCAATATATTGCTGAGCAATATATCTCCCCTGTGTGTACGGGGCTATACTGATTAAAATTGTCTTTAGAATGTTATTAGTAAATGTAAAAGTGACCCTACCCTATTTGTACACACAATATAATTAAATGAGGTATAACATTCCAAGCACTAGGGCCCTACATCTGTGCAGTATTTATGTTTTTTTTTTCTGTATTGCATAGTCTTCCTCCATGTCCTTCAGTAATTGTTTCTATAAATTGCTGGGCAAAATGTAGGATGTGGCATAATCTCAGATGTGTCACCACACCACTTTTATCAATAAGTCCCGGAGATACCTTGTGCCACTCTCTTAGCCAGGGAAGGATCATATGATATCCATGGAAGGGACACGATCAGCGCAATGTTTCACTGTCCTACCCTCCAACCAAAGGAGACTGCTGCACTCACCTCCTGGACCTACTGCAATGTATGCTGGGTTGAAAATTGAGAGTGAGGCTGTCAGATGGCATGTAGGGGATATGAGGGTGTGTAGACCCAGGCCACCTGCAGCACTTCTCAATGGAGCCTGGGCTCACATCAGTGTAATAAAGCTCTGTTCACATTAGAGCAGCTTGGAGCATCTCTATTAGCAGTCCCATAGTAACTCCTTGACCTGCACCAAATTGGAACATTATAACTTCATACCCCACAGTGGACAGTAGTAATAAAGTCACTGAAAGGAATATAATACTCAAAATGAGTAAAGAATTGTTTCAATAATAAATCTATATTTATTTAATAATTCTCTTACTTGTTCATTTCCTGAGAATACAGTGATTGAAGACTGGTAGTCACTATGAATACAGCTAAGGTCACTAGCTGTATTAAGGTTATGAAGGCTGTGATTCAGTTGTTTTCCACTGTGGCTGAAGAAATTTGTGATAATTCTGCAGCCATTTGGGCCCCTAAACATGACTTTAAACAGGTTAAACTTCTATATATACATCTAAAACTCATATATTTGGGAGTAACAAGCATAATAATTAATAGACACCAGGAACAAATGAATTGCTCTATTGGGTGCCCATAATTTAAAGCACCATCCAAACAATTGAATTCCCCCGTAAATGTCTCACTACTAAAGGAAAAGTCAATGGTAAGGGTTCTATACAACATTTCCACTAGCAGTTTTGTACAATAAAGTAATGGATATGTTCATTGATTGCTGAAATGTATGGTCACTGTGCACATTTACACCACAATCAATACAGTTATTAATTTCCTTTAGGATTAAAATGAATACAGAGAGAGCTGTTACATAACAAGAAAGATCAAGTTGATGGATATATCCTTATAACGTCTTCATTATTAGCTCTTACAGAACACAAGTTATTGTGTGCAACATTGATTACATAACCTAAAACCATGTTTTATAAGGCACAGGCCTATTTGATGAGGTTCATCATTAAATACTTAAAGAGGGAATACTTTAGACTTTATGCACTATAATTGCATTTGTGTTCTTTTTTTTTTTTTTTTTTTACTAGTGGCATGTTACACATTTTATAATATTCACTAATATACCTTGGTTTTGACGGAACAGAAAATCATCTTTGGTGGACATTAGTAAATTATAAAGTTTATACTGTGCATAACAGCATATACAATATAAAAGTAAAAATATTTGGGAATATCTTATATAAATCAAAGGGTTAATATGAAATCATTACAACCTACAGTACATCATAATAAACCTAGCATGATTCACCAGACATGACAAAAAATAAGTTATTTACTCCTGAATAAATATGGGCTCTGAAGAGCAACCGTGTTTCATATTTATTTAGTATTTTTCATATTGTTGTTTTTAGAATTTCATTGTATGGAACAGTCATTAACTATGATGCAAACACCGCTGTTTCCATGGTAACTCTGTCCACTACAGACCATAGTAGAGCAATTTTTGAGACATTTGTCCATTTGATTAATTATGTCTTTGTGCTGAAGGCGGCTTGGCTTGATTGTCTCATCATGTATTAGGAAAGCTAATGCTCTGACAAATGGGGCTATTGTTTTGGGTCTATTCATCTTGGTGCATCCCTGTGAGCTGATAGACGTTTCAGCAAAATGACTGTCCTTTAATGAGCTGCAGCCTGTCAGAAATGTTTAGGGCTTCATGCTAAGCACAAACCATTGTGATGACAGCTTTAGTTATGGCAATGAGTAGGATGTCCATAAATGAATCTATTCAATGTAGTGACCATGCTTTCGTGTTTTTGGATATAAAATAAATGTGCATTCTGTTCTGTACAGTATGTACTCATCAGAAAATACACTGTAAGCTCTCAACAAATTGTCTGTAATCATTGGCATGAAACATTATCTAATTTATATGAACAGGACATGTAAATGCATGTCATTATATGCGTTGAATGGATTATTATTATTTGTTAAAGCCTCACACGTCTGGAATTGAGCAAGAAGAATATTACTCCTTTATGGACTACTGTACTGTATATCTAACTGGTGTATGCAAAGCAAAATGTAAATATGCTCATAAAGTTACAAGACCACAACAATATTTTGTATCTACGGTACACTGACTATAGCATTGTTATTAAATTAGTGGTTATTGATTTATCTTACCATTGTGACAAAAGGTGGTCACATTGGTGACAATAGTATGCCTGGGCAGTTAATATCAGAAGTCAATCAATGGTATTTGCCTGACTTTTTTTTTTCAACATAGAACCCATGATTAAATTGTGTTTCTAATAATCACAGATGGAGTCCAGCACCCTGTAGCTATCAACAGCCACATTTAATCAGTTAATATCCGAGGATTAAACTAAATTCAGATTCATTTGTATTAGTATGGAATTTGTTAAATGCTTTCTATATTAATTTACATGTTGTCTAGACATCACATCATATTGCTTCTTTGTTTAGCCCAATCACTAATTAGGACATTTAAAGATAATGAAATGCCAACTCATTCACAGACAAAGCAGAAAGGAAAACTCACTTGCATTGAAACTCACTTTCTTAGTCAACTCCTGCAACATAGCATGTTCGTTCTAGATGAAGAATGATGCTGTTATAAAGGAACGTTGCTATCATCCGTCAAACTTTCTATGGCTCATTTTTAGGTGTGTGGTTGGCTTAGATGTTGGATTTAGAGGGTATGCTTTTGTCAGTCCATACCTTGTTTCTTTATTCAAGTACTGCATAGTATTTAGAAATTTCGGATTGTATACCTAGAACTAAGCCATCGATTAGTTTACCCCGAGCAAAGCCAATATTTTAAATATCTTATGCTATGCATCCAACATTTCCTGTTGATGTTGGAATATTGTTACAATAGACAACTTGGAATTTTTTTAAAAAATAACACAATATAATTTAGAATTTAAATAAAATGAATACCTTCCCAAATTAAATAAAATGAACAAATATTTTTTATCTATTTTTTAAGTGTTTACAATTCTATTACAACATTAAAATACAGTGGCCTTATTTGAACATCCAAAAAAAACCTTTAATCCCCCTCCAGACTTCAATAACAATTACAAAGACAAACAGGTACAATGTGTAGTGGTTAGGTGTATAAAGCTGGTATAAATTTACCCTAATAGATTCTGAATGATTCTTAAAGCTAAAAATGATGCTGCAATGTATAATAGCAAGAGGGGAAAAAATTGTGTAATACATATTATTCTGAAGTCTAATTTTATTTTTAAGTTACAGCATTCGAGTTTTGGTATTATGGAACTTTCTTTTGTTCAGTTGTAAGAATGAATTGCCCTTTTTACTGCCACTGTATAGGTATATTCATAATTTTTTTTAATAACATCAAATATAAGTAAAACCAAGATATAAATTACATACCTAGTGATGTCCCAGATAACATTCAACAGAAGCTATCAATCATGGGGGTTAATGTACTAAGGGTGTGATTCAAACCTGATCATTGGGCTGCAAATTTGCAGCACAAGCAATTATTGAATGGCCGCAGATACGTATGATATGCTGTGTGCATGTGCCAGCCATCTGTGCAAAGCCAACGTTGGCTAGCCATCACTGCCTGCTCATAGGGTGATTGACACCCTGCAGCTGTTTTGGGGTGGTAACCCTGCATTTTCTGAGAGTGTTCCAGAAAGCACAGGCATTCCCCGACCGTTGTTAGGGAGGGCTGATGACGGCATCAACAACCTCCCTCTCTCGATGGCAATCACAGCACCAACTAAGTCCTGGCTTACTAGTCACTGTGAACAGAAAAAAACATTAGATAGTGAATTGGTTAGTAAATGCTCATGATTTCCTTTTATGTGCATGACTGCGATTGCATTCGTAGCCGTGCACACGGGAAGTATTTCACATGCGCAGGCAGTGTGGGGCAGTGGTTACCTGGTGACTTGGCTCCGAAGACTCACAGCGAAGTGATCAGGTCTGAATCAAAGACTAAGGGAAGACAAAAAAAAAAAATCCCTAAACATGCCACTTCTTGATATGTCCTAAAGGGATTTCTATGTCTTTTTTTCTGCTAGCACTAAGAGAATGAGCTGGCAGGGGCCTACAGTATCTACCCCTTGGCCATCATGGCATTCGCCAGGAGAGACACTGCACCCACCAGGGCCATCATCAGGGTTACCTGGATAGATGGATTGGCAGGGGTGGCATCACTGCAGATTAGAGGCAGACCGCCAGCTGCAAACAGATGGCCATGTCACTAGGCAATACTACCTAACAATGTAGCCTAGCTATAGGATAGTTGAGTCTCCAGCCAGTGGAGGGTGATGTAATGCGGTATTAGTGGTATTTGGCTGGCTCTAAAGAAGACTCTGGACCTGAAGGAGACATTAATCAGTGCTGGATTAGAGCAATGAAATGACAGATCCATGAGGAGCTGGAAGTGAGTAAACCACATTCAACAGGTTGGGAGGAATGGGGTCTGAGTCGAGAGGTGCCCATACACGGTGCGATATGTACTAGATCACATTGCATGCTATACGCTGAAACAGCATGTGATTTGAACTAGATGTGATGCGATCTAGTACAAAAGTACTGGCTGCATATACTCTTTTGACTTGCGGTATGAACTACATGGGAGCATGCATCGCAAGGCAATATAAACACTGTGTGTGGGCACCTCAGGTGTCAGGATGATATTCACTGCTTCACCTACGGTATCTGCCCAATAGTGCATTAATTAGTGCAGTTTGCATTACTATGTAATACAGTAAGTAATGCAATACTTCTTGATTCTTCAGTGCTTTTCAGTTATGTCTGTAACTTTTGAATCAGGCCCTATGTCATCATGTTGGCATTTAGTGTTAGTTGATGTGACCCCTCCCAACACTGTCAGTCCTGCTAATCCCAAACCTTTCTGGCAAAACCTACATCTATATTCTCCAAACAATTCTGTCATTTCCCACACTTATCAAATACAATCTCATAATGAACTCAAAGACAATCAACCAATGAACAAATAACAACCTTATACACAACCAAAATAGATAACAATGTAGAAGAGAACAGATAATGTCAAGGATATCCTAAATGATGAAATCAAGTTCTGATAAAAAATCTGTAATCACATTTGTGCACATTGAGTACAAATGGTGTATGTGTTATTAGTAATAATAATAATAATAATAATAATAATAATAATAATAATAATGATATTTGTATATCACTTTTCTCCCAATATGAATCAAAGTGCTTGACTCTTGCATTCTCAGTGCAAAATACAAAATAAACTTAACACATAAGAGAACTAAATATTTGGGTTGTATTTTTTAGGAAATTAAGGGACATTCATAAAATGCATGAGTAAACAGGTAAGTCATGAGTCTCTTTTTGAATGATTGTAGAGTGGGAGGCCTCTCAAACTGTGTGGAGCAGCAAGTTCCATACTTTTGAAACCAAAAAGCTAAAATCTTTGTGAACAAGTTAAAGCAAAATGTACGTCAAGATGTAGAAGATGCAGACACCTTTCACGTGGTGCACACACGTGACTGGTAGTGCCGTCCCTGGATAGCACAGCTGAACCAACAAGATTTTGAATCTCTAGTCCTCTACACCAAGGCTAGTTCATACCAATCTGGTGGAGCAGATACAGTAAGAATATCATTAACATACAGTACGTGGCGTAACTACTGTAAATACTACATCAGTGGCGTAACTACTGTAAGGCAGCCTCAGCTGCCACTTGCGGGAGCACGCAGCAGCGGGGTCT
Source organism: Crinia signifera (assembly GCF_055691185.1). Taxonomy (NCBI): domain Eukaryota; kingdom Metazoa; phylum Chordata; class Amphibia; order Anura; family Myobatrachidae; genus Crinia; species Crinia signifera. The sequence continues at coordinate 306,116,555 of NC_139217.1, read as the reverse complement.
TTGTGGGCACCGGCACCTGCTCGATGTACAGACATGCTGCTGCCTGCCACTGCCCACTGAATGAGCATCAGAGGTGAGTCAGCAACAGCGCGGGTACGGCCTTGGCAGAGATGACAAATCCCCCCACTGATTCAATTGACTGTACCCAGAGCAGGCTATTGGCTACTGTGTACAGGCTGGGTGTGCTAGGGCGGCCTGGGATGCGTCGGAGCCAAGGGACGCAGCAGTGTCTGCTGGTCACTCTTCCTCTCTCCTGCTTCAGCTTCTCCATAATGCATGTGACGTCATCATGTCACATGCTGTCGAAACACACTGGAGAGGAACCGGGGGAAGGGGGGGGGGTGTTGATTGGTTGGGCGCCACAAACTTTTTTGGCAGGGGTGAGCAAAATTTATAGTTACGCCACGGAGTACCATATCTCTATGGATCATAAATATAATTGGTTACAGGAGGTTTCTAGCTGAACTGCAACTAATTTCTAAACACCTTGTACTAGAAAAATAAGACTTGATGCTGCTCTGGTGTTTGTCATCCAGTAGGGTCTAAATTAGGTTTTTAAAGAAGTGGAAACAGAAATAACAAGTGTTTCAGAAAAAGAAATACAGGCACTTCATTGGGTGCTCTTCTACCAGCAGCTGTAAAAATGAGGGACGATAGTCCTCCCCACCAAATGGAAGTTCTAGAAGTAGAAAAATATACAGAGCAGCGCTTTTCGAGGAAGGAGTAAAAAAAAAAAAACAGAAGTGATTTTTTTTTTTTACATACAGTACACTTGATGCGTTTCACCAGGTGGACAGTGAGCTTTGGAAAAACTGGGAGCCTACCCAGCAAAATGCGTCAGTGGTTGGGCATCACATGTACAAATTTTATAGACAATTGATTGGTTGAAAAAATGTGTTATTATATCACCTCAATACACTTAATGGTTTTGGTGTTTTTTCTATAACTTCTATAACTTTTTAAAGAAGATGTCTAACAATTGTTTCCATTAGTGGTTCTGTAAAAAAATGCATAGCTGCAAAGAGCACTGAACTATTTTTGGAAATTCAGATTAAATTATGGGGATGATTCAGCAGGAAACTGTGCATGCCCTGGACCCATCCTGTGCATGTGAGAGGCATGGGCATTCACAGGGAGGGATTGAAGTGGGGGCATTTCCAGAAATGAGAAGTGTCACACCCAATTTCTGGGACTGGCCAGGCTAAGAACTGCATCACAAGATGCAGTTTCCATAACCTTGCAAGCAGCCTAAGTAAGGTTAGACTTATTGAGCTTGCAGTTACAGAAGAACACCTCGACCAATCACAATGTTCACGTTAATCTAAAAAACACACATTGTAGTTTTATGCAATCACAAATGCAGGCAGGATGTTGTATGCTAGTGCATTCGCATTGCTTAAGGATCACAAATGCTAAGCTACTGCTGATTCTAACTGAATGAGGTCCCATATACACTTACGTTTTTTTGAGGCAGGTTCCAAATTGCATATGAACCTTTTGGTAATTTTAGCAATGTACTTTACATCAATTAGCTCAAAGCTGGTACATTTTCAGATATGGAAACTTGATGACACTGTAGGGATTATATCCTCAATGGAGCACACTATCTGCAAAAATGTTTACACACTCATTGCATCTTTGCCAAGATAGAGTTTTGTTAGACTGTAGGCATGCTTGTTACCAGAGCATCTGCACTGTATGGAAAAGCTGAGCTGGCATGTTGTATGGTGTCTTGATCTCATTTGATAGAAACTATTTTTATTGGTAATTGTGTATTGATATTCTTCAATATGTTTGAATACTTTTAAAGTATTCTCTACCATCTTATTTTTCCTCTATGGTCTTTCAAGTCTATTATCTCTTTTATTGGGCTCACTATCACTCTAGTCAAACTAATGAGCATCATAATGTGGTATGCTGGGTTGTATAGGCACTACAGATATAATATCCATTACAACATGCCTATTATAGTAATGGACTCAGAAACAAGGCACTTCACAGGCAACCAATACTGCAGAGAGATCCAGATTTTCTGCAACAACCTCGAGAATCATACCCCTCCTTAGACGATTCCTGATTAACTCTCTCGGCAAAGTTCTATTCCAACGGGTTGCTGCTGAGAGCCAAATTGAGTGGTGGCCTGACCAGATTAATGGGTTTATTTTAAATCTGGGAGATGAGATCATGAGTATGATCAATTTTAAGTGTAGCAGCAGGAATAACTTTTGGGAGGCCCAGATCGTTCATTGTAGAGAGGAGGTCTTGAGAGCTCACCCTTAACCCATGTATTGAAATCCCCAAGGATCAGCCGTGTTTGATGTTTCAGAACTATAGAAAGAAAGAAAGAAAAGAGTCTCTTTTCAGGTGCACTCTTAAAGAAAAGATAATTGTGTTTTTTAGTATAGGTATAAAATGTAACTTTTATTAAGAATAGATAAAAGAAAATCCCCACATCTTTCTTGATGAAACTAAAATGTTGTTAAATGCTGAATTGAATCTCAGGCTACAGTTTAATTATCCTGAGGTGCAGACAGGGTCAAAAGTCTTAAATAAATAAAGGATAAGTTGGTACTACGGAGAATAGAAATATACTATCAATCATACAATCCCTAATATGGTGGTTTGTAAGTATTATGAAAAAACAAGCTGATTGTACTCATACATATCATAGGTGTAGACAAAAGTAACCAAAGCTAATAGAAAATTGTAGAAGAAAAGATGTGGAGAAAATGTCAGGATTACTGTGCATATAGCATACTACTGCTCCACAGAGGGGTGTCCTAGGACAGTGAGCAGATGAGTAAGTGTGTACACTGTCACACATCCTTACAAGAAAGGAAGAACTGTGGTGATTCTTCTGTTATTTTTAGGCTCAGAGTAGGAGTCAAATTTAGAAGGAGGCCCAGCATATCATTGCCCCCAGCCCCCCGCTCCCCTACCTGTCTTAGGGGGCCCTCTGGCCAGATCTGCTCTTCTTGCTGTCAGTGTTAGACATCAGAATGTCCTGTTAGCTAATTTGCTATTACAGGACCACCATTCATAATCATTAATTTTACTATTATTATCCTTTATTTATAGGGCTCCACAAGGGTTCCACAGTGCCTAATTACAGAGTACACATAATCAAAACAGGAAAACATTGACTTACAGTTGAAGGCAATACAGGACAAGTACAGAGTAAATGACTATAGGAACATCAGCCAATTACTGCAACATAAGTATTCAGATGGCAGCAAACAGCGTGCTTTGGTGCACTCAAAGACTATTAAAGTAAGAAAGGATAAGCACATGAGGTAAGAGGTCCCTGCTCCTGAGAGCTTACATTCTAAAGAGGAGGGGCAGACAGACAGGGGTGACACAATAGGGGTAGACAGGGCGAGGAAATGAAGGTTAGGAGGACAGTTTACTGGATTTGTTGAAGAAGTGGGTCTTAAGAGACCATTTGAAGTTCTGTAGAGTAGTGGAGAGTAAGGGGGAGAGGTAGGAGTGGGAGGAGGCAATAAGTTGGCAGGAGAGTGGAAGGGCATCAGCAGAGCAAAGAGGACGAGTGGGAGTGTAAAGGGATATAAGGTCAGAGATGTAAATGGGAGAGGAGTGGGCGAGGGCTTTGTAAGTGAGTGTAAGAAGTTTGAATTGAATTCTGAAAGGGAAGGGCTTGTAGAAGAGGAGAGGTGTAAAAAGTGCATTTGGTGAGGAAGATGAGCTTGGTGGAGACAGGCATTTGTCAGGGATACCAGTTAGAAGTAGGTTGCAATGGTCCAGCCTGGATATGATCAGTGAGTGGATAATGGTCTTAGTGGCATCCTGAGTGTGAAAAGGTCTAATTCTGGAGATATTTTTAGATGAAAATGGAAGGTTTGTGAGAGGTGCGGAATATGTGGTTTGAAGGCGAGGGAGGAGTCAAGGATTACTCCAAGGCAGCATACTTGGGGGCTAGAGGTGATAGTCGTGCCATCAATAGATAATGAGATTGTGGGATGTGAGGTTGCATGGGAGGGTGGGAAGAGGATCATGTCAGTCTTTGACTTGTTAAGTTTGAGAAAGCACTGGGACATCCAGGAAGAGATGGCAGATGTTAATAGTCACCTCTGGTGGCTCTGTGCAAATGCAGCCTGACTTTATTATTTCTGTGTTCAGGTTCACCTGTCATATAATCAGGCAATTAGCACTCTGCCTTGTGTCAGGCTGCACACTTATAGGGAATTTCCTCATTAAGGGGGCTTGTCCTTTCTAGCTGTACTGATTGGACATTTCTCCATATATAACCCAGTCTCCCCTAAACTCTGTGCTGGTTATACTGCTTGTTTACAGCCATTGCAGCAGAGCAAATGCATGCTTTCCTGACCATGTGCCTGTGCTGTTTTTGGTCCTGTTTGTCCCATTTGATACTTGCTCCAATAGAGCTTCTGTTTATGTACCTGTGCTTTCAACCAATTGTCTGTCTGTAACCAGAACTGCTCCACAGTATGGTCCTGCTCTATGTACTGTCTGTCTACCCGCCTGTGTTGGCTCTGCTCCGCAATTTGGTACTGTCACTTGTCTGTCTGTACAATATTGCATTTGGACACTGCCTGGGACTGCATCTCTAATGCCATTGTGGTTCAGTACCCAGTGCTTGGTAATTCCATCTCCAGTACTGTGGTGCTCGTGTATACCATCTGCTGCAGTGGTCCCTTGCTAGTCACACATGGTAGTGTGTTAAAGTTTGTATTTGTCTTGTATGTCTGGTCCTTCCTTCTGTGTCCCAGTCTGACTCCAGTCCTTTGCCTTCCCAAGCTTCCTGTAGCAGCCTTGTCCCCTCAAAATCCTGGCAGCACTGGTGTTGGGGTGAAGTTAATTTAGCCCTTTGAAGGTGGCTTTTATAGGTGAAGACTTAGGCTGCAGGAGGCTTCAAGGACTACTGGGCACGTGCAACAGCACCACCTACACCACCTTGGTGGCATCCCTAACAGCAGAGAGACAGTTGGAAATATAACTGAAGAGAGCAGGGGGAAAGGTCAGGGGAGGAAAGGTAGATTTGAGTATCATCAGCATAGAGATGATACTGGAAGTCAAAAAAGGAGAGGACCATGAACAGAACCTTGTGGGACACCATCGGTTAGTGGAAGTGGGCTGGAGGTAGCATCATGAGAGGAGACAGAGAAGGAACGATCAGAGAGGTAGGAGGACAGCCGATCAGAGAGGTAGGAGAGCAGTATCATGCAGACCAAGGGAGTGAAGGATTTGGAGAAGGAGAGGGTGATCCACAATGTCAAAGGCAGCAGAGAGGCCAAGAAGAATAAGCAAAGAGTAGTGGCTCTTAGATTTGGCTGAATGGAGGTCATTGCAGACTTTTGTGAGGGCAGTTTAAGTGGAGTGGAGAGAATGGAAGATTGGAATGAGTCAAGCAGAGAGTGGGAGGAAAGAAAGTCAGTGAGGTGATTGTACACTCAAGGAATTTGGAGGTAAAAGGGGGAATGCCCAAACAGCTCCTGACGCGTTTCGCCACTCCAGATGGCTTTATCAAAGGTGGGTGATAACCTTTGATAAAGCCACCTGGAGTGGCGAAACGCATCAGTGAGCTGTTTGGACATTCCCCATTTTACACACCTTACCGGATAGAAGCCTGAACCAACCTCTGGGACCATTTCAATTCCTAATAGTAAAATGTAACTTTTATTAATTAAGGATAAAATATAGCGAAAATAAACAGACACAAAAATATAAAACATATAACATGTAATAAAAAGGATAACTCTATCCTTGCAACGTGGGACCCCCACACTCCCTAATTATAATGTGGCGTACGCTTCGGTATTAAGCTTCGTCTGGTCCTGACGAAGCTTAATAGCAAAGCATACACCGACCATACCCTTCGTGGCTACCCCCTGCTCCCTTCCCCATTGAATTGTATTTTAATCTGTCTAGCTTAAATACCGAGTGAATGGTGCGAGTGATCCACGAGAGTCCGGTAGTGTGAGACGCAATGTGTGACGTGTAACACTGTGACCTCCAGGACTCCGGCTCACAAGCCAACTGTACGGTGCCTCCTAACTGAGCATCGCACTCCCGTGTAGACTTGTCAGCCCATACTCATCTGGCTACAAGCCTTGCTCCATATTGTACGTCTGCACTGACCAGGCACAGTTTAAGAGCGTTGACATTCTCCTCACCACTGCGTACTGTGTCTCCTGGCACACAAACCCAGGAGGCACGTAGCATTCTCCAGTGAAGTTTATTACACCTACCTAGGAGCCATCCAGTCGATATTAATATAATACATCTGTCTATCATACACATGTCTATTTAGAATGTGTCATTAATAAATTTGAAACAGCAGGATTACGTCACAACCTTGTACTAGCTTGATATCTCGCATGTGACAGATCATTATCAAACACTATTAAAGTGAACACATTATAATTAGGGAGTGTGGGGGTCCCACGTTGCAAGGATAGAGATATCCTTTTTATTACATGTTATATGTTTTATGTCTTTGTGTCTGTTTATTTTCGCTATATTTTATCCTTCAATTAATAAAAGTTACATTTTACTATTTTGAATCCTCTTGGTGCATCACGCAGGGACATTCCTTTTCTCTTTCCCTAAACTTCTGCCTCAACCAGATGTCCAGTGGTTGCACACCCTCTTTATTATAACGAGTTGACTCGATTAATTTACATGTGAGGGGCCTGCTTTTCTGTACAAAATTATACCTTCTGTGCGATTGATAAACCAACCCCTTCTCCCCTTTTTGTTCCATTTCAATTCCTAAAAGGAACATACACCACCGCATTTGGCATCCATTGCAGTTACTACCTGTCAATAGTCCTTACATCCACGGACTTGCGGACTGGAAACATCTACCCACTCACAGCTATCAGTAATTTGTGCCATCTTGGACCGATTAAGGACTGTTGGAGGACTCCAGTACCCTCAAAAAGGTGGTAACTATTTCCACTTAAAACACTTCTCTTTCCCAGGGGTATACTAGGAACAGACTCTATGGTGACTATAAATATATTTTGGTGTGTCCTCATATGTTTTATTGTTCTTATATGCTATATGCACCTTTTACATTTTATCAAGTGATAATAAACTAATGTGACCTAAGATCATCCCATCTTCAATTGTTTTCCATTTAATTTCAAAGTTGTGCGCTGCTACATCTGTTTTTCTTGCATCTTTCCACGGGACTAACTATCCCTATCCAAAAGCAGCTGCAAGAAACAGCACTCCTGATGAGCTCCCCCCAGCTCTGCCCCTCAGGGTCAGTTTTATTATTTTTCTCTTCAGATATTTACAGCAGTTTACAGTCACCACCACTGGTTCAACCTTTATTTACTGTCTCTTTCTGTTCCAGTCCTGTCTTTGTATCCTGGGCATATGAGACCACCCTTTTCTGATATCAGTGGGTTCAGATCTTGCTGCTGGCCTCTCCACCTCTTACCATCCGCCAATCATCATTGGTTGGGGACAGCTGTTGTTTCTCCCCCTTGCACATGAATGGTTTCAGTGTCAGTCTTGGTTTTCCCGGTTCTGGGGCTCATTGGTTAAGGTGCTGCCAGAGACTGCATATGACATGAATCAAATCTAGAGAAGGCGAGTCACAGGGAGCTAGGCAAGGAGCTGATCAGGAGGGTCTTCTGTTTTACTGTCCACACAAGCTACCAAGGAAAACATAATGGCAGAGTGGCAGTAGCTCATATGGTTATCATATGAGGGCACACTTAAAACAATTGGCATTGGTCTCTCCTGTGTTCTGCAGGAGCAGGTGAGCCTAGCACAGACTGTACTTGTTTTTTTTTTTTTTTTGGGGGGGGGGGGGGGTTGCGGGGATCAATGTAATATTTGTTTTCATGTGAGGGCCAATATATTTTATTTTTGTTACCTGTGGGGACCAGTGTGATTGTTTTTGATATGGGGACAATAGTTTTTGTTTTTATTCTGTGGCGGTCTGATGTGGTACCTTGGCAATTTTAAGATCTTGTTTGCTGTTCCATGAGTTGTAAAAGGTTAGAAATCACTGAAGTAATGTTTTCTCCCCTCCAGGGGTGCAGTAAATGAAAATTTCTCCGATATCTAATCCTGCAGAACACAAGGCAGTGATGCACTCAAATGAGCAAAATAATTTCCATTGGGTGAAGCCTAATTTTAAGGGCTTTTCTATATAAGACAGCCATCCAACTGCCAAGTGCTGCATTTTCATCTAGCCAAGTCTCTGTATTACAGACTAGATCTGACTTTTCAATAAGGATAGTAATTGTAGCACTTTTGTTTCTTATGGATCTGACATTACAAAGGATGGACCTGATTGTGCATGACAGAGAGCCTGTAGTTTTCTTTATGTTCGGTGCAGGGACTCTGGGCATGGAATTCACAAAGTGAGTTCTGTTCTTCCAAGTACAGAGCCATCTATTAGGCATCACTCTATTCTTCTTGTAATGAGACTGGGAGTAAGCCAGAGGGGCAACAGACTTAAATAGTTTTTTTTTTTCTGCCTCATTTCAGATTAACCTATATTTTTTTCTTTGAAAATTACATGGCATTGAAGAATTCAGCCTGTACAGGTTTAGTAGGAACTACAGCAGATGTTGGATGGAGTGAAAGAACATTGTTAGAGGTGCACAAATCCATTGGAGATCAATGAGAGAATATGTATTGTATGGACTACATTTGCTGACAGGGATTTTTGGTTCTTGAACAAGGCCATATTTATCTTGGTTATTGCTATATCTAGTTGTTTCTCTTTTATCCAAAGTGTATAATTTAAGAACGTCATTAAATAAACTAACTTTTATGTTTCTGATTTGCTGTAGAGTCACACAAATATTTTCAGAACAATGCAGGTTTGTGGAAATGTTTTCCTGCGTTCCAACCTGAATTGGCTGTAAAAATTGTTGCCCTATGGGTGCCCTCTGTGCCAAGTTTCCAATAAAGATGAAGGGTTGTAGTAATGTCACCCGTGATGCTATGCTGCCATGCTGCACATGGTCCTGGCACTCTCTTCCTGTCTCCTGCTTGCCTGCAAGCACTGCAGTATTTGAAAACATCACCTGACTGCTCTCCAGCCAATATGGAGCCAGACTCAGGTCTCATGACATGTTCCTGTATCACCCTATAAAGTCAGTGTCCAGACCCTCTGCAGGTTGTCAGTGCAACATCGCTTCTTACAAGTTGTCCTGACTTTAGGTGATCTCTCCAGTTTATGGCTATAGAGTTTAACTGCAAATCATCTGGGTTAGTCAGTAATCTCCCTGATGTCTCGCTGAGTTATAAACATTCAGCTACAGTACTTGAGCCTGAGTAATGAAGGTGACCAATTCAATTCTCACAGGTTCCAACCTCCACCTCTTAAGATAGTACTGTAAGTAAAATTGATGAATTTCCTAGGTTTCGACAATCGCAATATGTATAGCATTATGGCATCTATTCTTCTGTTTACTTTAGAGCAGAGCCAATATAAAAAAGACAGGAACAAGCCACCAACTTTGTGATACGATTGCACTATAATGTCCCTGATTAGTATAAGGAAAATAATGATAGGCAATAAATATCAGTAGTGGAAAGAATATGGCAAAATATGAACAAATTGTTAGGCAAGAGCACTGCAGGCTACAGACCTACTATGCATTCAAGCAAAATGGTGCATATTTTTATTATTTAGAAACTGTATACAAAACAAGGTTTTTCCCATTAATCCTGTGGCCAGAATGTTACATCAGAGAGACTACTTCAAGGCCAGAAGAAAATACCTGTCTATTAATAATGTTACCATGATGAGTGGTGACATGTTTTCATCCTTATGCAGACTCAGCCAAACCTTACACTAACAGCTCTATATACTTAGGAGGAAAAGTGGATGAAAGGAAATGTACAGGAATAATTATTGTTCATTCAGTAGGAAAGAAGTAGGGAATATATTTAAAAATGAATAAAAAATGTATTTTTCACCCAAAAGAAAGCTACACTACCTTCTAAAACAGTTCTCTATGTGCATGAATTCCCATATAATTTGAATGGATACTCTCATTAACATTGTATAATATATAATGGTAGCATGGAAGCCTGTAACTACGGACAGTGTCAGCCCCTATGCATCACACTCTGGTAAGACATTTCGAAAGCACTTACAAACACAAGATCTGAGGAATAATGATCCTACCAAATGAGCCGCAGCAGCTATTTCTCATTTAGGCTCCTGTACAAAGATGGTATGCTTAGAAGCATAAAATGAAAGCTAATTTCTGCATCACTGTGGACACAACTATAAGGAATCAAGGGAAAAGTGCTAATTGGCTGAGAACAAGCACCGCCATAGCAACCATCCCTTGTCTCTCCACCAAACAGAGCTTACCCATTTATTCATTTTGCCATGTTCGCAGTGACTGGTCATTTTGGGTTAGGCACTGTACATAGTGTACTGTGCATGTCTGTGCGGTCTCAAATGTTTTTTTCTTTTTTTTCTTGTAGAGGCATGTATCTATGAATTTCATAAGTATTTAATTGTTGTAAATGAGGTGTTTTTTTATTATTATATTTTCTGTAAAAAAAAATGCAAACAACATTGGGCATGCAAGTCTTGTCTTTATTTTAATACTTTTACCTGTAGTCGACATGTAATAAAACATTCCTTTCAAAACCATTTACCCCCACACCCATTAACAATAGAGGTGCAGGAAATAGCCCATTTTATTTTTTACAGTAAAGGTATGTCCCATTTTTCTGAGGATCTGATTGGGTTGGCTGCTGATGTGTGTTTCTCTGATACAGTATCAACCGCTGGCTGGTTAAGCTTGGTGCTGGTTATAGGAAAATAATAGGGACCTCATGTTTTTTTCCCCTATTTTCCTATTCCAGTGCTTCTATTTATTGAAAATTATTGAACAGTACTTTGGGGATATTCTATATAGGAATTAATCCTTGAAAATAAATTGTGCTCACTTATATGGACATTTATGTTAGGTAGATTTTCATCTGCTACAGTACATATTCTATGAACTTTGGACAAATCTTGATTTATTTTAGACATGTCTGTTTAGGGAATTTGTCCTCTGGCTTTGCAGAGAGTAGGATGGACTGTAATGGGCTTGCCCTTTGCCTTCATTATTGTAGTATAATACATTATTGTATAGCAGCTTTTTTATCACATTTTTGTCATTTTGCTCTCATTTGATTTCTCATAGCCTGCTTTGAAATATGGTAATATTATTAAAGTATATGGTAGGCTTTGATTAAAATAAATTGTACTTCAAAAAGGGGCATGACTGTTATTCTTTTATGAATTAAACATCACCATAATTTCATATAATTTTAGTTGCTTGTGTTTATTGTGTTTATTGTAGTAGTCTCATTTCCTGTGTAATATGAATTTCTAAAAAAAAAGAATATTTCAAGTTACTGTAGTAAAATAATGTCATTAACAATATAATTAATATACTGGAGGGAAATTTTGCTATAATTGTACCAAAGCACTTAGTAAATGTAATATCAAATATTCATCATAGCACAAACATGACACCTAAAGTATTACACATATACATTAGTTTAAAATATAATAATAGCTGAGAAGGTTGTAAGACATGTTACAAAAAGTGTTGCTGTACTATGTAAAACAGTGTTGCTGTACTATTATGAAAGCTATCTACCAACAGGGCATTATTCAGATCTGAGCTCAGTACACATTTGTTTAGAAAATGGACAAAACCATTTGCACTGCAGGTGGGGCAGATGTAACATGTACAGAGAGAGTTAGATTTGGGTGGGGTGTGCTGAAACTGAAATCTAAATTGCAGTGTAAAAATAATGCAGACAGTATTTACCCTGCACAGAAACAAAATAACTCACACAAATCTAACTCTCTCTATATATGTTACATCTGCCCCACCTGCAGTGCACTTGGTTTTGCCCATTTTCCAAACAAATGTGTACTGAACTCAGATCTGAATAGGCCCATAGTCAGGGGCACAGTGACTGGTCACAAATCAAAGCACTCATTCACAGACAGGAATTTTACCCAGAGTACAATTTATGCAGATGAGGTATAGACATTGGCACCAAGAAAAGGGGGTTACTAATTACCTGGGCCCAGGTCTGATGGAGGGGCGCAGAGGGGCCCATGTTACTTTGCAGCAGCAGCTCTTTTCAACAAAGCACATACTGTGTGCTGGGCTGCAATGTGGCCAGGGAGGTGCTTAAAGTAATATTTCTGTGTTTTATTCTAAGGGTGCATGGCCACGCCTCCCACAATTAATCCATGTTCCTGAAAAGTACAGATAGCGCAGGGCTTGTCTTTGCTGGGGATGGCGGAGGACTCGCCACCCGCCATCCCCCGCCCCGCGCCATCTGTATGTCGGAAGGGGACGCGCGTGCACGAGGTGCACGCGCGTCCCGTTCCGACGGAGCTTTTGCCCGGGTCCCCGCCGGCTTCCCCGGGTCCCCGCCGGTCCACACCGCCCCCCCGCAGCCCCCCGCAGCCCTGCCCGTCTCCCTGAAGCTGGAGACGGGCAGGACTGCACCCGCCGCGCCGCCTCGCCGCCCGGCTATTGAGACGCTCGTGCGTGGGAGACGCACGAGCGTCTCATTCAGCCAGAGCGCCAGATTGCTGGCGGATCGCCAGGGACACGGTCCTGGCGCTCCGCCAGCAATAATAAGCCCTGCTCCATCTGTACCTGGATACCCGGTAAGGCTGTCTATGGTCATGGGCATACTGTAGATGCAATGTCAATGCTACAGATTCCCTGAGCTGGTGAACGCTGATTAAGAGGCGCTGCATCTAACGGGGCTACACAGGGGCAAACGCAGGATTTTCAGAAGGGGTTTCCAGAGAGGGGCGGAGCAATGCACGGAGATGGACACTTAGGTGACCCAGTATATGCCAGGTCAGTTAAAGTATTATAGATAGACCAAATGTATATAAATAATAATAAAAATAATACACACACACACATATATATATATATCCAAGTCGGCTGGCACTCAATAGTATAAAACAACTGGCCCCGGTGCCCGGATAAAACACTGCATATAACTCCAACAAGAAGCAGCACTCAGGAGGCAATTTTCGTGAAAGCAGAAAGGGTCTGTATTAAGAGCAAGCTTTCGGGGTCTAATCCCCTTCTTCAGACACAGACATTGACCTCCTGAGTGCTGCTTCTTGTTGGAGTTTTATATATATATATATATATATATATATATATATATATATATATACATAACAGCAGTGTAAACCCCCCTGGGCATAGCAATGTATTGGGGCCCCTACCGATTCTCCAGCGGTAGTTGTGGGGGAAGCTTTGATGTCCCGCGGGTGGTAGGGGGTATTATATCAACCACTCAGCATGTGGGGCCTAGATCAGTAATTTACACTAATTACCCATTTACTGCACATATGGTGGGAGATGAAGTGGGAAAAGGGGGCATTGGGCTAAATGAAGGGGTCTTGATACATAACTTCCAGGGTGGTAGAGGATGTTTAATACGCAGAGGAGGGGTGTATAGTGGAGTGGGCTTAATATTCATCATTTTCTGGTGGGCCCTTAGATTCCTGGAGGGTTTTCTGGGTACTCAGAAACCCCCCTGTGTGCGCCACTGCTACACAAGCGTCTCTCATGCACGCATGTCCCCTTCACATCGCGGCAGGTGTCGAAATCCCTGCCTTCTGCTTCAGGGAGACAGGCAGGGTTAGGGGATGCGGGAAGCTATGGTAGAGCTTTGGGAAGTGGCAGGGAGGTGGCGGAAGATGGTGGTGGGCTCTGTCAGAACGGGGCGAGCGAGCATCTCGTGCTCTCTCTGAGGTAGCCGCTGATGCTCACAGCAGGCAGGGAAACATGTAAGAACTCATTAATAGCCTTCTTTTATATGCATTTCAAAGACAGACATTTTATACCTGTAGAAACGTCCACAATGGTGTACACTTTGGATAAAGTTGCCCATTAAAGACATTAAAGACATTCAGCGTCAGCAACTGGGAGGCACAAAAGGATGAATTCACCAACTGCAACTCAGCAAGGTATTTTCTATATATTATCATTTGGTGGGAAAAGGGAAATGGGGAAGTAGACCAGTCCACAGGTTTTGGTTTTGATATAGTTGAAGCAAAATATTAGTGTCCACAAATGTAGCCTTTTAAAGAGAATCCTTAGTTTCTCAGATAATTTGAGAGATGTGGGGGTGCACCCTTGAAAGTGAATTGAGTGTCTGGCCAGACATGAACTTTAACTAAACCAACAGCAGGGTAAACCTATGGCATGCTACTAACATCTACGTGCTTTATCTGTTTGTTTCAAACTCAGGGTGAGCAGCCTATAATAATTAAAGTATTGGAACGCTACTAATCACTTGCTTTGAGGGTTCTATACCCAAGGGTTTTTTATTATATGTCCTGTCATTGTCTTTTTACTAATTGTTGTTGTTTTATATAATTGTGGCCATTAATTAGCAGTTTAATATATTTTTTTTCTTATTGATATATGGTAATAAATTACTACCTGCTTTAACAGTACTCTGATCCTGCGCACTTTTGTACATTTTTCTTTGACTATTGAATTTAATTCAAGTTTAGTTCAACATAAAGTTTTCATATGGACCATATATATATAGTGACGTCCACCGTTTGAGACACATGATGCAGCTGGACATGATACAGTATTCTGCATAAAAGATGTGGCCTCAAGCTTTGGGCAGTGCTGGGTTCTACACTGGCTTCTACATAAAATGTCACAGTAGTCAGAAGAGAAGGAGTAAGAACGTCAATGTCATCCCTCGGCGGGTGTACGCCACAGTGCTCCTGCAGTACAAAAATGATCCCACACTATGCCCTGAGTCAGAAAACAGCCAACTCCAGTAAGCAATACATTGCACTCACATTGCACATTTTGCCAACTCTCCCTATTATGCCACACAGAGCACCCTCCCCTCTATTATTGTTTATCAGGTCTTGGAGGCCAACCAAATCCCATGTCAACCATTAATTATGAGCCATCCAAGCACCAAAGCATGTTTTGTCCAAGGAGGCCGGACCTCCAAATCCACATCTATCAGGAAGTTTCACAGAACATTTAAAGAAATCGTCATCCACACTACAATATCCTTAATAAAGGAATTGCTGTTAAAACACATTGGAACATAGAACACTCCACAAATTTACAACAAATCAAGTTCATCATTATCCAGAATTTCGCTTTTTGCTTTTTAGATGCCCACTATCCACAAAATTCTGGGTGGGCGCTGATGTCAGTGAACGACTCGGCGAGTGTGAAGGCTGTCGCTCCCGGGGTTTGCACATGCACATATTCATGCATGCGCAGACCCCCAAACATTGATGAATTTATGTATTTATTTATTTACACTTTCTTCTATAGCGCAGCATATTCCGTTGCGCTTTACAATTGGTGAAGGGGCTGAACGGGTCTAAAGTGGTCCCAAAGTGTGGGATGCTGAGACTGAACTAATCTCCAACTGATAAATGTACTTGAAAAAGTCTCCCAGTGAGCCAAAATGCGTTGACACCTTTCAGGGGACTTGTGGTATTCTGGACCACACAGACCATCGAGGTAACGTTGGACACTTCTTTTTCCCTGTCACTTTGTCCAGCCCTTTTCTATATTTAAGTGATTGTGCTATGGTTGTCTCATGTTGCATCCAGGTTTGGGTTCCTTTGCCTTTTTCATTTTTTTTTTTTTACGTATTTGTATTTTTACCTGAATAATTTATTCGTATATGCCACGGGTGTCAAACACAAGGCCCGCGGGCCAAATCCGGCCCGCCAGACCTCGTCATGTGGCCCGCGCAAGGAGATAGCACGCAGAGGCAGTGTGTCTAAAACAGGAGTGCTGCGGGCCGCGTCCACGTCCGCGGCCGCCTTACCTGTTCCTCCACTGTCGGCGGCAATGTTCCTGTAGGCACATATGTATGCGGCTACAGAAACATGGCCGCCGGCCTCCACGGCTACGTGGAGGAGGGCTCGGCCGCCTGTTCCTTCTAATGCCCAGCAGTGACAGACACTGGGTGGGGACGTCATGACGATGACGCCGCCCGCCCATGCGTCTGTAGAGAAGTAGGAGCAGGCAGGGAAGCTGGACCGGGAGTCGGGGACAGTGTGGCCGCAGCAAGCAGTGAAGAAAAGCTGGAAGCCGCAGCAGCTGCAGGACAGACGGAGAAACAGTAAGTGAGGATGAGGATCACACTCACAATAAAAAATATATATATAGCTGCTGTTTCCTGAGGTGTCCCCGTGTATAATAATAGTAATGCCATGACACCACAGGCTGCTCCTCCTGTATAATCATTTATGTGTCATGGCATTACTTTTATTATATTATACAGGGGGAGCAGTCTGTGGTGTCATGGCATTATTATTATACAGGGAGAGCAGCCTGTGGTGTCATGGCATTATAATTTTACAGGGGGACCTACAGATACAACCGGCCCTTTGAGGGTGACCAAACTGCTGATGCGGCCCCCGATGAATTTGAGTTTGACACCCCTGGTATATGCAATATTTTATGTCCAACTATGGACTTTGGCCCTTATTCAGATCTGGTTGCAGAAAACCATGTGCACAGCATGTGGGGAAGATGAAACATGTGCAGAGAGAGTTAAATTTGGTTGGGGTGTGTTGAAACTGAAATCTAAATTGCAGTGTAAAAATAATGCAGCCAGTATTTACCCTGCACAGAAACAAAATAACTCACACAATCTGCAGTGCACATGTTTTTTTTACATTTACCAAACAAATTTGTACTGCGATCAGATCTGTATCTGATAAAGGCCTTTGTGTTAATAATAATTTTTTTTTGGCTACATACAGATACCGTTTTCCTTTAGACTTTCTATGGTTTATATATCGGGAGGTCCTGACCAGTGAACATACCGGGGACACTGAACATAAAGATACTTTGATGTGCATGGTTCCAGCTGTGACATTGTGAGTGTGGTACGCCCCTTATTGTGGGACCTTATGGGCTTAAGATATAAAAAGATACCTTTATGGGTTTTCCCCATCTCCTGTGGATGTGAGAGGTGGTACGCTCATTTGTGGCTAAATTTATGAATGAAAAACAGATATATATTCCATTACATCTTGTGAACATACTTACCTGTGGTGGTTCAACAAAAGATACCTTTACTGGAATTCAACATCTCATTTAATAGTGATTGTGGTACACCATATTTTGTGTAACATTTAAGGGTACCAAAAAGAAACCTTTTTGGGTGTGATCCATCTAGTATCTAAGGGCCTTATTTTGGTTCATTCTTTCTGACAAAATCCTTCTTAGATGGGCAAAACCATGTGCACTGCAGGTGGGGCAGATGTAACATGTGCAGAGAGAATTAGATTTGGGTGGGGTTTTACTTCAAAGTGAGATCTATATTGCAGTGTAAAAATAAAGCAGTCAGTATTTTCCCTGCACAGAAACAAAATTACTCACCCAAATCTAATTCTCTCTGCACATGTTACATCTGCCCCCCCTGCAGTGCACATGGTTTTGTCCATCTAAGAAGGATTTTGTCAGAAAGAATGAACCAAAATAAGGCCCTAAGTGAGTGAGGGTACGCTTTCCTGAGTTACATTTTGAGTGAATTGTAACACAAATAAACCTTTCAACATACTTTATTTACCTCCTTTGTGTGAAATGAGTCTGCCCTTTTGTTCCCAGTTATTCAATTAAAGATCAACAGAGACTTTTTGGATTTTTCGGATTAATTTGATTTTGAAGCTGTATTACACATTGTGTATTTTTCTTTCTTTCTACATTATTTTGGATCACTTTGTAATAACCACTGGAACGTATACCACTATTCCACAAGAATCATATACCTCTAAAAGAATTTAAGGTCTTTGCTGTTGGATAAGTATCTTGTTCCATGTTTTGATGCACATTGAATTTGTATTCACACATGCACATTAGATAAGTTAGCGCTCATGATTGTTTTTGTTACTCACATTTCCTTTTTTTTTGCACTATTGAGGTTTTTTTTGGGTGATAACCCTAATGAATTTTAAAAACTCCATAGAGCTGCTTCAGCACCGAATTTCAAACACACCAACATCAATTTTTCAAGAACTGCTGAACTGGTGGCTAGTTTACAAAAATAACATCATTAGCATTAGATGATACACAAATCTCCCCCTTATCTTTTTTTACGTTCACACTATAATCCTCAATATATGTTATGTCATTATCACCACCTTTGCAGATTGTGTAGAAGTGGTGTAAGAAAGCGAATTAGGCTTCTCCATGAGTATAATGTGAGAAATGTCTCAAACATAGCAAATGTGGATACTCCTAGACTCTCCTCAGGTATTTCTGAACAAAATGCTTGTTCTGCTGCCTTAGTGTTTTTTTTTTTTTACACTTTAAGGTGTGAAATATTTTAATTTTTCTGGTGCCCTTTCTTAAACATTCTGCCCCCTGAACCACCTTAAGTACTATCATGACTGGCAGCAGCCTAAGCACTAGTAATTGGTTGCTGCACCTGCACCTGGAGAAAGCACACTTAACAAATATAACATACTTACTCTTCCATTGATAGATTGCATTCCATATTGACTTAGCGCTTATTTTTACGAACCTACTTAGAAAAATTGAACACACATTGCACATAAAAAAATAAAAATATCCTTTTTTTTACAAATGAAAATACTTTATTTGAACTCCATGCCACATGGCACCTACAGAACACAGAAGCTGTCCAAAAATAAACACATTTTAAAACTTTTTCCACAAATGACAAGTCATACTACATTGTCACAGTGCTTTTATTTATGTGAATGCAGTGTGCTATAACACACAAGTTGTATAAAACAAACCAAAAACTTTTTAAAACTTTACCTTTTATTAACTTTTCTCCAAAGCCTTTTGAGGGCAAGAGTGTACTGTGCACCAAAAAAGGTGTAAATCTGCTGTCCCGAATTAGGATCTTTTTGCTGTAAAGTATATTGGATAATGACAAAAAAATATTGCTATTTACCAAGGATTAATACTGCCCTGTATAGAGCTCTGGGCTGCAGCTGCACTGAGTGCAGTGAACAAAGTAGTACTACACCAGTGTGCAGTTGTACCAAGGGGATGCAGTCAATTTACCTACTGTACAATCAAAATCCCGACGGTCAAAATACCGACAACCATTGACCGATGGTCAAAATACAGACAAGGTCAAAATACAGACATTTAAACTACAGACGCGGTCAAAATACTTGAGGATGCTTACTTTTCCTCCCTTATCACTGCTTCGTACGTCTACCCCTATAATTGTGCATCCAAAATCTGATTGGTTTGTACTCAATCTGCAGCTAAAGCCTTGTGTATTATTTGCAGCTCAGGCAGCATGGTTGGAATAAAGGTTAGCACCATTACCTCATGGTCCTAAAGTCTTAAGTTCGGTTCCTGAGCAAGTCTCTCTCTATGCCCTCTTCCCCCCTGTTGTCAAAGCCCTCTTCTCTTCACATTTCACTCACCTATACTTCAACACCACAGTGACAATCTTTGTCTGCATACTCATCTCCATCATTGGCATCTAGCCTCTAGTTGTATGTTGATTGAGTCCTCACTACTTATATCCAAGCTGTAATGTGTATTGATCTGTGGCGCTCTTTATTTGTACTGTATTTTTGTTATTTATTCAATGTTATGCCAAGGTTTGTCTCCCTGTATTGTTCCTTTGTACGGCGCTGCGAAACACTTGTGGCGCCTTATAAATAAAATAATAATAATAATGTAGAACATGTATGTTCTCCCCATTTTAGCGTGTTTCCTTACACATTCCCAAACATACTGTAGTAATAACTTAAGTTAATAGGCTTCTGAATGAACCTTTGTTTGTACATGTGGTAGGGAATATAGACTGTAAACTGCATTGGGACAGGCACTGATGTGAATGACTGAAAAACTGTCTGTAAAGTGCAAAATAATATGTGCACTCTTTATAAATAGAGCCATAACTAGGGGTGTGCAAGCAATTCATTGGCCATCTTTTACAAATGTTCAGATATAAGATAACATGTGTTAACAGCTACTTGATATACTCACACATTCATAGATAGAGTCTCATAAAATATAGATGAAAAATGATTTCAGTATTGCTTCACTGCCTTTCAAAAAGGACACATTATGACACAGCATTCATGCTACACATTCAATTGCTGTAATGCAGCAGGAGAAAAAGGTTACAAATGCCCTTCAGCATAAACTTTAAGGGGAGGGAGAATGTTTTTCTTTCATCTTTTCTGTAAGACGTCTAAGTACTTTATCGCTTTCCCATAGCTGTCAATGTCAACTTTGATCATTTGTATATTACCTTGACATACGGATAATCTAGCCAAGATCCTTGAAACCTTTGTGTGTATGCTGTCATTTTCAATAAAGAATCAGCGCTGGGTTCCTTCAGTTTCTAGCTGAGCTTCACCTAAGCTAGACAACAAATAAGAAACCTTAGGAATAGATTTTACATAAAAAGTCCATGTTTTACCTTTATGAATATATATAATGAAATATATATATATATATATATATATATATATATATATATATATATATATATATATGGTACTTATGTAATATCCGGGCTCCCGTTTTTCTTATGAGACCGCGTCCCCTCGCGTGGCTTGCTGCGCTCACCACACTATATAAAATCAACTCCATGCGTAGTTGGATAATAGGGGTATGAAAAAATGGGGTGCATTTAACATGGGAGCCCAGATAAAACATAAGTACCATATATATATATATATATATATATATATATATATATATATATATATATATATATACATATATACAAGTTTAGAAGAAAATATATGTTCTCAATTAAGTTATCCTAATGCATGTGGGTATTTCTTAATATGCTGCCATCATATTTTATGTTTTCCGCAAATTCAAAAACAATTATAGAAATTTAACTTAACAACTTTTGAAATCTGTAGGAAAAGCAATTTTCAGTTACGACCTACAGCAAAATCATATAACCATTATCTATTTATTAAAAAATAAATTATCCACAAAGATAAAACAAAACAAAAACTGAAAAAAAATAGTATTCAGATAGCTAAAAAAGGAAAACACTAACTCAACAGGATGCTAATTTTAACAGAAAAATGTACTTTTCATTATGATTTCTATATTAAGACAGTATCGACCCAGCTGTAAGCAAAATATTTTATGAAAACACAAAACTTAATTAGCTGTAAATTTTGCTATCTGTAATAGTGACCATTGATCAATGTGAAATATTATTTGACCCAATATCTATTATTTACCGGGACTTTAATATCAGTAAAAAAAAAAATAATGATCCCTTTTTATTCCTCCTTCATTCCTATTCACATACAATTATTGCTAGAACAAAAATGCTTCCATCAGTCAACAGGGAATACACTATACATTTGAGTGATGGAAACCTCTATATTATTGCCAATTTAAACATATAAATTGTAAAAGAATCAAATAGAAGACCAATGTATTTGTCTTTTTGTTATTGTTATTTGACCACAAAGTCAGCAATAACAATGTTCTTATAGCAATATGTTACTCTGGTAATCTTAAGAGAACCAATCAGATTTCGTCTTAAATAGGGGAATGATAGACAGAATCTGAGTGATTGCTATGGGTAACTATGGGCCTTATTCTAGTTCACTCTTTCTGACAAAATCCTTCTTAGATGGACAAAACCATGTGCACTGCAGGGGGACAGATGTAAAATGTGCAGAGGGAATTAGATTTGGGTGAGTTATTTTGTTTCTGTGCAGGGTAAGTACTGACTGCTTTATTTTTACACTGCAATATAGATCTCACTTTGAAGTAAAACCCCACCCAAATCTAATTCTCTATGCACAAGTTACATCTGCCCCACCTGCAGTGCACATGGTTTTGTCCATCTAAGAAGGATTTTGTCAGAAAGAGTGAACTAGAATAAGGCCCTATGTTACCTCTTTTCATTTTTAGAAGCTTTAGAAAATTTGCCCTATCTTGAGCCAACTGGACAGATTGTTCAGCTCCTTACTCCCTGTCACGGGATGAGGTCATTAGGTTGGCCCAAGAAATGGATGGTTGCACATAGGAGAGCTCCATCCTCCATCGTCGGAGCTCCCATCCCCCAGCCTCCGGCGAAGGGGACCTCAGCGTGGCGTGGACGGGGAGGATCCAGGGGGAGATGGAGACCAGAGAGTCCCTGGTGCCGCGTAAGGTATCCTCTGGTCGGAGACAAAGACAATGACGCCACCCAAATGTGGAGATGCCCGGTGTGGGTGAGCACTGGCTACTGGTCAGCATAGAGGACTGCGCTGCTGCGGGTCAGCCTGGAGGTCCCGCTGGCAGCCCGGAGAGTGTGCCCTGCACCCAGCAGTGGTGGAGTAGCAGCGGCTGGAGAAACGGCAGCAAGGAGAGGAAGTCCCCTCGGCCATGGAGTCCGGCCTGACCTGGAAATGATGGCGCATCTGTGGGTCACACTGAATGTCCCGGCGGCGGTGCTGATGGGATGGGGCAGCGACTTAGCCTGGAGATCCAAGGGATGTAATTTCCTGTCCTGGAGGCAATGTGGCAGCAAAGGTGGAACAGCCTGTGGATCCTGGCAAGACCTGCATCACACCGGCACAACCCAGGGGCCGGTAGGATCACCTCACCCAACCAGCGGGCTGCACAGCGGCAACGGCACCCCCCTGGCATCATTGACGCTCCCCCATCCTCATTGAATCTCCTCTCCACCGCCACCCCAGCCTGGCCTTCCCTACAGGAAGATGGTGCCGCAAATGGCTGCCTAGGAACACTGTGCACTCAGCCTTATGTAACCCCATGTCTCCCATGTCATAACTGTACTGTCTGTTATAATCTGTACTGTTCTTGCTCATACTGTTACCTACCTGGCTGCTGCAACAACCACTGATGGCTGCCTAGGCGCTGTGCAGCTTGGTGGTGTATATATTCCCTGTGTGAAAACTGTACTGTCCCTGCTTATATTGTTACCTACCTGGCTGCTGCAATGACCAGTGGCACCGCTGATGGCTGCCTAGATGCTGTGCAGCTCGGTGGGTATGTGTTCCCCGCATGCACTGTCTTAACATATGGATGTAATTCCCCCCTCATCCCTGCTCGATGCAGCACTGTAATCCACAAAAAATTACTAGTGTGCACAAGCACACATGGCAAATAAAGTTGATTCTGATTCTGAAAGGTTGACACTCCTTAGGTCAACACCGGAAGGTTGACAGGCAGAAGGTCGACTGGGACTGAAGGTCGACATGGTCCTTGAGGTCGACCGGTGGAAGGTTGTCAATGCAGAAGGTCCACACTGATTTTTTTTTTCCCCACTATGGTTCCAGAACAGGCAGTAGTTCATGCCCTACCATCCACTAGGGCATGGAGGGAGAATAGAATAGTGTGCTGAGTGTAGCTAGGCACCATGCACGAAGATGCGGGTGGCTGCCGTACTTAGACAGTGTCCAGAACTAGACGTCTAGATCTAGACGCCTAAAAAACAAAAAAAACATGCGTCGACCTTCTGCATTGTCGACCTTCTGCTGGTCGACCTAAGGACCCTGTTGACCCTCGGCGCCTGTCGACCTTCCGGTGTCGACCTTAGCAGTGTCAACCTTTCTTGGGTTGACCTAAAAATTCATACCCCGCTGTCACTGCTGCTGTTTCCCGGACCTGGCAGGATTCCAAGTATTTAGCTACACACAAATATATCAATACTATAGTTATTACATTCAGAGCCACCGAGAAGGGGGGGGGGGCGTGTAATAATTACCTGGGCGCAGGCTTTCTGGAGGGGCCCTTGTCCGACCCCCTCCCCCTCCCTCCTGGGCATCAGCATGAGCTCTCACGCTCTCAGTGTCTTATAGCATATGCTGTAGAGTGCGCTGATCGGAGGGGGAGGAGGGTGATAACAATCCTCCCCCCAACTGTTTTAGAGGCTTTTTACTGTTTTCCTCTAAGGGAGCATGGCCACACCTCCAGCAATTAGGCCACACCACCAATATTTTACAGGGGCCCGGCATACCTCTTGGCGGCCCTGATTACATTTCATAATAAAACACAAGTCGTGATTACTTAGCGTGATTTTAAAAAGTATCTGCATTTCAAAATATATAATTTTTTTATTTAGCCAATGTTTTGTTCTTTCCAGCATGTGTTTGATGTTATGCCTTTTAGGTTTGCTAATTAACATGCTTCTTATAAATACCTGTACACTAATTGACATGTTCCACAGCAGATCGTTATGATAATGCATCATTCCACAAAGAACAGTTCAGTTAGTGGTTTATTTTTGTAATAGGCATATTCCACAATTTTAGTAAAATAAATAAATAGATTCAATTATGTTATGCATAGTTTTTATTGAAAATTTTTGTTTTGCAACATCTATTTAAACACAGTCAGGAAATATACACTTTCACAAGAAAAACGTTAGACTCACATTACATGTATGTTAATACATGTAATCAATGCTTAAAGTGGTCCTGGAGAGGTGGGGGAGCTCACTATACCACCCCCTGCCCACCCCCCTCCCATGTGTCACAACCAGGGTAGGTGTTCGGCACCCCCTACAAGTTTGACATTTCTGTCCTATCCCACACACCTATAAAAACAATAATGTGGGCCACATAATACCACCACTAATTCAAATTATGCCCCACAGTGCAAAACAAACCAACACCTTCGTCGCGCAGCAAAAATTTTGGGCACGGCTTTGTGGGACAGGGGTTGTGCAGATGGTAATGTTCATTACACATTATGCCGCACACCGTAATGCACATTACTCAATATACCACACACAGTGATACCCATTACATATTATACCATATAAGTGCCAATTACCTACAATACTACGTTTTACATGCTCAGGGCCAGGGGTTTACATGCTCGAGCCAAAGGGTTTACATGCACAGGGCCAAGGGGTTTACATGCACAGGGCCAAGGGGTTTACATGCACAGGGCCAAGGGGTTTACCTGCACAGGGCCAAGGGGTTTACATGCACAGGGTCAAGGGGTTTACATGCACAGGGCCAAGGGGTTTACATTTACAGGGCCAAGGGGTTTACATTCACAGGGCCAAGGGGCTTACATGCACAGGGCCAATGGATTACCATGCACAGTGCCAGGGGTTAACATGCACACTGCCAGGGGTTAACATGCACAGTGCCAGGGGTTAAAATGCACAGTGCCAGGGGTTAACATGCTCAGGCCAGGGGCTTACATGCTCAGGGCCTTACATGTTCAGGGCCAGAGCCTTACATGTTCAGGGCCAGAGCCTTAAATGTTCAGGGCCAGGGGTTTACATGCTCAGGGCCAGGGGTTACATGCTCAGGGCCAGGGTTTACATGCACACTGCCAGAGGGAGTGAGGAGACAGGGGGGAGATGGCCGAGGGGGGGGCGAGGTGAGTTGATGGGGTGAGATTATAGGGGCAAGAGGGCTGGAGGCAATGGGACGAAAAGGGGCAGAGCTGATGGGGAGCGAGCTGACTGGGTGCATGAGGGGGTGATTTGATGGGAATGAGAGGGCATGAGGTGACGGTGGGTTAGAAGTTGGGGTTGTGGGGGTAATATGACAGATGGAAGTGGAGAGGGTGGGGAGGAGGCTGGTCTCGTTCTTACCATGATCAGCGGGTCTCCCATTCCCCGGCCACACGGCTATCCTGCTCCACTGGTCTGCTTTCATGTTCTGCTACCGCTGCTGCTCTCCGGCCGCCACTGCCGCTCTACTGTTCCATGACCTTTAGTCTCCTGAGCCCCAGGTGCTGTGTTCCCTGGCTGCTGCTCTCCAGTTACACAGGTACCAGCCGAGGCTGCACTCCTGCAACTCAATTCCCGCAATCAAAGCCATTTGAGATGTATGAAGCCACTTACAAGTCAATCAGAGCTCTCGTGGTTCGGCAGCCAGTCAGAAGCTGCCGCTGCTGATTGACTGGCGAGCACCGTTTGGCTTCCGGACAGTGCCAAATTTTAAATGTAATGGCGCGGTCCGTGTTCTGCATTGCTGCTGTCGGCGCACCTGATAACTGCGGACAGTGCTTTAATGGTAGGGCCGGCCCTGAGTGAGGCACAGTGAGCGTACCGAGGGGGAACCGTTCCTCCTCCAAAATGGAACTTGCAGAACTGTAGTATTTGTTGAGATAAAAAAGAATTGTAACCATATTCAAGTAGGAACATCTTTTCTTTGTCAAACATTTCTCCCTTGGATTCAAATGAAGCAGAGGAGGTGAAGAAAAGAAGATGGTAGAGCAAGTCATTGAGAAGGTAGAAGTACTATAGGAAAAAGTCCTGAAAGGATAAAAATGCACCAAAATGTCAGGATAGCAGATTATGGGCAAGGTATACTGTATGTGTAGAAACAGTACCAAATAAACAGTATTGAAAGTTGTGGAATCCAAGATTGTTCTTAAGATAGGGAAAAGGAAACTTATGGAATTCCAGTAGAACAAAATATATAACTTTTAGGTCATAAAAATTATACAGTAATATTGTTTTTGACTTGAATCAGGCAAATGGGTTTGAACAGTTGCTATGAAAGCAACATGTCTAGCTTATGAATGACATCTGCGTCATAGATATTCTACAAGGTAACTCTGAAAATACATCATTATTCCTTTTCTTCTTGCTTATATTTGAGTCTTTGTTACAGTCACCACAATTTTAACTTTGGAATGAATCAAAGACTAAAGTAGGAAGGGGATTTATAAGACTTAAATGGCAACACCATTAGAGATTTATTTTTCCGACATGGAGTGCTTAAAATGTATTTCTCATTTCTTTCCTGGAATTGAAAGTCTTATAATGTGTTCATATTTGTGCTCTACCATTGGAACAATGGCAAATACTGTACATGTTCACTGAATGCATATATTAGAACATTACAACAATAGACTTATCATTTTAATCTGTTGGACCTGTTCATGTTTTCCCTTGGAAAATCTTCTCACTGTGGTGTCCTCTTAGGGTCTGACTCAGACCTGTTCATTCAGGTCCAAATTTGGCCCAGGTCCCTTTGGTGGGGGATTGCGCATGTGCAAATATGCACATGTGAAAACACCTTCAGAGCAAACACCTTGTGAGTTTTTTTTACTTTGATGAACATTTGGAGTATATCCTAGTGGTTAGAGTGGTGGTGATGGTTCATTACTGGAAGTAACCCTGTCACCATGAGGTTACCTCACAGGATCCTGTTTGTCCCTGTTTCAGCCATGGCACCCTGAGTTGCCATATGGCAATACCACAGTAATTTCTACCATCTACTGGCACTGGAGTCTGCCACACTACAGATTAACTGACATCCACTCTACCAATTGCAGTGCTTAGTCCAGTCAGCTGATTGCATCATCCAATAGTCATACAGTGTCACAACATTCAGTTATTGTTTGGTGCTTACCTGGTTTGTGACTTCTCCTGTCAGTTCAGCTCTGCTCCATGCTGCAAGAAAGTTCTGTGTGATCTGTGCTCTGCTAATTGCAGCACCTGGATGAATCTCTGCTGCAAGGAAGTTCTATGTAACCTGACCATGCTCAGCCCTCATTGATTGAGGCACCTGTGAGTATCCAGTTAATTGTGCTTCCTATAAAAGGCAGCCTCTGGCAGACAGACTTTGCCAGAGTATAGGTTCACACCAGCTCCAGCGTTCCTGTGCCTTGTCCATTACTAGATTCCTGACTATCGTATTTGACCTCGGCTTGTTCCTGACCATTCTCCTGCTTTATCCTTCAGTGCCTGACCTGTGTCATCCGGTGTTTGATCTCAGCTTGTCCAGTGACCTTTCTTCAGCCTCATTCCAGTGTACTGTGAACTGTGCCTTCCTGTGTATGACCCGGCCTGACTCTGACCATTCGTTGCTGCATCCCTTGGTACCTTATCTGCTCACCTGTTACCAACCCGGCTTGACGACCACACTCCATATTCCACAAGCTACTTCCAACTCACACGGGAAACCTGACCAGGGGGCCGCGACCGACGTGTCGGGTGCCGCCGAAGCCCAAATCCCGATTGGAGGGGTCACTGGCAGAAAACCCCAGGCACGGTTAGACTCCGCGCCCCTGTGTCAGGTCGAGCCAATTCCCGAGTTGGTAATAACAGGACTTCAGTTTGTGACATACAGAAAGGGGGATAAAAGGACTCCCAAGAGCATTTGCAAATTGTCCATAACACCTATCCTTCTACGATGCATCTACTGTAGGCTCCAGGCTTTTCTGTTCAGTTCTCAATTCCCAGCGGGTCTGACAGTAACCTGCCATCAACAAACAAGATAGCAAACTAATAGTATAGGCAATCTTATTGCAAAACCACAGGCGACCTAGTTGAATACTGTACATAAGAAAATAAGGTACTTGTTTCCTAGCACGGCGCCCAAGATTTGCATCTTATGGCATCACATGCCATCGCATGACATATAGCCGCATATGATGCATGCGATGCGATACGATTTTTAATTGTATAAGCACCCTAATGGGTGCTTACAATGTTAAATGCACCCCCACGACACCCCCACTATCAATGGGAACCCGCCGACGTGGATAGTGGGGGTATGAAAAGGTCGGAGGACCCATACCGCCACCCATCGCGGGCTCGCTGCGCTCGCCACGCTTCGGGTTCGTGTTGATAGTGGGGGGACATTTAACATAGTAGGGACCCATCAGGGTGGTTGTACAATAAAAAATTGTATACCATCGCATTGTATACCATACAATTTTTTATTGTACAACATCGCGTCATATCGCATACCATATTTAGTCTTATGGTATACCATGCGATGGGCGCCGTGCTAGGAAACAAGTACCCAAAATAACACCACAGAATAAACACTCCACATGAAATAACAAAACCACATGAAGAGACACTGAATTATGCCATTTTGGGGTAACAACCTTAATGGTACGAGAATAAAGAGAAAAGTGCAAATTTGTGGCTATATCTGGAGATCCCAGTGGGAAGTTTACCAGTGAGAAGTGCCCTTATCCATAAGAGCACACGGTCCACCAAAGATAGCAATAATAAAATCAATAAACAAAAGGTAATCAGGTCTCCAGAACTGGACTTGAGCAGATGGGCGGGCACTCCAAGAACTGGGAGCCAAACAAGCTGGAACCTAGGAGAAGAGCTGAGAGGTGGCATGGGAATAGCTGAAACTGAAGCTATATTGAAAACTGAAACTGAAGCTATGCTGGGCTGACTCCCTTAAAAAGGCCTGTGTGAGCAATAAGCAAGGGAGTAGCGAGCCCAGCCCCTGGCTCTGATGAGTCAGCTGCAGGTGGGTGCGCTGGACTGTCTTCCCACTTTGCTCAGCAATCGCTGAGCAGAGAAAGTGATGAGTGCCACCGTCACCTGATGTCCCTGGGTGCCTAGCAACCGCCGGAGGCTATGGCGGACCCGAACGAGCTGCCCACCAGCATCCCTAGTTGTCAAGCAACTGGCACAGGAGATGCTGCAGCATGGAAAATGAGATGCTGGGATCCGCTGCAGACCCGGGACCCGGAGTGCTCGCATCCTGTGGCTGACAACAAGCCTGTTCTTTTTAGGATATGTGGTTAGCATCCTGGAGGTTGGGAATGCAGCAATCAGAATATTGGCTCTGGCCTCCCAGGGTAGGAGGGTCATGGTTATACACTAGTGGGGAAGGTTATGGTTTGTCTGTAGGAGGTAGAGTTAAGGTTAGGTTGTATGAAGGGAGGTTTAGAGCTAGGAGGGCTGTGGGGAAGGTAAGTATACTTACCAGATCCCTGTCAGGATTCCCTCAGTTGAGATGCTGGCATTGGTACTCTGACCACTGGCATATATCCACTGGTCATCTGTGTGAATTCCATTTTAGAACATACCAGTACATATTACTCTGTACTGTACATTTATCCTGTCTCCCTGGGCCTTCTCAACTAAGTGCTATAATATCACTAAATATTCTTTAAATTTTAATATATGGGGGAAATTTACTAAAGTGGGAGTTTTATTTCAGATGGGATGTTGCTTTGGGCAACCAATCAGATACTATACAGTATATTATCTTCTAGAAGGTGCTAAAAAAATAAGAAGTAGATTCTGATTGGTTGCACAGAGCAACATCCCATCCCATGAAATATAACATTTCCTACTATGTGTGTGGCGTACAGTAGTAATTATTCCCATTGACACTGATACCACCCATTAGCAAAGCACTGTAGCCATCATTTGTTATTCAATCATCTGAACATGTCAAGTTAAAATACAGTCCTTAGCCATAAAAAAGTGTAAAGTAAATTGTAAAACTATAAAAGATTTAAAGACAAAATATCAGTGCCCATATTCTTAAATAATAGTATCTTGTGTAAGCCTTCATCTTAACGTCATGTCCTAAATGAATGTGTGAAAGGATAGGCAAGTCACCTTGAAGCAATTTTCCCTCAACATCTCAATTATCAAACAGTCAGCCTGAATAGAGTCTCTATTATCCTTAATAACTTTGACTTGTGTTATTGGCTGGCTATTATTTTAAAATCCAAAGTGGCAACCACATATCACATTCTGTGCAGCTGAATGTTATCAAAAAAGAAAACTGAATCTTTCATTGACTAAACAATAAAATAAGCTTAGAAACAATAAAAAAGAGAAAATATTAAGGAATATTAAAATCAAAAGAGAAGTTAGACAAGTATGGAGAAAATCTATCACTTTAATGTATTCCAATGAAATTAATAGCTTTATAGCTATGAACCCCATTAGATATTCTATAGAAAAGTATTGGTCTTTCTTCCTACACTGAATTTTAAATCTCTTGGTTAAATGAACCCTTTGTGTCAAGTGAATTTGAAAAAATTGGTGTGAAAATTGACAAGCAAACATTTGTATTCATCATAATGACCTGTACTGTTTACCTTATGTAGGAAATACAATCTTTTTTTACACAACCTTTTTATTTGGCTTTATTATAACAAATATGAGCGACGCTGGCATTTTTAGCAAATAGGTACTTGTTTCCTAGCCCGGCGCCCGGCGTGTGTAATCGCATACCTTAAGTTAAGGTAACTTAAGGTATGCGATTGAAGCGACCGACCTGATATTTTGCTATTTTTAGCATTTTTTCCCCGTCAATGAAAAAATCGCGTTGATCGCGACCATTGCATGCCATTACAATGGCATGCGATTCAACCGACGCGAGCAATGCGATTTTACATAGGGGACAATGTTAAAATGTCCCTGATTTTTTATGGTATAGGCACCCTAATGGGTATTTTACATGTGAAATGGCCCCTCATTGTTAACGGCACCCCAGTGTTGACGCTAACCCAAAGCGTGGCGAGCGCAGCGAGCCCGCGAGGGGCGGCAGTACGCGTTCTCTGACCTTTTCATTACCCCCCTATCCACGTCGGCGTGGAGTTGAATTTATAAAGTGTGGCGAGCAAAGCGAGCAGCCGAACACGAAGCGTGGCGAGCGCAGTGAGCCCCGCGAGGGGACGTGTAATACCTGTGAAGTAATGTGCGGCCGCTCGCCACGCTTCGGGCTCGGTGGCTCGCTGCGCTCGCCACACTTTATAAAATCAACTCCACGTCAACGTGGATAGTGGGGGTATGAAAAGGTCGGAGGACGCATACCGCCGCCCCTCGCGGGCTCACAGCGCTCGCCACGCTTCGGGTTGGCATCAATACTGGGGTGGCATTAACTATGGGGGGCCATTTCACCCATGAGGGGGGTATGCAATAAAAATTGGGGTCTGGGGTGTATTTTACATTGGTCCCAATGTAAAATTGGGTCCCAGGGACCATTTTACATTGCTTCCAATGTAAAAATCGCATCGATCTCATGCGATTTGGTTGCATGCGATGCGATCGACGCGATTTTTTAGGTCCCGATGCCTGCAATTAAAATCGCTGGCGTCGTGCTAGGAAACAAGTACCAGCAAATATTTTGTGCATCTCTCAGAGATATTGGCACTCAAAGGGTTAAGAAATGTACCACATGACTACTTTTAGCTTTTGTATAATACTGTCTACCAGATGAGAAAGCTATCGTACTGTAATAATACAAATACAGTATTTACAGATCATATACAAAGAGGGTTTTCTACAGTAGGTCAAATTTAAAGCTGATTTACAAATGTATTTATCCTAAAACAATTGATGTTGAAGCAAATGAAGTGCTAGTGGAAGAAAAGAGCCTTTGATAATTACATCAAACATAACATCACAGTGGAGGTATAAGACACAAGATATAGCCATTATTTGAACTAGTAATAGAATGTCAGGACAGAGTGGATAATGCACCTAGAACTTGCTCTTGGAATATCTACTGTATATTATAACAAAATCCAGCAATCTGATCCTGGAATATTTTTCACAGAAATTACAAATTGAAGATGTTTTACTCTGGCAGTAATAATTTATAGGGGAAAAAGGGGGGGGGGGACTGGACTGCACACCATATTTTTAAACATAATGTGAGGTGCTACAAAGTTAAGGCTTCTAGTACCATAAAGGAAAAAAGAGAACAATACTGATGCACACTCTAGGTGCTAAGAGCACTGATAGTAAAAATAATTTTGATAAACTCTAACAATTAACATGGAGTATAATTGAAGTTCTTAGCACACATTTGCGCAAATATGTCGGCCCATCCACCTCATGCTGGAGGACAGCGGCTGGGGTCTGTGGGCCAGATATCCTTCACTGTCGCGGCCGGGTGCCAATGGGGGATGCCGCCTCTGGTGGCCATGGGGGCTGAGCTGTGCGCCTGCGGCCAGGTCCTGTGCTGCATCCTGTGCCGGGTTCTCTCCTCCTAGTCTCTTCCGTCTCCCTCCTCCGTGCACCTCCTCAGTGGTCCTGCGGTGCACCTTCCCTGGCCGGGGGGGGGGGTCGCTGTGTCCTCTCCTCTGTCTTCTCCCCCTCCATTCTCCTCCTGTCCACCGGGCGCCCTTTCTCTGGGGCCGAGGATGGAAGCTCCGGTGGATGGGAGCTCCATTGAGTTATAATCAATACCTATATATCTGTAATGTCCATGCTTCAAATTCACCAAATCCTTGGTCATGGTACATCGCAGAACCAAGGAAGTTTGATCTACCAAATTATTGCTTCCCAAATACATTAGCACCAGGCAAAATCAAGTGCATGTAGGTATTTAGATGCCCAGTTTAAAAAAAAAGAATTATCAGCAAATCATGCAAACTTCCACCGTGCACAAAGCATGCAGACAATATTATTATATCCAATCTACAAGGCAAAGCAAGGTATCCACAACCTAACTAACCCCCCAAAATTACATAAAATATCTAACAATGGGTTTGGTCAAAGGAGGAGAGAAGTATCATAATACAGCCAGTGTATTAAAATATAACCAGGAGGAAAAATCAACATTTTTCAAGGACTTCTATTAGCAAAATCAAATAGAAAATAGTGCAAATCTCACCATGTGCACCCTTATCAGTATGCTTGCTCCTGCTACAAGACATTACTCCTTATTGATATTGGCATATTTATCTAGGTACAAGGAACATTATACATGATAATTTCTTGAGAAATCTACCTATCTACCTATCTGTGTTTTTTTTTTTTTAAGTTTTTCAATACTTTTTATTTTTGTATGTGTTTATTTAATTTAATTATTTGTTGCAAATAGGAATAAAAGTTAAGTTTTAATGTTTTCAATATATTAAAACCTCCAAGAGTATTCTTTCTTCCTTGCATCTCTGTCAATTTTTACTATACAAGTTCCATTCTAAGTTATGGGATCTTACTCCTAGCAGCATTACAAGTGTTAAGAAAGCGATCCATAGTAATGGAAATCTTAAAGAAGAAAAGAGAGAAAATGAGAGAGGCAAAATTACATTGTCTAAGTTAAAGCAACTTATATGATAAATGAATGATTTCTTAAAAATTGATCCATCCAGAGCTAAAATGACAACTGTAATGGAAAAAAATTATCTCTTAAAATTGCTGAACTCTAATTTATCCAAAACTAATGTTTGTAATTTTAACATCCAGAGTGTCTTTGGAGAACACTCAAGAAATCAACCTTTTTTCAGTTTGTTGTATTAATTTGAAACTCCAGAGAGATAGCCCCTTTGGGGCACTGTTATGTACCACAGTACTTCACGGTGTCCTGATATAGCATGAGACTCTGTGTATATGTGAGTTCTGAAACATATACTGTACATAAACACACCAAAATAAAATTCTTGATACCTATCAATTACATGCTGTCAATTACAGTCTGATTGCAGGACTTTCTTCAGACTGCACCCACTCTGTGGAATGCTCTCCCACGCACAATAAGACTCTTCTGAAGTCTATACACCTACAAGCGTTCCATGAAAACTCACCTCTATAGGCAAGCTTATCAAATTCCAGAACCAGACACATAACCTTCATATCCAATCACATCCCCACTGTATAGGCCACACATACAGATAGAGCAATTCTTATCTAGCCCTTTAATAGGATTAAGTGAGCCAGAGCTGTCAAACTTAATCCTATACTAAGCCCTAACTGTATTGTCCTATGTATTGTATTGCAGCTGAGAACAATAGGCCTTGGTGAGCCATGGCTATCTAGAGAAGGCTAGTTAAAAAGGGCTCCATCTGTATCCTCTCTCTTTTTTCACACTTTCCATCCTTCTGACACCTGGACAAACTGCTGGGTCACAGTATCGTACAGCACACCAGAAACGTTTGCATCCTGGTAGACTTTATGCAATATCTATCCTTGTGTATCAATGCCTATTTCCCTATAGATTGTAAACTTGTGAGCAGGGCCCTCATACCTTTTGACTGCCTGTAAATACCCAGTTTGTTGTATCGCGGTCTTTAATTGTAAAGCACAACGGAATATGCTGCGATATAGAAGAGATTGTTAATAAATAAATGACTGTACATGACATTGAGGTATATTTTCATTTATTTTTAAATTACTTATTTCTGAGCAGCCATAACCAGGATTAGAACCCAAGACCTGTCACATTGTAGACTGATACCTGATGGATAGAGATACTTTATCCTGCACAATAGTCCTGTAGATTCCAACTATCTGAAGCTACTCAGAGCTAGAAGTTAGAACATGTAGAATTTTCATGTTTGCTGTGCAGGAGCAAATAGCTCCATCAGTAAAGTGATGGCTTTTAGTGCAATACTGTAGGCTGCGGGTTAAAATACCAGGTATCTCAGTTGATACATTTATATTTATAATAGATAGGGTATGTGCAGTAGACTAGAGAGGGAGTCAGCACAGAAGAAATAGCCTGGCTATCAATTAACTGGTGCCTCAGGGGCGGAGCCCCACTTGAAACAGGAGCCCTGTGGCTACTGACTCTGTAGCCTCCTGCAATTCTGCCCCTGGACTCTAGTCTCTTTAATAGCCTGTGATCACAGAAAATGTCTTGTTATACCAACCTACTAGTGTTACATTAACATATCATTATTGACAATGTTAATCTCATTTTCATTCTTAAATATTTTTAAAATATGTTGGTGGTTTCAGTTTATCACATACTCACACATAAGACGATAGATTTATTGGAAAGTAACCATGTCGGATAACATGCATATTTCAGTTTGATTTCTTTTAACTACATGTTGATACTGTATTTAGCTGTTCAAATTGTAACTTTTGCATATAATGACATCTGGATAATTCCAAATCTATGGTATTTATGTAATAGTGTGCTATTGGTTGCAGATTTGGGTGTTATATGTTAGGTCAACAATGTCTAGGTTGACAATGTCTAGAGCTACACTTAAAGGTCTTCACGAACAAGGTTGACAGTGACAAAAGATTGACACAAGCAAAACGTAGATACACGGAAAGGTCCATATCAGTTTTTCACTTTTTTGTACCAATGTCATTACTGTACCGCATCAATTCACTTAACTTGCCATATAGTAGGAGCCCATCTCATCTATCTTCCTTAGGCCATGGCTCACCGTGGCTCACCATGGCTATCCTATTGTACTCAGCTACAGTACAATACATAGAACAATAGAGTAGGGGATTAGCAGAGTAATCCAATTACTCACTTAATCCTATTATAGGGATAGAGGACAGTGGCTCCAACTGTACTTTACCATTCCCAATCGGGATCCACATGGATGTAAAGTATGAAAAAGTTCAAAAAAGGAAAATAATCCCCAAAATTGATGTTCACTTTTCATGTGTTGATCAAAGCCATTTTGACCTTTTTCCTGTGTCAAAATTGTGTCAATACCAAATTTATAGCAGGATTCATTTAACGTCAAAGCCATCCTGTTGGTGTTAAATTATTGCTGCTTTAGATATGGAAAATACAAAATATGAGCGCTAGGGACAGGTGTTGTGTGCCATGTACAAATGGCTGCCTTATGGCAGAGGGATGCCACCCTCAGTGGAATGCAAAAAAAGAGAAAGAACCACTTGGCGCCGTATGTACACAAAAAAAAAAAAAAACAATTTAATATCAAATCACAGTAAAATCAATTAATTTCATGCATGCAAGATAAAAGAAAGGGGGTACATTTAAATTACCACAACAATGAGCACATGTAGTTAAGCAATCATGATAATTACCAGTAATCTGGGCCTTGAGAATGCAGGTAAAAGTGCACAGATTTTACAGCAGATTACTGTTAGTCCCAAATAAGGGGTAAGTGTCCCAACAATTGGCGGGGGTGGTTAGTCCTCCCAGTGAATCTGATAGGTATGTATTTTGTACTAGCACCTGTAATTCCACTGTTGGTAGTTAGTAGGGCAACTGTGGCACTCCGTTGGTGGGCAGAGTCCAAAGAGGACACAGGAACAGTACTCACTGACTGTCAGATGTTCGTGTCAGTCTGTCGCCAATAGTTTGTAGCCAACCAGCCAGTCACTGAATGCACACGCAGCTGCTAGCGCCTTGCAGCGTCTGTCCGTTTCCAAGCTGTAGCACCAGTCAGCGGGTCGAGTGTAGGCTGGGGCTGGCTGTTCTCAGCGATTGCATCCTCTGTTGGAGGGTAAGGAGTGATGGTGCACTCCTGTTATAGCGATGCCTGAGTGGCTGAGCTGTGTGTATACTCCTAAAAGTATTCCACCAAGACTGCCGGGACTGTGATACATGGGAATTGCAAGATGGCAAATGTAGATATGGATATCCCTCCGGTCCTCAGTCTCTGGTGATCAGAGCTCCTCACAAAACGTGTTTTGCCGCGCTCAGGGCGGCTTTTTCAATTCAATTTCTGAATTGAAATAGCCACCCTGAGCTAGGCGAAACGCGTTTTGTGGGCAGGTGCATTGTTGTGACGGAGAATGGTACCATGAGCATGAGGTTTTTGACAGCACCTGAAAATGGCTTCCAGCACTTGTGGCAGGCATTGGTTGGCAGTCCCAGTGATGGTGCACTGTTGCTGCATGAGTGGTACGGTAGCTTTACAACAACAGCCACCATCTACTTGGCAATGCTGCTCTCACATCAGAACTTCTGCGGTGGTACGCCTTCAAGTGGAGTCCACCCGGTTGACTGTTGTTTAGTATCAAGGTCAAAACAATAGACACAGGATTCATCACCACTGTTCCTCCAGACTGAGTTTGAACAAAGATCATCAGTCCTGGTCAGCATGTTACAGCACCAAGACTCCCAAGCCTGCTTCTGCTTTTGAGTCAGCTAATGGTACAGTATATGCAGCATAAAGAAACCTTGCTTAGGCCAAGGTTTTTGTGAATTATCAAGCAGCTGGGATGCCTATCTCCTTCTCTAATTAGGCCATAATCATCCAGCCATCCACCTCAGCTAAGCCAGCTGCAGAGATCCTTGTCTTTCAGGGAACATCTTTGGTGACAAAAGTCTGCAAACCACAGTGGTTTAGGATGGTGCTTCCTCCTAAAGCAGTCCATAATCAGTCAAAAGTCTCTTCTTTCTCTTGTAGTCATAGAAGGCCATGGGTTTTGAGTGGCCTATGTTGAGCTCCATAACAAATTTGTGAAGGGAATGGATATGCTGACTTCTTTGGTGTGCAGTGCTGTTTATTTACAGTGCAGTTCTATACCTTGACATTTCACAAAAAAATGTAGTCAGATATAACTGTTCAAAACCTGTTTGTGTCTACTCTACCTATGAACGGCACATCTGGTAACTTATTGCACATCCCTTGTAATGCTGTTCCAAATGCATTGTTGATTGAACTGGCCTTTATATAAATTGGCATAATTGGTTTGGAAAGCATTCATTCTCTGTTTCAATAACAAAAAATGTAATCCTTGTTGTGCTAC
This sequence comes from Crinia signifera, assembly GCF_055691185.1. Lineage (NCBI taxonomy): Eukaryota > Metazoa > Chordata > Amphibia > Anura > Myobatrachidae > Crinia > Crinia signifera. Next base: position 306,078,422 of record NC_139217.1, on the reverse strand, counting down.
CATTCCACAGATTAAGGACTGATTAGATAAACTAAGGGTACTTAAGGATACCAGACTGGCATCAGATAAATGTGTATGCAATACTTTCTAAAAATAAATAGAATTGTGCTTTATATCTTGGTGTTTGTAGCCCTTTAATATCTTCACCTACAGCCACAGTATATACTGAAATGACCAATTTAAGCCTTTAAAATGTGTTTCTCTTCAGTATCCTACAGTTAAGGGGATGTTCTTAGTAGTAATCACATCTGCATATCAAGTAGTAAAACTACAAGCTCTTTGGTGTAAATAAAATTTTCTGACATATACTGTATTGTATATGGATACAGGGGCAAACACAGGATTTTCAGAAAGGGGGTTTCCAGAGAGGGGCGGAGCAAAGCATGGAGATGGACACTTAGGTGACCCAGTATATGCCGAGTCAGTTAAAGTATTATAGATAAACCAAATGTATATATATTATATATATATATATATATATATATATATATATATATATATACACATAACAGAAGTGTAGAACTGTGGGTATAGCAATGTATTGGGGCCCCTACCTATCCTCCAGCGGTAGGGGTGGGGGGTGCTATGAGCGGAAGCTTTGATGTCCCGCGGGTGGTAGGGGGTATTATATCAACCGCTCAGCATGTAGGGCCTGGATCAGTCATTTCCACTAATTATCCCTTTACAGCACAGATGGTGGGAGATGAGGTGGGAGAAGGGGGCAATGGGCTGAATGAAGGGGCCCTGATACATAACTTCCAGGGTGACTTAGAGGATGTTTAATACGCAGAGGAGGGGTGTATAGTGGAGTGGGAAAATTCATAATTTTCTGATGGGAGCAGGGCCGGCACTACCCACTCAGCAGCTCCTGCAAAGCAGGGAGGTGCCATGCTGAAAAGGCGCTGTCTCCCTCCCTCCTCTGCTAAAGCTGCCTCATCCCTCACTATCACTGCCTCTTGCATGCCACCCGCAGCGCCTGTCTGACCGCGGGCGGCAGTATGGAGAGGCTGAGCAGCTCCCTGCACCATGTACACACTGTCTTCCTCCTGCGACCTGCCCCCTCTTCCTCACGGACACTTGTGCTGAGGCATTTTGCACTGTCTGTGAATGCCTGTATGACATGTTATGGCTGGATCCGTCCCCTACCCATTGCTTCCTGCGCCTGTCAGTTGTCAATCAAATGACGAACAGGCAGCAGTGCCGCCTCCCTTCCTTCCCTCTTCTCAGTGTGCTGTGCCAGTGCCACTGCCAGTCCTCAACACTCTGCCCCCTCTATCTCCTCCCCTCTTCTTCCATCTCCTCCTTCTCTCCCCTCCTTTCCCCCTCAGTCACGAGTGCTGCACATACATTTTGTACTGCTTTTGGATCGCATCGCACACACATTGCATGCATGCCGTGCGATGCAATGCGATCTAGCCCATAATGTATGCGATTCTCACAGCGTGTATGGACACCTTTAGTGCCTGCAACATTTTGTGGTGAGATGGTGTATGCATACATGTACATGCACCCGAGATCCTCCATAGGATCGCATGTTGGATACACTCCTACAATCTGGCTGCAGCTTGTTGCAATGACAATGTGAAAGGGCGCAAAATGTATGGTTTGCAGGAGGGCGCCGGACACCCTAGCACCGGCCCTGGGAGGACAGCTAGCTTGACTGCAGATATCTCCAGTTCCCGGAAAAAGATTTCTTAGATTTTAATGGAATTAAACTAGACTAGAGAATCCCACCTACCAAATGGTACTGGGGACTAGGGGATCAGAGTTCAGAGTTCAGGAGGCAGAGCAATCAAGAATATAAAACTAAATACCAGGTGTCAAGCTACTAGTGTCCCTCAAAGGGGGAGAGTCCCAGCTTTTGGAATATACCCTCAGAAAAACTCTAAGTCAGACAGAACCTGAAATTTCTGACTGGGAAGAGCAATTAACAGGCTTGGATGGGGACCACTGCTTTGTCAGATATCTCCGGTTCCCCAGGGCCGATTTTTTAAATTATTGTACCCATGGAAAGAGGGGACCCTCACCTTTCAGATTCTGGCCCTTATATTCCTGGGGGGTTTCTGGGTACTCAGAAAGCCCCCCTGCGTGCGCCACTGGGATAAAGTGGTGGAACATTGTTCCTTGTGCCCATAACCAAGCTTTCCCACCCAAATCCTTATCCCATAATGGCAGGTATAGGGTCACCTATACCACCTCTTTTTACCACCCTACTCTATTTCACTTGTTGACTCTGCTGTGCAGCCTTTTGTAAATGCCTGTGTGCTACTTCTTTACTGCTGCAGACAACATGAGGGAAGACATGAGTTTTTGCATGTCTGCTGCCTCTGTATATCCTAGTACCCCAAATGGCATCCCCTCCGAATCTTTGTCCATGGAGACAAATGCTATTATACACTGTGACTGCAATCAACTAATGATCATGGAAAATGATTACATTTCTGCTGAACTTTCCACACAAACAAAACAAAAATAAAAAAAACAAAAAATATTTGCATGCATTTGTATATATTTACACACTTTCAGATGTTGCCAGGCTCAGCTTTGCCACGATGCACAGCTGGTGTTACAAGTGCACTTTTGAATGAGTAATGAATGTGTTAAATACTCCATTCTTTTGTATGGTTGGGTGCGACTATTTACAGACTGGGGCACCATATGGATGCTGCAATGCCTATGCCCATACATTCGCATCACAACAAAGCTGAAGATGACTACATCTATATTTATATATTTTTAGTAATTCTCTTTCGCTAATATGCAAACTTTAAATTTGTAATGGATAGCATCTTACATTCTGTCTTTGCATCTTACATTCGGTCTTAATGCTTCACATTTTTATTCTATTTTTTATTATTTAAATTATTGAAATAAAGAGATCACTTGGATATAAAAACCACATGGGACAGAAAAGATAAGTGACTGTAGATTAGTTGCTCTGGGCTATCTTAATGTAGTTACATTCTTGCGTACATTTTGTTCAAAGGAACTTGACTGCTACAGGTGTCCCATTTTTTAAATTGCCTCCAAGCAAATACAGAAGCTCCATAACGTTTGTCAATATTGTTTTTTGTACACTTTGAAGTTAAAAAATAGGCTCATAGAATATCCTAATGGTGTTATCACTTCTGAACATTTGGTTGCAGGTGACACTTTCATTTAAGAAACCAAAAGAGAGTCTGTTGAAGTCTTGTATTAATCCTCTATTCATCAACGGAGTTTTACTGAAAATGTTATTGAGGACTTCTGGTCTGAACCTTTGGACTAATAATAACTTGGGTTCCTGGAGCTGATTTTGTTGTTCCCTGTATACTGTACATTCTCTTTTGAAGTCCAAGAATAATGGCATACTGTTGAGGGTGGATTCTCAGAGGCAATAGAGTGTAGGTGGAATAAATGCCCATAGTAAAAGGAAAAACTGTTAAACAAATACCATTATCTAGGCACGCAGTAGATGTGATCAGGGCCAGTGCTGAGGTGTTTGCCCCCCCTCCCCCTTGCAAACAATAAATTTATGCCATCCTATGCTTTGCAATGGGAAAGTACATACTAAAGACTGACTCCCCCCACCGTCTCATTGACTGACCCCCCCCCCCCCCCCCACCATGCTGGCTCTCTCTCCATCCGCAGCTCCAACCAGGGCCCGTGACATGCTGTCCCACCCCCCAGCCACACAGGAGGCCAGCCTATGGACCCATCCATGCTGCCCGTGGTTTGCTGAAGGGGAGATATCTTGTTTGAGCCCTTTCACTGCTGCCCTGGAAGTAGCGAAGTCAAGATGGTGCCACTGATGGCTCCCTAGCAGCTGTGCCACCCAGCCAGATATGTACCCCTTGTCTCCCCTGTAGTGTTCCATATCTGTACTTTTTTTTTTTACTTGTTACCTATATAGCTGTTGCAATCACCAAGTGGCGCCACTGAATGGCTGCCTGTGTGCTTTACAGCTCAGTAAATATATGTTCCCCATGTCTGTGTCCCTCATCAGGATACGTCTTGTGCATACTGTATCTGTACGTGTGACATATGTCTGTACTGTGGCTGTTTACTTGTTCCTACCCTGGCTATTGCACAGCAATCCAAATCTAATTCCAGTAAAATCAAGTATACCTGGCCAATAAACTGATTCTGATCCTGATATCAGAGGAGCACTCTGAAAAAAAATTTAAATTATGCCACAAAGCAGCACAATCATATTCATCTTACACCACACAGTGCCCATAATTCAAAATAATGGCCATGATTGCAGTGCCCCTTATACACAAAATAATGCCCACAGTAGTAGTGCTTATACATAGGGGGCCCTATTCAGCTCCGTCTGGTGGGTTGTGACTTTGCAGCCCTCATGATTATTGGGAGACCAAGCATGTGAATGGTTTGTAGTGCACATGTGAAAGGTCTTCTTGCGAACAAAGCCAGCAATGGCTTGTCATCACTGGCCCATCACAAAGGAGATTGACATCTGGCTGGCACCCAAGCATTTTCTGGGAGTGCCACGGAAAAATGCAGGCAGCTCCAGGCTATTGGAAGGGAGGGCCAATCACGTCAGCGGGGGCACCGATCTCTCAATGCCAATTGCAGTGCCATCTATGTATATACTTACATAGCTGCTGCACACGGGGGGGGGGGGGGGTGTCCATTCACTTTCACAAATAATGCCCCAAGTAGCAACACAAAGCAGCACCGCTTGCAAACATAATGCAAGCAGTAGAACCGCCCCCACCTCAGCCAGAAGTAGCAGAGCCGATTCTATATATAATGCTCCACTTAGCAGTGCCGCTTTTATAAATAAGCTGTATACTGTAAGTGCCTTGGAGTAGGCTCTCTCACTCACCTATTATCTTGTCCCGCATCTCTTCTAACTTGTGTTCATTCATCTCAACCAATAACAACCTGCCCCTGGTAGCATGCAGAATATTGTTTGCTTCCCTACATGTCAGCTATATTGTGTACTAAGAATTGTGCTGCTAATTGTTATCTGTGTTCTCTTTTAGTTCTTCAGATACTGTTATAGTTATGTTTAGTTCTGTGTACCCTGTATTGTTCTTATCTGTGCCCTAGTAGCAGTGCCCCTTATTTATACATAATACCCCACAGTAACAGTGCCACACTTCTATACATAATGCCCCCAGTAGCAGTGCCACTTCTAAAAATAATGCTCATACAAACTCACTCACTCACTTTCCTCCACTTACCACAATGCCTGGCTGACCCTATGATTGTACATAGCACATGCTCCTGTGTAGCTCTGCCCTTTGTCCCTTTTAACTCTTCCCACTTTGTCCTTTGTTGCTCTTCCCCCTTTTCAGGACCTGCTGTCTGCTTTGATAGGAAGGGTTGAACACCATGGTTTTTCAAGCTACCGGCGTGCTGTCCATACTACCATGTGATAAAACAGCAGTAACTGCCTCAAACAAATAAAAACACGTTTACACAGATGCAGAGCATGGAGAGCTACTCCCCAGCCTGACGCTTCCCTGCTTTGTATCTTTCACTGAGCGGGTATTGCTGGCCCTGTTTGTGATCATGCTTCATGAGGTTAATTTATTGGAACCTGAGGTCCCTCAACTGCAAACTATGGGCCTTATTCTGGTTCACTCTCAGAGGCAAATTCCTTCTCAAAACCATGTGCACTGCAGGTGGGGCAGATATAACATGTGCAGAAAGAATTAGATTTGGGTGGGGTTGCAGTGTAGAAATAAAGCAGTCAGTATTTTCCCTGCACAGAAACAAAATAATTCACCCAAATCTAATTCTCTTTGCACATGTTACATCTGCCCCCCCCCCCCCCCTGCAGTGCACAAGGTTTTGTCCATTTGAGAAGGCATATGCCTCTGAGAGTGAACCAGCCCTATGAGTAGGGTTGCCACCTCTCCCGGATTTCCGGGATTCTCCCGTTTTTGGTGGCAACCCTCCAGGAAGGTTTTCCAGTCTCCCGGAATCCGGGATTCTTCCAGAATCCGGTTGTCTAGAAAAGCCTCCTGCGCCTCTAACCAGTACCCGCCCGCCGCTCGACGTTTGCCGCTGTGCTTGCCTGCAGCCCCGCCGCACTCAAATCTGCTGTGTCTGCTGCCCTTAAAGGCAGCAGAGCAGGGACTCTAGCTCCCAGGGTTCACCGCGGTAGCCGGGCGCAAGCTCTCTTCTCAATCTTGAAGGTGCCGACCAGTGACTACAGCTCCCAGAGTGCCCCGCGGCACGCAGGGTGCCGGTGCCAGTGGGTGTCTAAAAAGCCTCCAGCCCCCGGTCCTCCTGTTGCCGCTGCCACTGCCTACAAGCTGCCCTTCCTCTGACCCTGCACAGCCAGCCTGGCCCTGGCCACCAATGTGATTTGAGGTAAACTGATGGAATTATGTATTTTTATATATACGTATGTATATGGTTGATACTTGTCTGCTGTTGTTCCACATATTGAGGAATTGGCTTGAAGAGAACCTCTCAAGACCTTTTTAAGCGATACATATGAAAATTGTTGCAGCTGGATACCAGTATTAAGATCTCCAAGGTGATCCATTTGCATACTTTGGTACAGTCTGTCAGTAAGACCGCTATCCGGAGTGAATATTTACATTCACTATCAATTTACCTAAGGAAAGTTACCCCTGAGGAAGTCATTTTTTTGACGAAACGCGTTGGGTGTTTTTTCCTGATTATATCGATTCGACTAACTGACTGCATACAAGCAAAAATTATTTTACTTTGTTTTTAAAAGAATTGTATTGAATACTGTTGTACAGTGACCTGTCGATATATTTTTTCTTGATCCTTCTGGTGGTGGATCTCCATAAATAGTGGCGCGCTCTGTCCTCTTTTTTCTTCTATTCCCCACTTCCCCCGCTAACAGGGGGGACTGACAGAGTGCTGCCCAATCTACTTCAACTAGCGCATTGAAAGGGTACCCCATTTTTGTTATATATATATATATATATATATATATGTACATACATATTTATGTATACATACATATATGTATGTATACATATGTATATTTAAGTATACATATATATATATATATATATATATATATATATACGTGTGTGAGGTATGTATGTATATATATATATATACATATATATATATATATATATATATATATATATACAGATATATACAGATATATACATATATACGAGGAAAAGAACAACGGCACTCAGAGGTCTTTTTTTCAAATTTGTATTTAATGATACAAGCTGCTTGTATCATTGAATACAAATTTGAAAAAAAGACCGTTGTTCTTTTCCTCGTACTCATCACCACTGAGGGCACGCTCAGAAGAGGAGAGTGCCAGGCCGCATCCCCAATCTATATATATATCTATATATATCTATATATATATCTATATATATAGATATATATATAGATATATATAGATATATATTCATCTCCAGAAGAGCCGCACACTTTAAGGATGAATCAATTTATGGGTTCTGTGTCCCATACACAAAGTACTACTACACTGATCCCATCAACTAAAAGCATCCAGGAATGAGAGACCAGCACACCACCAGTTAAATTATCCAATTGTATTGAAAGAAAGATATTCCAGTAACCAAAGCATTTCAATGCAGTAACAGATGAAGCAATACAATGCTGTACTTATCATTAACTTCAATCAAGGGGCAGCCCTGTAATATTGAGCCCCATTCGGCCCGACAGAGTTCCTAAATAGACTCTACCCCTATTTATATCCATTGCATTTATGGTATCTTTGTGCCCATGAGGAAGGTGTACCCACACCGAAACAGCTGTCGGGCCGAATGGGGCTCAATATTACAGGGCTGCCCCTTGATTGAAGAACTTTAGTGGACGCTCAACTAACATATAAGTACCATTGTTTTATATACTTTCCTTCTGTTGATATACCAAGGATAAAATATTCAGGTATAACAATTTTGGGCTACCATAGAGCATTTATTTTATGGGTATTAATGTACCTCAAACATAAACAAATGATGATTTGAACCGTGGCCGGTATACATTAGTTATCTGGGTTCGGCTTAATGTGTGCACAAAAAATGCTGAATATCATGTTGGAATATGATCAGCCTAATTAGTGCCAAAGGGCCTGATTCAGAACTGTGCAGTAGGCTGCATATGTTTGCAGCCTAGGGAACAGGTAAACAACACCCTTTACCCTACCAAATGCCCACTCACCCCCAGCCAATCAAATACCCTCTCTAACATGTGAGGAATGTGTACACTAACACATCCCTCGCATGCAGCCGCATGGGTGAAAAATCATTTGATGGTCACTCGTCATGAAATGATTTTTTTACCTGTCCACTAATAAAATTCAGTCATGGCAGCAGATCGTCAGGTTCGGGACAGGTGTTGACGTCATGTGACATCAGCCGCCCATCCTAAGCAGGCATAGACAAGCCTGCATCTGCAAGGGTATGCCCAACGATTTTATGGGCACACCCATAAGCTGCTGGGAGTTCCCCTACTTCTGTTCTCTGTCCTCCCCCTTCCCACCCCTCCTGAAGCAAACCACCCAGCGAGTGTGAAACTCTCCAAAGCCATTTGAAGCATATTCTCCCATGCGCATGTGCAAACCGAGACCATCATGGACAGGGCTGAAAAGGGCCCATTACAAGTAGTCTTAATCAGCCCCAAAGTCAGCACAGGGATGAAAGCAGCAAAAGAACGGTCAATCGCCATTGTCCATAGTCCACCCCTAAATAACTAGTTATTCTGCAACACAGACCACTGGTTTTTGGATGCTATAGAATCCAGAGCATGTAACATTCAGACCTGTCATATACTGTAGGGCAAAGCCGAATTTCCCATTAGGCACGTGAGGCACCGGCCTAGGGGCGGCACATGTTTGGGGGCGGCACTTGGATGTCTGTGATAGTACGGTCAGCCCAAAATGTACCAATAACTGCAAAATATCCACTGTACTGTACTATATTCCATCTTAAATAGAGTGTAAATGGATAGGACAAGCAGATACAGATGGAGCAGGGCTTATTATTGCTGGCGGAGCGCCAGGACCGTGTCCCTGGCGATCCGCCAGCAATCTGGCGCTCTGGCTGAATGAGACGCTCGTGCGTCTCCCACGCACGAGCGTCTCAATAGCCGGGCGGCGAGGCGGCGCGGCGGGTGCAGTCCTGCCCGTCTCCAGCTTCAGGGAGACGAGCAGGGCTGCGGGGGGCTGCGGGGGGGCGGTGTGGACCGGCGGGGACCCGGGGAAGCCGGCGGGGACCCGGGCAAAAGCTCCGTCGGAACGGGACGCGCGTGCACCTCGTGCACGCGCGTCCCCTTCCGACATACAGATGGCGCGGGGCGGGGGATGGCGGGTGGCGAGTCCTCCGCCATCCCCAGCAAAGACAAGCCCTGCGCTATCTGTACTGCCCCTGTAAACTGTCCTACTTAGTAAACATTATTGTTGTGCCTAGGGGCGCCCTCCTCCCTAAATCCGCCCCTGCTGTAGGGCCTTATTCTATTTCACTCTTTCTGACAAAATCCTTCTTAGATGGACAAAACCATGTGCACTGCAGGGGGTCATATGTAAAATGTGCAGAGAGAATTAGATTTGGGTGAGTTATTTTGTTTCTGTGCAGGGAAAATACTGGCTGCTTTATTTTTACACAGCAGAATAGATCTCACTTTGAAGTAAAACCCCACCCAAAACTAATTCTCTCTGCACAAGTAATGCTGTGTACACACGGTGCAATATGATTGCTAGCGATATATTGCTAGCAATATATTGCCAGCAATCTTATTGCTCAGTGTTTCCTTTTCATCAGCGATAAAAAGGAGACACTGCTACTGTCACGGGGCGGGGGGAGCAGCAGTGTCTGGTTGCTGCTATCACGCGGCGAGGGGGGGGGGGGAGACGGAGACCCGAACGGAGGAGGGAGCAGCAGCAGCGTCTGCTGCTGTCACGGAGAAGGAAGGGAGGGACGCGAAGGGAGCAGCAGCAGAAGGGAATCCTTCTGCCGCTGAACTCCGCTGACCTCCTGCTCAGCGCTGGGGGAAGTCGCTGGTCGCAGGAGCATGCTCCTGCGACCAGCGACCATTAGGGAGTGCACACGGGAGCATGCAGCTGGCGATTTATCGCCAGCAGCACTCCAAATCACTGGCAATATGGTCGCTCAGCGACCATATTTCCAGCGATTTCAGCCAATATCGCCCCCGTGTGTTCACACCTTAACATCTGCCCCACCTGCAGTGCACATGGTTTTGTCCATCTAAGAAGGATTTTGTCAGAAAGAGTGAACTAGAATAAGGCCCATTGTAACTTACTAGGGAAAGTAGGATACAATGGCAGTATCTAAATGGCTTCAGGCACTACCACAAATGTATTGCTAATATATGGGGCTAGCTGTATCAAGCTTCAAAAAGTGATAAAGCGGAGAGGGATAAACAACCAGCCAATCAGCTCCTACCTGTCATTTTTCAAACCCAGCATGTAACATGACAGCTAGGAGCTGATTGGCTGCCTCTTTATCACTCTACATTCTATCACTTTTTGAAGCTTAATACATCTGACCGGGATGCGGTCATTCGTCAGACTGCATTCAGGTCTACAGTCATTAGGTCGACCCCACTAGGTCGACTGGCAGGAAGGTCGACCTGACTTAAGGTCGACATGGGCCAAGGTCGACATGACTTAAGGTCGAATTTGCATAAAGGTCGACATGAGGAAGGTCGACTGGTCATAAGGTCGACATGGGTTTTTCACTGTTTTTTGAGCCGACATGTGCCGACAGGCGGTATTTCATGCCCTACCATCCACTAGGGCGTGGTGGGAGAATAAAATAGTGTGCCGAGCGCAGCGAGGCACCGTGCCCGAAGCTTTGCGAGCGAAGCGAGCGATGCGAGGGTCCGATTCTCACTGCCAACTGTGTCCATGTCGACTGTGTCGACATTCGGATAAAAAAACAGTGAAAAACCCATGTTGACCTTATGACCAGTCGACCTTCCTCATGTCGACCTTTATGCAAATTCGACCTTAAGTCATGTCGACCTTGGCCCATGTCGACCTTAAGTCAGGTCGACCTTCCTGCCAGTCGACCTAGTGGGGTCGACCTAATGACTGTAGACCTAAATGCAGTCTGACGAATGATCCCATTCCATCTGGCCCTTAGTGAGTTCAACACAGAGGAAAGTCCAGGAACAGAGCATTTTGTCCCTCCTGGAGAGGGTCTTGTTGGGAGGTATGTGCACTGTATGTATGTTAGTGGTAAAACTAATATGGACCCTCTAATGCATTTTACTGCCCACATGATCCTGCACAATAGTGGCCCATGTTCTATTAGCTCCCAGGACACTGTATGACCTTTCCTTGCCCATTCACATATAAATTAGGTTAATAATCTTGCTGAATTAGTGGCATACAGTGCTGTATATCTTATTCTTTAAATGTATATAGTTTTGCTTAGAAATGTCAGAACATTAAAAAAGGAACTTCAATTGTATCTATAACAGTTTCCTTGAAACGTTCTAATACAGTGTAACTTACAAACAGCACATGTAGAAATACAACACAGAGCGTAAGGGTTAAGTGCTTTACCTTACCATCTAGTCATGTTACCATTTTTGATTAGGTCATGTTTACTGTTTCACTACGAGATGCAACTTATCTTTGAAGACACAGAGTGACATTTTACCAATCTCAATAACACCTGGTAAGTACCTCCTGTTGACAGTAGTACTGTGTTTTAATGAACAAATAAATGGCTTATGTACCCTTCTTGGCAAGGAACCCTAGCTATTGAGGCAAAGCAGTAGCTTTCCCAGTGTTGCTTGGGCTAATTGACTCTTTGGATGAAGTTAAATCACATCATCCCCCGTGGGATGAATGTTTGCCAGTAATCAATAGCTCAACAAGATCCACATGGCAGGTAATTAACTGGAAAGTAATTAATACCCATTCAATGTTTTATTAACTGTTTACAATTCTTGAACTTAAAAATGTCAGCCTGAAAGTCGCTTCCTGGAAACAGTCAGCTGTGGATTGTTTGCACAGCTTATACTAAAATGTATCAAACATATAAATCTCTTTTAAGGGTCAGGAACACTATCCTTTCTGTATGACAGCTATTGATAATGTTGTGTGGCAAAAGCTGCCTTCATAATGAATCTAGGAAACGGGAGAAGCAAGGAAAACTATAGATATACAATAGCTCTGAAGTACAAAGTTCATTACCTCTGCTATATCTAGTCATATAGAAATAAGCTTGCAGTTCTACTAAATCAGTTAGCATTGATTTTAAAATAATATGTTTGCTATTTGTGATTAAGGTTTTTATTTAGCGAATGATTTGTTCTTATTTTTGCCAATACACATAATTTCTATTCATCATTTATCTGAAATTGTCAGCAAATTTATTACTGGGTACATACTGATCTATGTCTAGTGTGTTTATATCAGTTATTGATATATTGCTGATGGATTGGTGGGTGTGTACACTGTGTCTGTGAATTAAGTAGTTTACAGACACATTAGGTGGACCGTGCTGCACAGCTGATTCCAAGGTATCTGTACATTATATCAGTGCATTTTCATGTGGGGACCCGCTGACCACTTATACACTGGCTGCAGAGACCGCCAACATTGACAACAAGGCATTGGGTCCAAATTTAAGTGCCCGCCCAGCTATTTTGAGCAGCCATTTGGTGTGTATAGTTTATCTCAGTGGTTCTCAAACTCAGTCCTTAGGACCCCACACAGTTCACATTTTCCAGGTCACCCGGCAGGTGCACAGGTGCACTCATTACTCACTTACACATTTTAAAAGAGCTACAAGTGGAGCTAATTACTTCACTTGTGATTCTGTGAGGAGACCTGCAAAACCTAACATGCACTGTGTGGGGTCCCGAGGACCAAGTTTGAGAACCTGTGGTTTACTTAATGGGACGCTCTTTTTGGTGCGATGGCGGGGCAGTGGATTAATTGTGTAATCAGCCATAGTAAAAAAGATCTCTGAAAAGTTAATGTAAGGACAGATCTATGCACAAAAATTCATCCACATAATACTGTTTTGTTTTCATTAATTAGTGTGGAAATGATGACCAGGTAGGTAGTGAGTTATTTGCTCACTTTGAGTGCTTTGCTGGTACCCATTTCTTCCCAACCCCACACAGCACTATGGCCCCAACACAACATCATTGTGACCATGTCCAGATGCATGTCTGAGAGCAGCACCTTGATTTCCCCTGTGCACTAGGAGTTATCTTATTCAAGCTGCCAAGATATGGAAAAATAGAATATGTCCATAAAGAAAGTAATTGAGAAAAGGCAGTGCACAATTATTGCATAAAGTGCATTAGAGAAAACATACAATTACTCTGATATAAGGCCATCGATGGAATGGAACACATGAACCCAACATCGAAGGCAGGAATGCTAACCACTATGCAACTGTGTTGCATATATTATAGAAGTACATTATAAACATGAATAATGTTGAATGTGTCTGTAAATGTATTTTTAATTGCACAAAACATAACTAAAGGAAAGAATTAAGTTACATGAGTTTCGGTGAACCAGCTGCAAAATCACACACTAATAAAATATACAAATAAAGGAGTTTCTGATTTTTCATGTTTGAAAGATACATATTGAGTACACTATTATATTTCCTTGGAAAGACAATAACATAATATTATTTCATGTATCACACGGTTCAGCAACGGTTAGTGGTTGCTTGGCAACTGACCCGTCAAATTGTCTTTTGAGTGGAGGACTGGCGCCAATACCCATATTTCCCCAAAGTCTTCATAGTTAACTCTGGGAAAATTGACGTAAACGATTTTTTGTTTTTTTTTATGGACTTTTTAATAAACTGAATTGTGAATTATTTAGGTGCATTATTACGTAGACCTGGTTCAGGCCACAAAGTGGTGACCATTGAATTGGCGCCAGTCCTCCAGTATTGTATGTATTTGTGTTTTTATCTCTGCCAACAGGGGATTTGGAGGTCATTGGGCTACCTACTAAACTGATTTCTTTAAAATTAGTGAGAAATTCAGATATTGTTACTATCTATCTATCTATCTATCTATCTATCTATCTATCTATCTATCTATCTATCTATCTATCTATCTATATACCTATCTATCTATCTATCTATCTATCTATCTATCTATCTATCTATCTATCTAAAATAATATTTTTATTTATTTTCTATTTTTGCATTTCAAACTCGAGTGGATGTGCATGCTAATTGTTGGTAACAAACACCACAAGGACACCACATGGTGTGGTTTTAATTACAAGGTTTTCATTTCAGGTACAATGCTAGAAGAAGGAAAGTGTTAAGATGAGACGTTAGTATCACTTGCTGTGCTATTAAAAAAGAATGTGTCTTAGGATATGGTAAAGGATCATTAACAGTATTCTATTATTAGGCTATTTGTACTACAGCTACAGTGCACTATATATCCCATGATAGTATTTCAAATGGGACTATAATAGCTGACTAAATAACTCTAGGGAGTTGTCATGAGTGTTGTATTTGTTGTAGATAAATTGAATAAAACTAGGCTTGTCACACCAATAGTATGAAAATCTATATGAGATACTTAGGAAACATGGGCTGGGACCTGGTCTCAGCATGATAAACTTTGACCAAAGGCAATATTATTGAATAGATTTCCACTTGCAATTCTTGTCACAGCAATCAAAGGATTATTTTCTAACTCTCAATAAATTTCCTTCAGCTATAATGTATGTTCTTAGCACAGTAGTGATGAATGTGAGGCTGTGTAGAAGCAGAAACCTTTAATAAAATGGAGGGAGAGTTTAATGCAAAATACTCATTTTAAACAAATATTTACTTTTGTATATTTATACATACAAGACTTTTCTGTGACATCATAGTAGGCTAAATATGTCTACACATGTAGACAACTGGAACATGCAGAAATGGTCATTATAAAGGTATAAAAGTATGAACAACTTGGTACAATATTGTTTGTGGGGGTTGGTATTGGATAATGTCCTTTAAATTCCTTTTGTTAATGGCCTTGTATATAACGTAAAGTAAGAGTAAGGTGATTTATGCTGATAATAGCACCCAGCAAGACCTCAAAACACTACAGAAAGATTTGGACAAAAGGGCGATTTTTTTTTAAAGCAAATTTAAATGCAAATGATGTGAAAGGAGCATTTTGATACGATTGATGTCATTCAATCCATAAATAGCATCAACTACTGTAGTTCCTTCTTTAAGGCTGATAAAGCACGTGATCCTGATAAAGCAGTACATTGAGGCCACCACCTGCTTCAGACCCAAGCATGTATGGGGAGAACAATTGCGCTTGTCTTATTTCTTTGTTTATTCGTGTGGCAGCTTATTTCCTTCATGTGATTAGCATTTGAGTTGACCACATGGGTGGTGGACTACAGTTTTTAACTTGATTTTGTCAAGAAAGTATTGCTCTTCAACAGCCACAATTCCACTTTGAAGGGAGACAAGTTTGTTACTAAAGGAAGCAGGTTTCCAGTACAAGACTGTATGGCAATGTAGTTATTGGCTGGAACTATTTAACTGGAATGGTTTCTTGGCCACCCTTCTTTGTCTTCTGATTTATTTAACAAAAAACAATCAACTTTTCGATTTTTATTAAGTTTAAGGGTAGAAACTAATGTACTATACCACTACCACTAATTGAAGAGGTAGCTGGTTGCTAAGTATGTTATAACCAGTACTACTATAACTTGTGGCATTGAGGAAATCTGTAAAAACAAAAAAAGGATGGTAATTTAAATTCAATTTTGAGTATGCTTGTGAGTATGTAAGTACTATATAAACCACACATTAGATAATGTGCATGAAAAATAATTATGGGTATTTTAATCATATTATATATAGAAAGCTAACACTGCTTTTCACCTTGATAGGGGGAATACAAGTGTTTTGCATGCCGGTGCCCTTTAGATGGCACCCAAAAGAGGGGAAATGTGAGGAAGAATTACTTCACAGAAAGAGTAGTAGATAAGTGGAATAGCCTACCATCAGAGGTGGTAGATGCAAATACAGTAGTACAATTTAAACATGCTTGGGATAGGCATATTGATATCCTTACAAAAAATAAGTATCAAATATGGTTTGAGGTAACATGTTTAAAAAGGGGCAGTCTAGATGGGCCAAGTGGTTCTTATCTGCCGTCAAATTCTATGTTTCTATGATTTAACAAAAGGATATTGGCAGATTCCTTTGACTGAAGCTGCTAAAGCAAAAATAGTCTTCTCTACCCCGGAGGGCTTATTTCAGTACAAAGTGCTGCCATTCGATTTGCATTGTGCCCCACAAACACTGGAGAGCGGCTCAACTAATTAAATGTCTTAAAAAAACACTCAACAGACAAGATTATAGACATTCAATAATTACTTTGCATTTTATATGAAAACTAGGTACTTATGTAGTATCTGGGCTGCCGATTTCTAAATCGGGTCGGATCGGGAGATCGCATCGCATCGCATGCGACCATGCGATTCGATGCGATGCGATGCGATGCGATGACCCGATTTTTCCATAGGAATCAATGTTAAAATGGACTGAGTCCATTTTAACATGGAATTCAATGGGAAAAATGGGTCCTTTTCATACCCCTACTATCCAAGTGGGCATGGAGTTGGATATAAACCTGTGGCGAGCGTAGCGAGCCACCGAGCCCGAAGCGTGGCGAGCGAAGCGAGCCCCGCGAGGGGACGAATACCGTCCCCTCGCGGGGCTCGCTTCGCTCGCCACGCTTCGGGCTCGGTGGCTCGCTACGCTCGCCACAGGTTTATATCCAACTCCATGCCCACTTGGATAGTAGGGGTATGAAAAGGACCCATTTTTCCATAGGAATCATTTTAACATTGATTCCTATGGAAAAATCGGGTCATCGCATCCGATATCGGATGCGATGCGATGCGATGCGATGCGATATCGCATCGCATCGCATCTGATTGTATGCCTTAACTTAAGGCATACAATCAAAAAATCGGCAGCCCAGATACTACATAAGTACCGAAAACTATTATGATTATAAGCATTACTCCACAACACAATCTATTACCAAATACAGAATAAAGTTGAACTGTGCATAATATGTAATTGGCACATCGACTCTAAATTTGCATCCTACGATCACTTTGGGGCCCAATTGGTAGCATTGTACCTGTAAGTGCACTTAATTTAAAAGAATTGTCTTGGTGAACTGATTCAATCATAAGGTAGCCAGGGTGCAACAGAGACGGTATTATAGTTACTTTCAGTTGCTAATAAACTGGACATTCATGGTCTCCAGAAACAGATAAGGCCAAAGTTATGTGGCGTACAAGTGTCTATGACATTGTAGTGTACTTGCAACACCCATAAATTCAAGACTCTGCCGGCTTCTGTTTAGTAAAACTGTTACCTGTGTAAGTAACTGTAGCAGCAGGGTTATCTCCCACCTCTGGGGCTCTGTATGCAGCTGCTTTATTTCATGTTTTATGAATCTGGCTAAATGCAGTGAGGCGTGACCAATGGTAGGGGGCGTGGCCATGTCCCTGTAAAAAAACTTAGCAGGGGTGCGTCTGGGCGGGCGGGACACCCGTTCAAACAGGGCGAGAGAGGACAGGCTGCTGCAACAGCTACCTCTCTCCCCCGTTCAGTACATGACACTGAGCAGCATGTGTCAGGCTGGGGAGGTTGTGCTGCAGTGCCAGCCTGTCCTCTCCACTCCCACTGCCTGGCTCTTTGCAGTGGTGGAGTGGAACCCGAGACCCTCCATCAGACCCGGGTCTGTGCAAAAATTACCTCTCCCCCTCTCAGTGCCACTGGCTGTAGGCTGTCTATCTTAAAGCTTAATCTTAAAGCTGTAGTCGTAGAAAATGACTCACAGCTCCCCTTGGTGCCCCCACAAGCCTTTGCCTCTGCTTCTTCCTGTTTCTTTGCCTGATACTGCCCCCGGACCTCTGGCCCTGGATTCCAGCCTCTTGAGTCCTCTGTCACACCTCTTCATGGATCAGGATCCCAGCTTGCTCCAAATACAGGCTGCCAATCACAGCAGTGAGGTATACACAGTCCCGAGTGCTGCTCAATGTGCAGTCTGACCTTTGACCTCTGTGCTTCCAGCCACAGCTCTCTGCACACCACAGCCTGGGACCCAGATGCTCAGAGCAGCCACGTTGTCTATTCTCATACAGAAGACTTCCTGTCTCTCTTTCTCCATGTGCTGTTTCCCCTGCAGGCAATGCTAGGTACTAAAGCACTCCTTCACAGCACACTGCAGTTTTGTGCTGTTCACTTGCAAGGGGCTGCCAAGAAGTTAATTGAAGGCCCTGAGAAGCATTTCTGGGGATATCACAAATTACATTCAAGATCATTGGAGCATGTGCATGGTATATATTTACAGTACAGGGAGAGCCTGGAGACAGTCCAACAACATGGGCAATTCTGGGCATGCCCACTACAGGGTTCCTGTTAGCAGAGGCGTAACTAGAACTCTTTGGGCCCCATAGCAAAATTTTGCTATGGGGCCCCCCTCCCCCCAGGAGGAGGGGGGGGGGGCGGTGACAAGGGGGATTGAGTGCGATAAAGATGGGTAGGGAAAGTGAGAGAGAGGGGAGGTGAGACAGGGGAAAGGAGAGGGAAGAAAACAGGAGAGAGAGGTGGCTGGGGACGGAGAGAGAGTGCAAGACAGAGGAAAACAGAGAGGAGAGAGAGGGAAGATCTTAATCCACCCCATCCTACCTGACCAGGCATCCTGTGCCCCCCTGCCCTCCCACAGTATAAACTGTCTTGTTACTGTACCTACAGCACCAGGACCTCAGCGGCAGCGCAGCATGTCCACATCAGGGGAGGATTTCCTCAGCGTGGGGTCCCCTCAGCGCCACAGATGTCAGGCAGCCAGTCCGGGTCTCGCTGTCACCCCCGCTCCCCGTTCCCTGCTGTCGCACTGGCACTAGCACTTTTTTGCGCCGGGGCTGGTCACCAGATAGTGATGTTGAGCCCCGGCAGCGTCCTAGAGAGAGGGGGAGAGCAGAGGCAGGTTTTAGCCCGACCAGCTCCTCCCACCTTCATTGGCGACACCAAAGCTGCAGCGGAGGGGGAGAGAAGAGGCATGGGGCACCACGGTAGGGATCAGGGGAAGTTAGGCACGGGACGTCTTATCAAGGGAAGATAGGCATTAGCTTATAAATGTCTAAAGGGTGCAGGGGCTGCCTGCTTAGCCCTCGGGCCCCCCAAAGGCCGGCCCCCCTGCACCCTCCATAGTTATGCCACTGCCTGTTAGGCTCCATCCCTTTTGCTGAGGTCCCATCCTCTTTACAGGCACGTGCACCTTCACTTGACACAGAGGTCCTGACTGGCTGTTCTGCATTTTACTACCTTTTCACTAAGATATATAAAAAAGCTTTAGGAAATACACTCTCTATAATTATATTACTTTCAATAAGTTAGTAAGGACCGATAATATAACCCTACTCCTGAGAAGGGCACTGTCAGGACTGCCATTTATGTCTTGTTTGGTCTGCAGTACCTCTGGTTTGCCAGAGGTGCTGCTGTTGTCATATTCAGCATGCAGTACCTCTGTGTGGCCAGAGCTGCTGCTGTCATTTCTTGGTCTGCCAGAGGTGCTGCTGTTGGGTTCTGCCTGCAGAACTGTGGTTTCTGAGAGCAGTTCCAGCTGGTGTAATCAGTTGGACTGGGCTGTTCTCAGAATACCATTTCCCAGCTGGAGCACATATTGATGATTAAGGGGCCTGTCTCTGTGTGCTGCAGCAATTGGTCTGCTCTGGTTTTAAAAAGCTGCATTTGCCCTGAGCTCAGGGCCAGTTATAGCTTTCTCAGCCACGTCTGTACTGCTGTACCTGAATCCTGTAACCTGTTCCTGTTCCAATACCTGTACCTGATTTATTATCCTGATAAAGCAGTGAGTTACATCCATCCTGCCACTGTTTGTCTTTTACTCCAGCAAGTATATTTCCATTTGTCTTGCAGTCCACAGGGACTCCTAACATTATAACTGTCCCACTGACTTGCTGGAGGGGGTACCGTGAACTTTGCCGTGTCTTGTTATGGAGCCTAACCAAGTTCAAAACTTAGTGGATCGGATCATGGCCTTGGCTCATGTTCTGTCAGACTTGTGTCAGAAGGGGCAGGCCCCCGAAGCGGTGTCTGATGTGCACTTCCCCAAAACTGCATCCGTTGTTTTGACCGCAGGAGTGGTGACCAAGGCCGCAGCCAGCAGAGTGTCCCCAGGAGGGGTGGCCGATGCCTCAGCCAATGGCATGTCCCCAGGAGAGGTGGCCGATGCCTCAGCCAATGGCATGTCCCGAGGAGGGGTGGGCAATGCCTCAGATGATGGCATGTCCCCAGGAGGGTTGGCCGATGCCTCAGCTGATGCCGTGTCCCCGGGAGGGGTGGCCAATGCCTCAGCCGACGGCTTGTACCCTGGAGGAGTGGCCGATGCCTCAGCCGACGGTGTGTACCCAGGAGGGGTGGCCGATGCCTCAGCCGACGGCCTCTACCCAGGAGGGATGGCCGATGCCTCAGCCGACGACGTGTCCCCAGGAGGGGTGGCAGATGCCACAGCCGGTGGTGTAGCACCAGGAGGAGGTCCTGTCTGTCCAGCCCCAGGAGGGGGTCCTGTCTGTCCAGCCCCAGGAGGGGGTCCAGAGGAAAAAAAACACTAGTCGCCGTATGTACATACAAAAAAAATAAAATTTAATAACAACTTAGTAATTCACAATAAAAACAATTAATTGCATGCATGCAAATTGAGGCTAAAACTGGGAATACATGTATTAACAATTGGTCTTTCACTATAATTTCATAGTTACCAATACTAGTCCCAGGAATGCAACAAATTTCAGAAAAGTTAATTTCACAAAGGCACAGCAACTTGCTGTCAATCCCTGCTGAGGGGAAAGTGTCCCATCGATTAGCGGTAAGATGGTAAGGCTTCACGCCAGGGTAAATTGTACTTCCACTTGTAAACCCCTGATGGGGTAGCTACTGTAGGTGCTCTGATGGTGAATAACGTCCCAAATGAGAGGGAAATGTGACATTGACAGGTGCGGTACTCACTGCTTGTCCGCAGATAATTTCAGTCCGTCACTGAGCAGCAGTGTCCAGCGGGGGGGCTTCTGCGTGTGTGCGGGATCTGGTAACACTTCGCAGCACCTAACTGGTACACGCCAAACTGCTGCACAGCAGGAGGTATGCAAACTGGGATTACGCTGATCACAGCGGCTGCGTACTCTCCAATGTCTGGGATGATAGCGTGGCTGGGCTGTGTGGCCGCTCTGCCAATACTCTGCATGTGCTGTTGGACCGTGATACTGCCAAAGTTGGAAAGTAGATGTTGCCAGGTCAGTAGGTGGCTAGTAAGTCTCTCCGGCCCTCAGCTTTTGGGGGATACTGGGTCCTCAAAAACGCATTTCGCCGTGCTCAGGGCGGCTTCTTCAATCCAGGAGGGGGTCCGCCTGATGTGCCAGGGGTCCGCGAGGGTCCGTCTGATGAGCCAGAGGTCGGTGACGGTCTGCTTGATGAGCCAGAGGTCAGTGAGGGTCAGCCTGCCGAGTCTGATGGTCCAGCCCCAGAAGGGGGTCCATGTATCATAGACCCAGGAGGGGGTCCTGTCTGCCCTTGCTCTTGGGCATGAGGTCATGTCTGCCCTTGCCTTTGGGTATGAGGACGTTGTTGCGGCTGTTGTTAGGCATGCCTTGAGAGCCGCCGTGATGGCTGTCGATCACGGTGAAAAAATGTTCAGATTGACCAAGATCCAGCCAGTGCCTGCCACGTCAGAGGTTCTGTCCATGTCTGATGTCCTGTTGGTGTCGAAATGGACTGTTGCTCTGCCCAGTGAGAGAAGCCTGAGCTTGAATTTCCAGGAGGTGTCTGGAATCCGCCTTCTCAAGGGGGGCATTATTTCAGGACTGCCGTTTATGTCTTGTTTGGTCTGCAGTACCTCTGGTTTGACAGAGGTGCTGCTGTTGTCATGCTGGTCATGCTCGTGGGGGGACCCCACGCCAATTTTTTTCCCTATTATAGACAATGAAGATGGCACTCCCCCATGCTTTATTCCAACCCATTATTTAAATTTGAACACTTTTCTTTTTCCCTGAGGTCGCCTAAACACTTTCTGTGCATGACCAGCCCCGGGCTCTTGAAGCGGTCCTGGTTCCCAAAATACATAGGACAAAGGGAGTGGGTGTCCCCCGTATTTTGGGGACCAGCACCAGGCTCTTGATCTGGCCCTGGTTTCCAAAATACGTGGTGACAAAATGAGTAGGGGTCCCCCGTATTTTGTCCCATTAAAAGGTCAGCTTGTACAGTAGTCAATAAATTGCCAACACAGTATGTAAATGGAGGGCTGATACTACAGTCGCTTTGGTTGGATGAAGGCACTAGAGAAGCCCAGAGTGAATATACAGTACAGTACATTAAACAGTACAGTACTGTGCTGTGGATTTTGTGTGCCAGATGCTCAGACAGTTAGTTATAGAAACAGGTATTTTTCTGTGTGCATAATTCAATTGAATGTAAGTTTCTTAAATGTATGAATGTAAAAAAAAAGGCATTCACACTTTACTTCTTGACTGTGGTAGTGACAGCAACACAGGCTCATGTGTAAAGGTAAGCAGTGATCTATTCCCATTGGTTTTGTTTATGATGTATTGGCTACGGGACTTGGACGCTCACACAAGCCTAAGGTCAGTGGTCCATTGCTGAAATACATTCATTTGCATTTGTACTGCATACACTAATTTTCTTTATTGATTTGTCTACGGGACTTGTATGCTCACACAGGCCTAACTTTAAAGGAGATCACATCTGTATACACTATTGACTACTTTATTGGTTTATTTATTTTTTATTGACTCACTCCATCTGAGCATTGGTCTGTGTGTACAGTATACAGTAACATTACAGTTGTCACTGGCCATTTGCCAGAGCTTGTACTGCTATTCGCTCTACAGTACTCTATTAGTGGAGCATTAGCCACCCAGCGGTGAAGATGTGTTTTTCATGCAGCACTAAATCAGGTGACCAAAACTCCGTTTAGGAAACTGAAAAGATGAGGGAGACTCTGTATCTGTCACTTTTTAAATATAGCCTGTAACATGGCAGTTAGGAGCTGATTGGGTGGTACTTTATCTCTCTCCATTTTACCAGTCTTCAAGGCTTTGTACATCAGCCCAATAGAGCGGAAAATACTATTCACATTCAAGCATGTTCTATCAAAAGACACATATTGTATGTACTGTACATGTGCACATTTTCCAAACAAATCCTCTTCTTCTGCACATTAGAAAGGTATACGGTCACTAGGTCGACACCATTAAGGTTGACATATATTGGGTCGACCACTGAAGGTCGACAGGCCTTAGGCTGACACAGAAAAAAGATTGATATGCCTAAGGTTGAAAGGGTCAAAAGGTTGACACAAGCATTACAGATGGAGCTGCTCTCATTAGTGATAGAATCGCTATGCGCCGGCCCACACCCATCCGCCAGAGTCCAACAGAATGGGGCGCGCGCACACAAGACGCTCATGCACCCCATTCTGTTGGAACCCCTGCATCCGGCTACCTGTCTCCACCGCTCCCTGCCCGGAGACAGGCAGTGAAGTGCCCGGTCCCTGCTCCCTGCTGCCTTGCAGAGTGGGACGCCCAAGTAAGTGAGCAGCTCACGCACCCCTGTCCGCCAGCCACGCCCTTACCAGCCTCCACCAATGCCTGCCAGCGCTATAGATATGTCCCACTGGCAGGCTGGCTGAGGCTGGCTATATCTGTAGATCAACAATGGGAAGGTCAACTGGAAAATGTTGGCTTTATTTGGTCGACCCAATGACCCATACCCATTAGAAAGGTATAATTGACTCTGCAACAAAAATTATTTAGCAACAGAATGTGGTATAACTGATTAAATGTAAACTCACATCTAAAGCTAGTACACATTAGACGACACTGCAAACAATACAAGGTCGTTCATGATTTCCTTTTGAACCCCCTTTAAACTCCTGGACAAGTTATACAGAGCAAACACAATGAACAATTTCACAAAAATATCATCAGTGGCCACATCCAGGAGTATAGTTGTTGGCGACATCTTAAGATTAAGCTACATGCACAGACAACACTAGTGGCCCGCTGGAGCATGCATCATTAACAATATTGAGTGAACAGACTGTATAGTAAACAACTGGCACTTCGCCCTGTTTGCCCAAAATATAAATGTATATACCCAATGGTAGACAATTATTATATACCGATGTACACACAGATAGAAAATTTACAGGATTATTGTCTATAGTATATCTCCCATGTGCAGGGCAGGCGACAGGGGGGTCAAAGGGGACACTCGTACCGGGCCCCGACCTGTTGAGGGGCCCCAAGACTTTGAGGGACTCGGGGTCTGAAAGCATGGCTGCCTAATCACTTGTCTGGCTACCTGTACTAATAAGTTTAGTGACATCACGCAACACCATAGGCGTGCGCAGCCCGTTTTATTAGGGGGTGCACCACACTTGTACCCCAAGTACCCAGGGGCAAATGCCCGCCCCCACACATAGGGGGTTATTCAGGTTGATTCGCAAGGCTGCGAATTCGCAGCCTTGCGAGTCCACCAAACCCCGCCCGGCGAACGCCCGCACCCCCCCCCCCCCCCCCCCGTCGCCCCAGCAAAGTGCGGCTTAGCCCGCACAGCAGCGAATGGATGTTTTACATAAACATCCATTCGCATTGCTCGGGTGTCCGCCCACATCATTCGATGGTCACCGACCATTGAATGATGTTTAACGTGCACGCCTATATAAGTGACTTTTAAGTAACTTACATTTGCGTGCACGCTGGCGTGGATCTGGGTGGGCAGCTGACATTCGGTGATGTCAGCTAACCGCCCCACACACCCACGTCACTGCCTCATTACCATGAGAACACCCAGCGTTCTCATGGAAACGCCCATGGAACGCTGGGCGTTCCCATATGGTAATGGGGCAGACCGGCGCCCCCCCGCCCATCCCCCCCCCCATGCAGCCGAGTGCATCTGAATAAGGCCCATAGTATACACACACATACATACATACAGAGCCCCCCCACACATAGTATACATATGCCCAGCCTTTGCACACCCACATACACACACAGTACACAGAGTCCCCTCCCACACACGTAGTGCACATATACACAGCCCCCCTATGCACACATAGTATACTTACAACAAGCTGATAAACACACACCTTTATGACATAACAAAAAAGCAGCCAGCATTATTAAAGACCAATATACCTTCCCCCTTCCCCTCTAAAACAAAGTCATAGCCTCATATAACATACAATCCCCCTGTTCCAGCTTACCTGCAGCACATTCAAACACCAGGAAGTCCTCTCCTCACTCCTCACCCGGCCACTCATCCAGCACTGTTTCAGTAAGGCCTGAGAGGAGCTGTCTGTGCACTTCAGCTCCCCCTACAGGCAGCCAGCTCCCGGAAAAAAAAAATTATATTCTGTGATGTAGGACCTTGCTGCAATCGTGCAGCAAGGTCCTGTCATTAGGAGGTGCCTGTGCACCCCCGGCACCCCCCCTGCGCACGCCTATACGCAACACACTAAACCACACAACACACAATGCTGTGCCCTCCCATCTCTGCCCTCCCGTATTATATTGCATTGCAAATATTAATTATCTATTTACTTCTAATAATAAATAAAAAAATACATTCAATATGCAATGTAATAAGAATCCACGTTTGGTGTTGGGGGGCCCCCCGAGATATCAGTGTTCCGGGCCCCAAGATTTCTGTTGCCAGCCCTGCCCATGTGTACAGGGTTCAAGCAGCGTGTAAGAGAGGAATTGACAATTCCTAAAGTAGAGACAAATAAATAGGGGTATATACACGCGCTGGAAACAATGTATGTAAGAAAAATGTAAGAATTTATTATCCACTTAGATTGCACTGGCCAGTGCTATTCCATATTAAAAATCACACCTACAGTATAGATGGAATCACATTTTTGGCTGTCCAACAGTTGGTTGTGAATTCTAGCCAATATGAAACTCTCTATGGTAGTAGTATCCGGGGATTTTTAGTCACCAAGAGAAGTTCCAAATGTCCAATGTCTGGCCAGACCAAGAAAAAAAAAAGTCCATCAAAATGCAAAAAAATTAAAAAGTATATAAAATGGGGGAATTGAGTCCCGGACTGCTGCTGACCTACTGCTGGTGCAGTGGTAAATTAAAGGTGTACAGTACTTGCTTTTTTAGGGCAGGCAAATACGGGATCCTATTCTGGAGCTCCAGAAAGTATGGTGAGGATATTAAAAGCTGTATGACACATTTCTCCGCCTCCTGTCAGGTGTCAGCGGCTTCATCAGATATCTGCCTGCCCTAAAAAAGCAAGTACTGTACACCTTTAATTTACCACTGCACCAGCCGTAGGTCAGCAGCAGTCCGGGACTCATTTCCCCCATTTTATATACTTTTTTATTTTTTTGTCCTTTTTTTATTGCATTTTTATGGACTTTTTTTTTTTGGTCTGGCCAGACAGTGGACATTTAGAACTGCTCTTGGTGACTAAAAATCCCCGGATACTACTACCATAGAGTTCCATATTGGCTAAAATTCACAAACAACTGTTGGACAGCCAAAAATGTGTTTCCATCTATACTGTAGGTGTGATTTTTAATGTTGAATAGCACTGGCCAGTGCAATCTAAGTGGATAATAAATTCTTAAATTTTTCTTACATCCATTGTTTCTAGCGCGTGTATATACCCCTATTTCATTAACAATATTGTGCATACCCATTAGACAAGGGGCGGACAATAAGCCACCAAAATATGTCATTATGACTCCTCGTTAGCATGCGTCTCTTTTCAAATATTGTCTGATGTGTACATAGCTTTATTTAGAGTGTACACATGGTTTGATTTAGTCTATTCAACTTTGCTTATATAGTTAAAATCGAATCAAAATCGAACGGTTTTCAGCCACATTAGATGCCGTTCAATCCTGATGCATGCTCCCGTTTAGTCTATATCGAATAGAAAAATAGACTTTGCAGGCAAGACTATATAGTGCAGCCTTTTATTACCGAAGGGGAGAAAAATAATTGGATGGTGTGCAAAATTATTACTTAAGGATAGAAAAACCATTAGATGGTGTGCAAATGATTTCTCTCCCGTTGCATGCAAATATTCTGTACTATAGCTGTACTATATACAGTAGATATAGTACAGATCTGTGCTATATAGTCAAAATCAAATGCATTTTGCTTGCCGTGCGTTTCGATCCCAATCAAATAGCAAGACAATTACACTGTGTGTACACCCCTTTTTTACTTGCTATACTGTGCTTTGTCTTTTGCCTGGTGTACTGTTGTATACTGCATTTTTATGCATTCTATGTAACAATGTATACTGTATGTATACAATCTATGGTCCTGCCGCAACGTTTTGTGGTATAATATATATGGTCATTAAATTATGAAATTATGCTATACTACTATATTATGCAAATTATGTGTACATATAGTACACAATAGCAATTATATTTCAAAAGAAAGTAAATAAATGCATGTAGATCATGTGCAGCATATTAAAAAGACTCAAAATATTAGCAATTACTTTAAATCAAATTAATTTATTATAGCAAGTTGAAATAAATCTTTTAGGACTGCATACATAAATATTGGCGATTATATTCAAAATAATTGCAGACAAATACATACAAACACACAGATATTACCATTTTATAATGTATGACTAATGTTATTTAAAAATGTTCTGAAACCGTTTCTTTGATTTGTTGCCGAGAACTCATTGAATTCACTAATCCAGACGGATTACCGTGCAGCTTCTATATTTAGGAGCCCGTCTGGTACTGTGGCAATTGCAGATGATCGGATTACTGTTATATCAGCCATGCAAAATACAACAATGTTTTCGGAAGAAAAAAAAAACTAGAAACAGTGCTGACTCTAATGAGAATTTAGATGTTCATAATGTTTATTATTAAGCATCTCCCAGTACATGTAAGTGCTTGTGCTTTATTGTTACATTTATTGATGTTTCACTTTCACTAAAGGAAGCAAGAGGTTTATACCAGGATACTGTGATGTGCTGCTCACTGTTTATGTAAGATATTTTATTAATCCAGTTTTGTACTGAATTTCAAGAGCTCCATCTAGTGGCACTGGAGAAATTAATCTCTGAAGTCACAGCACATCTGCGGAGCAACTCTACATAATACAGAGAAGGTATCAGGTGTATGTGCAATTATACAGTACTACACACTGAATTCTTTATTCAGTGAACCCTGAAGTATTGTTTAAGCATACAAACAGAAATATGACACAAATTATCTGGTAAGCATTAAATGAAATGCTTCATGTATTATAAACAAAATATAACAATTTATATGATACTAACAAATATTAATCCACATCTGAAACATACTGCAATGTGACCCCTGCAGATTTGGACACATTTGACTACAATATTAGTTTGTCCTGCTACACCAGGTATTTTTCTGCTGGATTTTCTCAATTGTCGTTATTGTACACAATTGCTGGTTGTGAATTTTTCATTGCAATTGTGTATCTTTGCCTCTCTTCTGTTGTGTTTTTTACCTCTTCTCTTTCTATATTTTTATATCCTTCCTTTTAGTGCTCTTTATGTCCTTAAATTTATCATTGCCTGTACCCTGCTCATCACACACACACACACACACACACACACACACACACACACACACACACACACACACACACACACCCTCCTCCTTTCTGTAGAGTTTAACCTTGTAAATTGTGACATTTGCTGCTCTTATTCCTCTACTCAGTTGTCACCTATGGAGGCTGGGAACCTGGATGCAGAGCTAATAGTGACACCAGCTCAGACTGCTTGATGCCGGGAAACAGAGACTCCCCTGATTGGTTGCTATGGGCAACCAATCAGATACTATCTATAATAATCTGGAAGGTGCTAAATAAATAAGTCGATACTGACTGGTTGCCCATAGCAACAACCCATGTGAAATAGAACTCCCATCTTAGTAAACTTCCCCCTGAGCCTCAGCACAATGTCCCCACTTTATCTCATGGAGTGCTATTGCATATAGGAAGTGTGTGTGTGTGTGTGTGTGTGTGTGTGTGTTTGTGTTTGGGGGGGGGGTTAGGATGGATGTATGGATCATAGAAAGAAAAGGGTACTTGTTTAGTTTCAGGGTGGCAGCATGGCCGCGCGTCTGAGTCCCCTTGTGGGGCTCGCTGCTCTCGCCCACGCTACAGGCTCAGTGGCTCGCTACGCTCACCACACTATCTAAAATGAACTATCCACATTGGCATGGAGTTTATTTAAGAGAAGGAAATTAGGAAACCTGCGCTAACATCAAGGTGATGGATACAGATAAAATGTTGTAAAAAGGATTTTATTGGTAAAATATACAGTGAATCTGGCAAGATGGGGGGTGGTCACAGTTAAGGCACTGTAACCGGGATAATGTCCAGATCTCAGGGTAATACCGTTTCACCCAGATGGTGTCTACGGTCTGATCCCCAGAATAGATAATGAAAGTAGTCCCGCACAAATGTCCAAACATGCACTTCAGTATGTCCGTAGCACAATGGAGGTGGCGTGAAGGGGGAGGTGGTTTTCAGCAAAAAAAGTCTCTGTGGTCTAGTCAAGTGCTGCCGTGGCACCAGGGGCTGGCGTCCCTAGCACCCCCGGTGGTGCACTGACACACTTACCTGATACCTTCCGGCTTTATGCCCTACAGTCGTCCCTCGATGCGGCTCAAACGTACGTCCTGTGTGGATGTGTGCAACGTGCGGCGTTGCTGGAAATCGTTGGATGTTCTTCCGTGTCTCTACTACGCCAGTGGTACACACTCCCCGGAGCCGCTGGAAAACGGGCAGCGGGAGTGTTGTGTCGCCGGAAAGACACAGGCTCAACTCTCGTGTGAGAGGAGACTTGTGTGGAGAGGTGCTGGTGTAGCTCCGACGTGTATCAACCCTCTGGGTCTTCTTCAGGAAGCGATGATGAGTTCAGATCATGGATTGGGGAGGATATTTCACCTTTAGTGGGAGTCAGGTGATGAGTCCTTGGTGGCCATGATGTTTGAGGGCAAATGCCCATATTGTGCGCAATCATCGTTGGATGAATGGGAAGTATTTGGGGATTGGAACATGTGCAGTGATGACTGGGTCCCCTTATTCGCATAAACGTAATGGTGTGGTTTCCTGTTTTTTTACATAATATTGTTAATGTTCCTAACACTGGTAACTGAGGAAGGAGGTGAATAGCGGTGGCCATCTTTGTTTGGGGCTACTTGCCCTTACTATGAGGATATGTATAGAAATAATGGAACGGTGGAGTAATCAGCTGAAAAGGGGAGGGATGGAACCAACTATAGTGTACTTATGGATCTGATTTCATTGTCAATATTAAGTCCTCTGGGGGTCAGTGTTTTGAGTATGTACATCCATTTTAATTCTTCTTTATTTATTGTTTTAATGTAGTCCCCACCCCTCCAGTTTTTTCTGACTAGTTTGATCCCTATCACGTCTAGACCGTCAGGGTTGCTGTCATGTTTGTCTTTAAAATGTTGGGATAAGCTGTGTGTCTTCTTGCCTTTGATGATGTTTCTTATGTGTTCTGCTGTTCTGGTTCTGAGTTTTCTGATGGTTCTGCCTACATATTGGAGACCACACGGGCAGCTGGCCAGATACACAGATGAATCTGGCCTCAGTGTTTCTGGCGAATCGCCAGCAGCATGCTGCTGGCGATCCGCCAGCAACACGGCACCTCTATCTGACTGAGACGCGCATGCGTCCCCCACGCACGCGCGTCTCAGTATCCGGGCGGCGGGGCGGCGAGGTGGACGCAATACTGTCCGCCTCCTGCTCGATAGTGCTGGGGGGGGACCTCTGGCCACTGTGGGGGGGTGCGGTCGCCCGGTGTGGGCACCGGGCGACCGAGGGCAGCACCATCGGAAGGGGGCCCCCCCTTCCGGCATTCCGGCGGACGCAATACTGTCCGCCTCCCGCTCGATAGTGCTGGGGGGGACCTCTGGCCACTGTGGGGGGGTGCGGTCGCCCGGTGTGGACGTCCCCTTCTGGTATACAGATGGCGGCGGGGCAGGGGATGGCGATGGCGACGCCATCGCCATCCCCTGCAAAGATGAATCCCGCTACATCTGTATCACTCCCGTGTGGTTGCAGGATATATGATCTGTGATTTTGTGGGATTCTCCTGTTGTGTTAGATTTAAATTCTTCACGTCTTTTGGTTGTTCTATGGCCTTTCTTGTAGTATTTGCATGTCCTGCAGTAGTAAAACCCTTTCTGTTCCGTATTAGTCTGTGTCTTCTTGATATGGTTATGTGTAAGTTGTTGTTTGAGGTCTGTCCCCTTTCTGTATGTGATTCTGGGTCTTTGTGTTAGTATGTCGTTTAATATTTCGTCTTGGAGAAGGATATGCCAATGTCTTTTTAAGATTTTTTGTATTTGTCTATTGTCTTTGTTGTATTGTGTGATAAATGAAAGCTTGTACTTGTCTCCGGTCTCCACTCTTTTGTCTTTGTACTCAAGTAAAAGGTCCCTATCCATCAGTTCTACTTTGTTGAGGGCAAGAAGACGATGGACAGAGAAAGGAATGTCTCTGTGTGGCGCACCAGAGAAGAAGGATTACATAAAATATAGCTTTTAATTTATTATTTTCTAAAAAGGAGCGAAATAAAAACACAAATTGACACATACATACACAAACATGTATTTAAAACGGGATAAAGCTATCCCTGCAATGTGAGACCCCACTGTTGCCTGTACCTTCCAAATAATATTTATAATTTTAATATGACAATTTTTCAAAATAAATGCTTGGTTTTATACTGTTGTCTGTTTTTTACACATGGGCATTGGTGGTTCGCAAATATGTTTCTCTGTAGTGGGTATCACAGTTTATTTAGTTGACACTCACTGTGTCAGTAAGTCAGTAAATCTGATTATTTTTATTCCTCTGTGATATATCGAGGTGATAGAGAATTTTTACAGTCACTGGCCGTGATTTTAATAATGTGTTCGGGGTTTTGACATATATACGTCCCCCGTAATGCTGCTGCTGAGGAACGAGACCCGAAGCAGACCGTGGTCTGTCTTCTGTATCTCGTCTCCGACGCAGTTTCTAATAGCCGCTAGAGACTATCACGAAGGCTGCAAATGCCGGGGAACGGATACCACCGGGTGTGCGCCTAAGTTAGCTGGGCACAGAGGTCGCGGTCACGGACGTCAAGTGCCGCGCCTCTGGTTCAGCTACTACAGAGTGCGATGCACCACTTAGATACTATGCCCTATCTAAACAGATCAAAATGCATTCAAATTGGGGAAGGGAACAGGGGGTCACACGGAGTGTTTGGTCTGACCAAACACTCCGTGTGACCCCCTGTTCCCTTCCCCAATTTGAATGCATTTTGATCTGTTTAGATAGGGCATAGTATCTAAGTGGTGCATCGCACTCTGTAGTAGCTGAACCAGAAGCGCGGCACTTGACGTCCGTGACCGCGACCTCTGTGCCCAGCTAACTTAGGCGCACACCCGGTGGTATCCGTTCCCCGGCGTTTGCAGCCTTCGTGATAGTCTCTGGCGGCTATTAGAAACTGCGTCGGAGACGAGATACAGAAGACAGACCACGGTCTGCTTCGGGTCTCGTTCCTCAGCAGCAGCATTACGGGGGACGTATATATGTCAAAACCCCGAACACATTATTAAAATCACAGCCAGTGACTGTAAAAATTCTCTATCACCTCGATATATCACAGAGGAATAAAAATAATCAGATTTACTGACTTACTGACACAGTGAGTGTCAACTAAATAAACTGTGATACCCACTACAGAGAAACATATTTGCGAACCACCAATGCCCATGTGTAAAAAACAGACAACAGTATAAAACCAAGCATTTATTTTGAAAAATTGTCATATTAAAATTATAAATATTATTTGGAAGGTACAGGCAACAGTGGGGTCTCACGTTGCAGGGATAGCTTTATCCCGTTTTAAATACATGTTTGTGTATGTATGTGTCAATTTGTGTTTTTATTTCGCTCCTTTTTAGAAAATAATAAATTAAAAGCTATATTTTATGTAATCCTTCTTCTCTGGTGCGCCACACAGAAACATTCCTTTCTCTGTCCATCGTCTTTCTGTCATTATCTGATGTCCAGTGGCAGCACACCCTCCTGTTAGAATCCATAATAAATTGTATTATATCACAACTGAGGGGTCATACATCTCATTTCCGAAATTCTTTCCAGTGTGATTGGTCCCTGCTTGTCTTTGTACTTTGTTGAGGGCCTCTTTGATGTTTTCCTGTCTGTATCCTTTTTCTAGGAATTGTTTACTCATGTGGTCTGCTTGTATATGGTAATCTTCAATGTCGGTACAGTTACGTCTCACTCTCTGAAACTGGCTGTTTTGCTATATTGCTATATTGTGTAGTGAAAATTAAATTGTTGTCATTCATGTTGAGTTTGTCTATGAAGGTTCTAAGGCCATCTTCGCTGCCTCGCCAGATGAAAATGATGTCGTCTATGTATCGTCGCCAGAGTAATAGGTTCTCCCCGAGCTCCCCTTTGGACCAGATGTTGGTATCCTCCCATGTGCTCATAAAGAGATTGGCGAAGCTCGGGGCGAATCTAGTACCCATGGCGGTACCTGTCGTCTGTCTGTAGTATTTATCGTCGTACCAGAAGTAATTATGTTCCAAAATGTGTTTTATGCAGTCGCGGATTAATTTTATCTATTCTGATGGTATTGTGCTATCTTGTTGTAACTGGTATTGTATTGCATCCAAACCTTGGTTGTGTCCTATGACGGAGTAGAGTGATGTAATGTCGCTCGTGCATAACCAGAATTTCTCTTCCCATGTTATTTATTTCAGTGTTCTCAGGATGTCAGTAGTGTCCTTGATGTATGACCGTTGTTGTTGTTGTACGTATGGTTGGAGGAATCTGTTGATGTATTGTGAAAGATTTGATGTAAGTGAACTGATCCCTGATACTATCGGTCGGCCTGGTGGTTTGTGTGTGTCTTTGTGTACTTTTGGAAGATAGTAAAAAACTGGGATGGTAGTATTATTGTTGTCAATGAATTGGTGTTCTTTTTCTGTTAGGATACCTAGATTGTTACCTGTACTGAGGAGGGTTTTAAGTTCTTGTTGGTACGTCTGCGTGGGGTTTGTATGTAGTATCTCATATGTGTTTTTGTCTGACAAAATCCGGTTGCATTCTAAGTTGTAGTCTGATGTGTCCAGAAGTACTATACCCCACCCCCCCCCCCCTTATCTGCTGGTTTGATTGTTATCTGGCTATTCTCTTTCAATTCTTTGAGTGTTTCACGTTCTACTTTGGTTAGGTTCAGTGGTGTTTTGTGTCGTTCTAATTTCAAGTTTTCTATATCGTTAGTAACTAATGTTTCGAAGGTGTCTACTAAATGGCCTCGCATGTGTTGTGGGTAAAATTTAGATTTGGGTTTAAGCTCTGAATGTTTGTATGGGTCTTGTACTGTGTCTTTTTTTGGTAGTTTGTAAGGGGTTTGTTATAGTATTTGGCTAGTGACAATTTCCTGGTGAATTTATGTAGGTCTATGTACGTCTGAAATTTATCAAGTCTAGCTGTGGGTGTGAATTTGTAGTCCTTTTTCTAGGAGGGTAGTGTGTCTTACTTCAAGCTGCATGGAGCTGAGGTTTAAAATTCCAGTTTTGTCTGTCTTGGTGTTTTGTCTGTTTTGTGAGTCTTGTTTCTTTTTGTTAGATCTCCCTCCCCTACATCCTCGTCTAGAGTGGCTAGCTTGCGTTTGTTTGTCCGTACCTTTACGTCTTCTGGTGTTAACGGTGGTGTTTTCTGGTTGGGTGTTTGTGGGGTTTGTTTGTTGCAGGACAGTGGTCCTGCAACCTGATCTAAAAAAGATTCTGCACATGTTGTGTCTTTCTCTAGTGGGGTCTGTGAATTTGGTGGTCTAGTTGTTACAAAAGAAGACAATGTACCAGCTTCTACTGAATATCTCGCTAGTTGCTCATATGACTGTGGTGTGTTTTCAAGACTATAGGTCGAGCATGAAGTGTTGCCAGTCTCATTAAGACTGTTGTTTTGGATGTCAATGTCTGCAGGGTGAATGGTGGTCTCTTCTTCTGAAGTTTTGTGTTGCTTGTCTTTGTTCGTGTGCAGTTGTGTCATGTATTGTTGATATGTCAATTTTAATCTCTTGTA
Organism: Crinia signifera; assembly: GCF_055691185.1. NCBI lineage: Eukaryota > Metazoa > Chordata > Amphibia > Anura > Myobatrachidae > Crinia > Crinia signifera. Next base: position 306,043,231 of record NC_139217.1, on the reverse strand, counting down.
CACTGGGGTGTTGGTTTTGGTCGGGGTCTTATGTCCTGTCCCACAAGTTATGGTTTTATGTCCCTTTGTGTGGGTTTTGTCTTTTTTATTTCCTACTTTATATCTCAGTATTTTACTTTTTTTAATGTTGATGATGTTGGTCTCGTCCCTCAGGAGTCTTTGTCTAGAAAAATTCTCTAATTGTACAAAGTCTGGGTTGTCCCTAAAACTGTCTCTCGTCGTCGATGGTCTGAATCTCTACGGTATGTGTGTCAATTATCAGCTGGGTTAATCTAGTGGAACAGTCATGTATGATGCTTTCCCATTGTCTCATAAATAATACGTCATCTAGATGGTGCGTTGGTGGTTTTTTTATTTTGAGTCCCTTCGGTATTAGGTTATTTGTCATATACCATTGTAATGTCTTATTGTCCCAACACAATTTTGGATTCTTTCCTAACTAATTCCTCAAGTTGTAAAAATGTGTCACAGAATTTTGATCCATTAAGGTGTGCGGTAGTGGTTGTGTCTATCTCTTGGAAGACTTGAGTAGCACGTATGTCCCTATGCGTTCTGATGTCTAATATCCCCATAAATAGTGCGCTGCAGACCAAGGCCTCGAGGTAATGGTACAGAACAAAAGTGGACTGGCGCTCTGATTTATGTATATTAATGCAGCTGCTGGTAACCAATATGGAGGGAGGCCCCCTCCTAGTGATATGCAAGAGAAGGAAATTAGGAAACCTGCTCTAACATCAAGGTGATGGATACAGATAAAATGTTGTAAAAAGGATTTTATTGGTAAAATATACAGTGAATCTGGCAAGATGGGGGGTGGTCACAGTTAAGGCACTGTAACTGGGATAATGTCCAGATCTCAGGGTAATACCGTTTTACCCAGATGGTGTCTACGGTCTGATCCCCAGAATAGATAATGAAAGTAGTCCCGCACAAATGTCCAAACATGCACTTCAGTATGTCCGTAGCACAATGGAGGTGGCGTGAAGGGGGAGGTGGTTTTCAGCAAAAAAAGTCTCTGTGGTCTAGTCAAGTGCTGCCGTGGCACCAGGGGCTGGCGTCCCTAGCACCCCCGGTGGTGCACTGACACACTTAATTGATACCTTCCGGCTTTATGCCCTACAGTCGTCCTTCGATGCGGCTCAAACGTACGTCCTGTGTGAATGTGTGCAACGTGCGGCGTTGCTGGAAATCATTGGATGTTCTTCCGTGTCTCTACTACGCCGGTGGTACACACTCCCCGGAGACGCTGGTAAACAGGCAGCGGGAGTGTTGAGTCGGCAGAAAGACACGCGCTCAATTCTCATGTGAGAGGAGACTTGTGTGGAGAGGTGCTGGTGTAGCTCCGACGCGTATCGATCCTCTGGGTCTTCTTCAGGAAGCGATGATGAGTTCAAATCATGGATTGGGGAGGATATTTCACCTTTAGTGGGAGTCAGGTGATGAGTCCTTGGTGGCCATGATGGTTGAGGGCAAATGCCCATATTGTGCGCAATCATCGTTGGATGAATGGGAAGTATTTGGGGATTGGAACATGTGCAGTGATGACTGGGTCCCCTTATTCGCATAAACGTAATGGTGTGGTTTCCTGTTTTTTTACATAATATTGTTAATGTTCCTAACACTGGTAACTGAGGAAGGAGGTGAATAGCGGTGGCCATCTTTGTTTGGGGCTACTTGCCCTTACTGTGAGGATATGTATAGAAATAATGGAATGGTGGAGTAATCAGCTGAAAAGGGGAGGGATGGAACCAACTATAGTGTACTTATGGATCTGATTTCATTGTCAATATTAAGTCCTCTGGGGGTCAGTGTTTTGAGTATGTGCATCCATTTTAATTGGAGTTTATTTAGTTTATTTTAGAAAGTTTGGCAAGCGCCGAACCCGGAAGTAGCGCTCGGCCATGCTGCCGCCGTGAAACTTAACAAGTACCAAGAAAAGTTTAACAAAGACATGGATGACAATGTTAAAAAAACAACAACATTACAGTACAATCGGTTGCTAGAAAACTGTCAGCCTGCATCTTCTGCTATGTAAACTTTTTTATTTAACATAAATGTTAAATTAAAAATAACATTGGATGGGTAAAGATACAGAACATGGGTGACCACACTATGGACTCCTGCTAAAATCTGGTCCGCATCCTGAATTCAGCAGCTCTGTCCAGAGGCTGCTTATTCCCGGGTGGGTAATGTATAGAAACGACACGCCTTGTATATGTATGCCTGTATATGTATGTATATATATAGAGTGCTTACTCTCAACTGACGACGGAGTCTGCGAGCTCCGAAACGTTTTGTTTCCTGCACATGGAATAAATATTCCTATTGGATTTCACCATTTACCACTGTCTCTGAGTGCCGCTTACTCCCGCTATATATATATATATATATATATATATATATATATATATATATATATATATAATATATAGTCTCGAATGTGATTGGCACTCTGGATGAATCGATTAGGACCACGGTGCCTTCCAGGAGAAAATATATAACGACACTCTTACCAACAATAGCGATCCCCAGTGGAAGATAATAGGCGACACTCAATGGTTTTTGTTCAGATTTTGATCTGTATTTCAAAGTGCATAATAGTAGTTAGACGACACAATCCATGACGATGTTTCAAGACCCCATGGGTCTTTTCATCAGGTCATACAGTGCGAAACAAAAGTGACAACATATGCAAGTGTACGGGCAAACAGCAGTTTCTTACCTCAGTTTGAGACATTATATAGGAGTACCAAACCAGCGTGCAGCTTCAGACGGGTGCACCAGCACAAACTTCCGGGGGGCTGGACACCACGGGACGCCCCGAGGGTGTTCCGTCAGCTCCGTCACTGACACACCCCCTGTAGAGATGCATGCTGTAATAGTAAACATTACAGTGTAGATGTGCGGAAAAACATGAATGAAAATGTGACCAAAGCAAAACGTAAATATATGTGCAAGTGACGATCTACAATGTGACAAAATAATGAGAAGACTAAAAAATGTTAAAAACGATAGGTTCCATAAGGACATATATGAGGTAGTGTAGTTGACCAAGGCCCATCAAGAGGGCTGGTCGCACGGCTCTGACGTCTGATGCTGATGGCTGGAACGAACGGAAGCAGCGTCTCTTATGAGGGTCTGTGTTACTATATATGTGGGTAAGTTGATTTCATTTTTTGTTACACTGTTCTTGATAAAAGTGCGCACAGCACTGAAACGTTGGACACTAGACAGCCGTGTCATTGTCATCATTTCGTCTGAGTGTGCCGCCGTGCATGTATGTTATACATTTGTACCCGCCATGCTGACGGGGACCTATCGGAAGGCACCGGGCAAGTAAGCTACTGAGGCCAAGAGAGTGCCGGCCAAACGTGGAGTAGATTGGCTGTTCCTCCTCCGGAGATCTGTTTGCGGCAGACACGGAATTGTGGACAGACTGGCAAGGCAACCTTGCACACGGATTACAAGGTCATATCCAGTAACAGTGGACCTTTTCACACATCACTGCATGAAGCACTTTATGGGAATTATATCCCATTCTCATTCTGCACTTTATTTCTGCACTGCATTGCACCATTTGGGTCATTAAAAATGTCCCAAAAGCCGACCGAGACATCTGACCCACTACAACAGAGGGTGACACTTACCCCGGCACATTATTCAGCTACTCGGAGTCGGAGTCAGAGGCAGATAATATTCTATTCTCTAAAGAAACCGATACTGCACAGCACCAAGATTCTGCACAAGAGGTATTTAAAGAGATACTACGCCTTAAGAAAAAAGTGTATGATTTTTTCCAGCATGGTGTGACGTTGTCAAATTATTATAGAGACAAAAAGATCCCACGCGGATTTAGGGTGAAAAACGTCCCTATGATCGGACGATACAATAATGATTTCTGTGTCAAATGGACATCTATTTTGAATAAATGCTCGTTCGATCTCCTCCTCCTCGTGATTGAGGAGTCGAGGAGGGAAATGGAAGCATATAAAACTAACCTTGCAACATATGAGGTGATCTTTAAGAGGGGAAAAGGGGAAAAAAGGGGGAAACTTCTCGCACTGACTAAAAATATTATTATGTCAATTTGAAACCAATATATGAATTAATTTATAGTACTCAAATGTATTGTATATTCTTAATTGGTGGTGCTCCCTCGAGTCATAGGTATACTATACACAAAAAAAGAGAGTCATCTTTTTCCTTTGTTTTTGTGTAACATATGAGGTGACCAAACTGCAGATACTTACTGCCGACACTGCTGTCGACTGGATGTCGAAACTCTCCAATGATTTGGACAAATACAAAAATGAGTTGACACAATTCAAGAAAGAAAAGAAGCAGAAGGTCGACCAGGATTATGAGCAACAGCGTATTTACCCATGGCTCACTGGAGCCTATCAAAAGAATGATACCCGTCCATTATTTAGACGCAGACTAAGAAGACCGGGTGGTGACACATCAGATAACCACTCAACTGGCAGCAATAGTGATCTCCCCCCAGGTTCCCGCCTGGGGGGTACCCCAAAACCCGACGTACCCGCCGCGGTGGGCAGAGCGCGAGGCAAAAGGGGAAAGTGAAAACAAATGATTCTAATAAAGATAATATATTCAACCTTTCTACACGGACATTGACACCTGCTGAAAAATCAGTACTCAATAAGGGACTCTCCTTCACCCCGACTGGCAAATTTGATACACTCCAATGGAAAGTGTGGTAATCGGAGTTGTTATGCATGATGTGCGGGGAAAGAAGGGGACAGGGGAAAAGGGGAAGGGTGAAGGGGAAAGGGGGAGAAGCTGAATATGGTTGGAGCTGTGGGTTGAAGCTTCCTTAGGTTTATTTTGGTGGATTATGAAGAGTTAAAGTGTATGCATGAAGAAATTAGATAGAGTATAGAGAGATAAAGTATGAATAGAATATGGAGAGATGAAGATAGGTCGAATATGGAGAGAGCACTGGTGCTCCCCATGGATGTGCCCTTTCCCCCCTGCTCTTCACCCTCTACACTAATGACTGCATCTCGAGTGACCAGTCAGTAAAAATCATAAAATTTGCTGATGACACCACCATCATTGGCCTAATCAAGGAGGCAGATGAGTCTGCATAGAGGGGAAGTGGACAGACTTTCACAGTGATGCGGCAGAAACAACCTGGACCTAAACCCCATCAAAACAGTCGAGATGATAGTAGACTTCAGGAGAAAACCAAATGTCAAGGTCCCACTGGTAATTTCCAACAGAGTGGTGTCATGGGTAGAGACCTTCAAATTCCTTGGGACAAAAATCTCTTGCAACCTCAGATGGGAGCCCAACATAACTTCCATTGTCAAAAGGCCCAACAGCGGCTGTTCTTTCTGAGGCAACTGAAAAAATTTAATATTCCGCAGGAGCTGCTGCAACTCTTTTACACTGCTATCGTGGAGTCCGTTCTATGTTCGTTCTATTACAATCTGGTATGGAGGGGCCAATGAATCTGACAAACGAAGACTGCAAAGAGTGGTGAGGACAGCAGAGAAGATTATTGGGACGGAACTCCCCTCTGAAAGGGAACAATACTTAAGTAGGGTCAAGAAGCAAACTGGGAAGATCGTGGTGGACAAACTCCACCCTGGCCATAGCTTCTTTGATATTCTCCCATCAGGTAGACGCTTCAGGTCCATTCCTGCCACGTCGTCAAGAACCGCAAAAAGCTTCTTCCCCACAGCTATTCAGCTATTGAACAATGTACTCTAAGATACTACTAATGTAAACACCTAACTGCTCTATCCATAGGCGTGCACAGCCCATTTCCTTAGGGGGTGCACCATTGGAGGGGCCTACTGGGCGTTCCCATTACACATGTTCGTAATGATCCATATTCACATTACACAGCACAAACTGACCCTATTCACATTATACAGGGGTTCCACTTGCTAAGCAGCAAAAGATTGCTACTTAGTGAACGATCCTGAATCAGGCCCCTTGTTCCCCTCACTGCATTCTCACACACAGCGCACTACTCCCTCACAGTATACAGTATGTCACACACAACCTTATTCACTTGTCCCCAGTCTCTGCACACACTACCTGCAGGCTTCAGCCAGGAGCCAGCCTGCCACAGTTCACTAGGTAGGCTGCAGCTTCACTAGTCCGTCTCCACTCTCCACCCGAGCACAGGACATGTCAGGGGCGTGGCCTAATCACGGACCTCCGAGGCCACGCCCCCTTTAAAAAAAACTCGTGCTGAAGGAGCCCAGCCACTGCAGCCAGACCAGCGCAGGTACTGCTAGCCAGCGGGGGGGAGGGAGCTCTGTCGCTGACAGTCATTAGAGGTGCTGCAATTGTGCGGGGGGTGCCGGTCATTAGGAGGTGCCTGTGCACCCCTGGCACCCCCTGTGTGCACGCCTATGGCTCTATCTAACCTTTCAAATCTTAACATGTGAATTGTCTTTTGTATGTGAAACTGATGCAATATATGTATGTCCTGTTATCCCTCTTGTACCATGATTGAAGCTGCACTGTATCCACAAAAAAAATCCTAGTATACGAGAGTATACATGGCCAATAAAGTGATTCTGATGCAGTGTGTGTAAAGTATAGAGAGATATAGTTTATGTAAAGTATAGAGCGATAAAATATATGTATAAAGTCTGAAGAGATACGATATATATATATATATATATATAAAATCGAAATATATAAATATATAGAAGGTATGGAGAAATTAAGTATATAAGTGCCGGATTTTGCTTTTGAACGTTTGATGCGGTATGGAGAGATGATGTGTATCTATCTGTTAAACTTTAATTATTGTAACTTTTTAACCTTCGTTATGATAATGTCTAGAGAGATAAAGTAAGTATCAGCGTTTGTTTATTGGGTTGCCCCTACAATTGATATGATCATAGAATAGATGCTACATTGAAGTCTATGTTTAGGCCATTAGGTTCCAGTGTTTTGAGGGTGTAGATCCATTTCAGTTCCTCCTTGTCTAGAGTCTTCCCATAGTTCCCTCCCCTCCAATTGGGTGTAACTGTCTTGATGATGGTGAATTCTAAATTACTTGGGTCTTCTCCATGTCGGTGCTTATAATGTGCAGATAGGCTGTGTTGTTCATAGCCTTTGCATATATTTCTTATATGTTCCGCTAGTCTGATTTTGAACGGTCTGATTGTGCGCCCTACATACTGTAGTCCGCACGGGCATGTCAGTAGATATCTCTTTTGTGTGGCAGGTTAATTCTTGTTTTAGGCTGAAAGTCTGTTTTGTTATTGTAGAGCAATGTCCTTGTCGTTTTTGCTTTAATTTTGTTGCATGTTCTGCAGCCTACACACATACCACAGTAGTGGAATCCTTGTATATTTGACTGGTTGTCCAATTTGCTTTGTTTCATTGACTGTGGTGGTACAGTATGTGATTTTTAACAAGATTCAGTTTAATGTTGGGCGCTTTCCTGTATACAACTTTGGGATGTAAGGGTAGTATGTCCGATAATGTGTCATCTTTGAGCAGGATTTTCCAGTGTTTGTTGATGATTGACTTTATCTTACCTTCTTCTTTGCTAAACTCTGTGATGAAATATATGTCATTATTCGTATTGTTAGTGATGATATTTTTGTTTTTGACCTGCAGGAGTTTGTTTATGTCCCTTTGTTCTGCTGTTGTGTATGCTTGTTCTAATAGTTTTGTGTCTTAGTTTTTGTCTCTCAGTTGTGTTTTGAGCTTATCATTCTGGGTCCTGTATGATTCTATTGTGCAACAATTGCGTCTAAGCCTTGTGAATTGTCCTAAAGGAATTCTTTTTAACCAATTGTAGTGATGTCCGCTGTCAGAAAGAATGTAACTGTTTATGTCTCATTTTTTGTAAAATGTTTTTGTGTCTATCTTCTGTCCTTCTATGTGTATGTCCAGTAGGGCGGAGTGAAAAAAATGAAATTGAGAAATTCAAAATCGGCTAGTGTGGGAAAGTTGTGACTTGACCTGAATAAGAAACGTGCAAAAGCATTTTGATCTGAGTCAACATCTTCTGTTCTGGCAAGAGGCCTAAAGTTTCACTTTTTAGGTGAAAATGACGAAACCTATGAAGATGCTCCAATCTAGTTATAATTATGTCAGGATGTCTTAGAGTGGTTCATTAATATACTTTAGCATAGTAAAAGAGAGTACGAGCTTGTCCTAGTGCAAAGTGACTGACTGGCGGGAGAAAAAATCCCTAATAATTGACCCATTTTCATGGTCACAATTGTGAATATTGTGTGTTTTCTCCTGAACGTGTTTATAATAGAAGAAGCACAAATACTCTAAATGGAATTTCAGTGACAATGTGTGAAATATAACACTGCATAATAGCCCTTAATCAGACCTGATCGCAGTACAAATTTGTTCTCAAAATGGGCAAAACAAATGCTGCATTGCAGGTGGGGCAGATGTAACGTGCTGAGAGAGTTAAATTTGGGTGGGGTGTGTTTAAACTGAAATCTAAATTGCAGTGTAAAAATAATGCAGCAGGTATTTACCCTGCACAGAAACAAAATAACTCAACACAAATCTAAAGGTGGCCATAGATCTACAGATCGATTGTCAGATCTGGCTGGTTGGAACAAATACCTGGTAATATCTGAATGACAGTTTTTGGCAGTTTTCCAGCATTTCAAAGCAAAGTGCTCTCATCCATTACCAGTATTTTGTTCCAAACAGACAGATCGGACAATAAATCTGTAGATGTAAGGCCACATTAACTCCCTCTGCACATGTTACATCTGCCCCACCTGCAGCTGCATTACAGCATATAATTATGCCAAAGATAAGCCAATATATTAACAGTTAAATACATTAAAGTGCATTATGCTGTAATAAGTATTGCTGATCAATCCTGCCTAGCAGGGCTGTCTTTTTGTATGGGCTTAATGGGCACTTGCCCAGGGGCCCCAGGCGTATAAGGGCTCTATGTTGATAGCTGAGGATCTCCTTTTTCCAGGGATACCAGAATTTTGAAAATCGGCCCTGGGGAACTGCAGATATCCAACTTCAAAGCAGCAGTCCACATCCGACCTGTTAATTACAATTTCCAGTTATATTTTTCAGGTTCTCTCTGACACTAGCGGCTTGTCTCTATCATGCCCAGAACCAGAGATATCAGCCTTCAAGCAGCCGGTCCCTGCTCCAGCTCCAAACGTCTGGTGTAGTTTTATATTTTTGTCAATGGATTGCTCTGGCTCCTGATCTCTGATACCCAAGTTCCCAGCACCTCCTGAAAGTTGGGACTCTAGGTTTTTATACTAGGCTAAGAAATCTATTTCCAGATAATGGCGATATCTGCAGTCAAACAAGCTGCCCTTCCACCGGAAAATGACGAATATTAAGCCCACTCCATTATCCAACCGTCCCCTGTGTATAAAACACCCCCTACCTCCCTGGAAGTCATTTACAAGGGACCCTTCATACAGCTCAGTGCCCCCTTCCACACGTTAGTGTTCACCCTCCCACCACCTGTGCAGTAAAGGAGTAATTAGCAGAAGTTACTGCTCCAGGTCATACATGTTGAATGGAAGATAGAGCACCCCCTGCCACCCATGGGACATCACAGCTGCTGCTGATAGCACCCCCCACCCCTAGGAGGCGAGAATGGGTAAGGGCCCCAGTGCATTGCTTTGCCCAGGTGCCCACACTGCTGTTAAGACGGCCCTGCTGCCTAGAAATGAACACAGTGATTGGCATATATGTACTGCTGGACACCACTCATAGAATGATTAACCTTTTATTTTTTTGAATCAATGTTCTTGTTTTTTTTCCCCTAAACATTAGATGTATTTGTTTATTTATTTATTTACAGTTAATTATATAGCTCAGCAGATTCCTTTAAGCTTTTTCAATAGTAGACAGTGATAAAACAAACTGGGTAATGACAGACAGACTTGGGGGTTAGAGGGCCCTGCTGCAAGCTTACAATTTATTACATCATAATACACTTCAACGTATTTAACAGTTAATATATTGGCTTATCTTTGGCATAATTATATGCTGTAATGCAGCCCAATCATGTTCCCAGTATAGGGGATGCAACACTGTTTTTCTGTCAATAAACAGAAGTGATATGTAAAATGATACATTAGACAGTTTACACTTGTAATACTGATGCCCCTTTCCCACTGCAGCCTTAAAACGGTATATTGCCGAATTTTGAGGGCAAAATACCGTTTAAGGCTGCAGTGGGAAAGCGCCAGAGTTGAAATACCGTTTAAAGTTAAACGGTATTTCAACCCGTTTTCCAAGCAGGGTTTTAGCCGGTAATCTACCGTTTAAGGTGCAATGGGAATGCATCTTAAACGGTATTCTTACGTCTGGCGATGAAGGCTCATATTTGAGCCATCATCGCCAGGTGTGTATGGCAGCCGGGCTGAAAGATCAGAGACTTTCAGCCCAGCTGACCGGCTGCTCCCTCCCCCGGCTGACACCCGCCCCCCCGCCGTCCACTCCACTACCCCCGTCGCCCCGCCGTCCACAGCGCCTGTCGCCCCCACTTGTGCATATACTCACCCCGCCGCCGTGCCCACGCTGCCTGTTCATCGCATCTGCTGCGTCTCTCCGGCCAGGCCACACAGCCCGGCGGAGCGCCCCGACCCCGGCAGAACGCCCCGCCCCCGGCTGGCTGCTCTGCTAGTGTGGAGTGACACACTGAGCATGTAAACTCCACTGGCCACCAATGCGTTTATTAAGCAAGTAATATATAGATTGCTGGCATATGCCAGCAATCTGTATATTACTGATACCACTGGGCACCAATGTGTATATATATATAAGCCATTAATATATACATTGCTGGCACATGCCAGCAATGTATATAATCACTGGCACCACTGGGCACCAATGTGTTTTTTTAAGCCAGTTATATATAGATTGCTGGCACATGCCAGCAATCTATATATTACTGATACCACTGGGCACCAATGTAATATATTTAAGCCTGTACATATATACATTGCTGGCACAGACCAGCAATGTATATATTATTGGCACCACTGCCCACCAATGTTTATATTTTGATATGCCCACTGCCACCAATGTAGTGAATATATACTGTGTATACTGGCTAGCACCAACTATATAAATATATATATATATATATATATAGATATATAGATATATATATATATATATATATAGATATATATATATATATATATATATATATCTATATAGATATATATATATCTATATAGATATATATATATATCGATATAGATATATATCTATATATATATATATATATATAGATATATATATATATATATATATATCTATATATATATATATATATATAGATATATATATATATATATATATAGATATAGATATATATATAGGCAGTTTGCATTTAGATGTACATTGGTGGCAGTGGGCATATAAATATAATAAGCAATCAGGGCCGGCACTTGGGAGCAGGTCAGTGGCGTGGAGCAAGGTGACTGGCACCCGCACCCCGTCCCCCCTAAAGCCAGTTGAGCCACACTGCACCGCAGCTGACTTGCTCCGGCGCCCGCACCCCCACCCGTGGACCGTTCACCGCGCCCCGCTGTCGGAGCGACGTGGCTGCACACACATCACCCCGTTCCCCCCCCCCCCCTCTGTGGAACTACTCGCTGGCGGCCGCATACTCCCCACCCCCGTGTCGCTGCCAGTAACGTAAATATGGAACCAATGGAATTCAAACCCAGCCCATTATGTAAATAGCCGTTTATAATGAAAGATTTTCAGCAAAGTCTTTCACCTCCTGAAAATCTCTTGCTCTTTGGGGAAAATAGCTCAGTGTGTACGCACTACTTTGGTGAAAGATATATGTAACAGAGATTTTGGCCCATTAAAGCCCATTAAAGCCCACTTAAGTCACAGGCACTCATTTGTGCTGTAAAAACGTTTTGAAGAGCTAAAACGTTTTACCTGCAATGGGAATGGTACTTAAATGGCATTTAAAACTGTAATCTGCTGCAGTGGGAATGCTAAATACCATTTTAGATTACCTGTAATTTAAAATGGGTCTGCAATGGGAAAGCAGCATGATTGTAACAGTTACTGTTTTTCAATAACAGACTGCAACAGTTATTTCTTATTTATATACACAGGATTGTCTATCTTTGTATATGCACTGCAAAGAGAGCAGCATAAATCCAATTTCATGTATTTCAGTGACACTGTGTGAAATATAACACTGCATAATGGCCCTTAATCAGACCTGATCGCAGTACAAATTTGTTCTCAAAATGGGCAAAAAAATGCTGGACTGCAGGTGGGGCAGAGAGATTTAAGGTGGCCATACATCTACAGATTTATTGTCCGATCTGTCTGGTTGGAACAAAATCCTGGTAAAAGATGAGACCAAATGACAGTTGACCATTTGCTTTGAAATGCTGAAAAACTGTCATTCAGATATTACCAGCTGTTTGTTCCAACCGGCCCAATCTGACAATCAATCTGTAGATGTATGGCCACCTTTAGATTTGTGTGAGTTATTTTGTTTCTGTGCAAGGTAAATACCGGCTGCATTATTTTTACACTGTAATTTAGATTTCAGTTTCAACACACCCCACCCAAATTTAACTCTCTCAGCACGTTACATCTGCCCCACCTGCAATGCAGCATTTGTTTTGCCCATTTTGAGAACAAATTTGTACTGGGATCAGGTCTGATTAAGGGCTATTATGCAGTGTTATATTTCACACAGTGTAACCGAAATTCCATTTAGAGTATTTGTGCTTCTTCTATTATAAACACGTTTAGGAGAAAACACACAATATTCACAATTGTGACCATGAAAATGGGTCAATTATTAGGGATTTTTTCTCCCACCAAAGTCATTCACTTTGCACTAGGACAAGCTCGTACTCTCTTTTACTATGCTAAAGTATATTAATGAACCACTCTAAGACATCCTGACATAATTTTAACTAGATTGGAGCATCTTCAAAGTTTTCGTCATTTTCACCAAAAAAGTGAAACTTCAGGCCTCTTGCCAGAACAGAAGATGTTGACTCAGATCAAAATTCTTTTGCACGTTTCTTATTCAAGTCAAGTCACAACTTTTCCACACTAGCCGATTTTGAATTTCTCAATTTCAGTTTTTTTCACTCCGCCCTAGTGTACATGCTGTTTGGGTAGTTGTGTATTAGCACGGCGACCATTACGCATTTTTCGTAGTGGGCTATTCTGCGTAATGAAATCGCATCGCATTGCATGGCACGTTTTTCTTTGGTCTTGGGAGCACACTTTAAACAATGATATTGTGACAATAAATGATGTAATACAACCAAATTGATTTTGTTTCTCGCGTTCCCTAAAGTGATGTGAATGCAGAGGCTGCAGAACATCTGCTTCCATATTGAACAGGCGTAAACAGTCTGTTAGACAATGTGCAAAGAAAAAGGAAGCAAGAACTGGAAGTGCACACTGAAGAGTGTACACACTGAACGATGTCTGTAAAATGTATCGTTCAGTGACATCACCTGGACCCGCTAAACATGCGAGTCATTAGCTATATAGCCAAAATTGACCCCCAAGTTCAGTAGATGGGAGTAATCATTCACTAGTAATGTTGGGGCCCGGGACTGACCTTCAGCCAGTGGCACCACCCCCCCTCACGTGCGCTGGCACCCCGCCTCCCCCTACCCCCCCCAAATACTATTACTTACCAGCGGTGGTGGCGGCACAACATCTCCCAGGCTCAAGCAGTGGCAGGGCAGCATCTTCTCCCTCCTTCATGTCGGGAGACGGGACTCGGAGCACTCACAGCACAGTGCAGCCTGCAGAGCGCCGAGCTCCTCTGTATCCTAGGCTTGGCTTTCTGCAGGCTGCACTGTGTATTGTGTGTGCCTGGCCGCCTGCGCCGGGTATGGGATGCATTGTGCGGGTGCGGGGGGTGGTGCCGTGCCACTGTGGGAAGCTGCCCGGTCCCCTCCAGAGGCCGGGGTCTGGGACAGCTGTACCCCTGGCACCCCCCTGTCGGCGGCCCTGGGGGTCATCATTAACTATATTGAGGGAACAAGCCTTTCTGAACAATATCTTTTAAAATATCTTCTAGAAGTGCATATGGGGCTTTAGCGACCACTATTCTATATTAAAATTAATGGTTGCTCTAGGGGTGGGGCCGCAGCACAGTCCAGAATTCAAATAAATCTGCACCAACTGTCAGTGAGTCCCGACTGACCATGTTTGTCAGCGGTTGGTGTATCTCCGATATTAAAAGTTTTGGATGCGCCACTATAAGATGAAAAGACACAGATGCGGATTTCGATTCGATATGCTGTTCTATTCAATCTGGCATTCATTTCTATTAGATTAGAGTTCTAAAATATAGTTTAGCCTGCCAAGACTATTTTTCTGTTCGATTTCCACTAAATGTGGACTCGCATTGGGGTCAAATCTGCATCGAATGCTACTCGAATGATTTGATTTCCACTATACCGTATAGTCAAATTCGAGTGTTATATCTAACTATACACAGCACAAGATGAATGACACTTAAATCAGTATCTCTACAACACAACTCCCTGATGCTACAAGGCAGACGACCTAAAATCTGTGGTGTCTAATAATCCAGAGTACTCCAAATAGAATGCATTATCAGTATATACAGTACTGTGTATATACACCGCTCATGCCTGATCCTTTGAGGAGGTAGTGGGGCCCACTTGGGGTGCCACCTTCACCCCTGTGGGCCAATCTGACCCTGGCTGCAGCGATGGACGCTTTAGACATTAGTGCATTCATGTTTGAGTCTGACATCTGTATGGCCCGCCTCCCCTAACTTACAGGTATAGGGGGCAGCTGCTGACTGCTCCTGAGGAAGCCGGAGTGTTACAGTACATCTGGGGTAACGCGTTGAGCTTAATCCCAATCACTCCTAACTGGTATTTATCATCTACTGGCTGCTATTCTGAGAACTCCTACATCAAACTGGACATTGTATCTGGGACATTTTCTTTGCCCCTAATTAACCAGTAAACAAAGTTGCAGTTTGTCAAGGACTCCAGAAATTCCTGGTTATTTTTAAAGTGCACTTTACAAGAGGATACAAAGGACACGTTTGCAGACGTGGGACGATATAATTCCCATCTCCTCCAGTTTCTACCAACCTACCTACCATCATGGAGTGAGTCCATCAGCATATACCCATATTCTGGATTGGTAATATAATTATTCAACAATTTATCCAGTTGGAATGGTGTGACCTCTTATACACCTATAGCAAATTCAGCTCCAGAGAAAAATACTTACTGTACTTTTTATATATGTTTTATTTTTCTTATTATGTTTTGATATGTTTATTGTGGTACAATTTATCTAGAAAAATGTTCTTCTGTTAGAAATTAAAATACTTAATTTTTAAGAAAACCTTATTAAAATACAGAATACAGCCAGCCAGCTAAAGGATTCAATAAGTCAGCACTGGCACATTCCTCTTTTTTCTGAATACAATTTTGTTAGGGAGTAACTACCCCGTGCCAGCTGCTGATAATTGCGCAACACACAACCTTTTCCAGCTGCAGACTTCTGGTGGTTCAGACATAGGGACAAGTCATGTAAGAGCAACAATGGTGTTCCGGGGAGAGGGTACCGGTGACACACACCCCTTTCTCACTGTCTTAATTTGGATTAATGTATAGGGATTCGGTATGAAATCCCGACGGTCAAAATCCCGATGGTTAAAATACCGACAGCTTTTGACCGATGGTCAAAATCCCGACAAGGTCAAAATCGACAATCGACAGTCGACAGGGACACAGTTGGAAGTCAACCACAGCACCTCGCATCGCTTGGCTTGCAATGCTTCGGGCACAGTGCCTTGCTGTGCTCAGCACACTATTTTATTCTCCCACCATGCCCTAGTGGATGTTAGGGCATGAAATACCGCCTGTCGGTACATGTTGGGTCAAAAAACAGTGAAAAAACCCATGTCGACCTTGCGACCTCTTGACCGAAAGTCATGTTGACTTTTTTACCTGTCTACATTCTATATGTCGGTATTTTGACCGTGTCAGTATTTTGACCTTGTCGGGATTTTAAATGTCGATATTTTGACCTTGTCGGGATTTTGACCGTCGGTCAATTGTTGTCGGTATTTTGACCGTTGGGATTTTGACCGTCAGGATTTTGACTGCATCCCGTGTATAAGAAGTTACACATGGAGTAATATGTATAATTGGTTCTCCATGGAGTAAAGTGTATAAGGGGCTCTACTGTCTTCTTTTTGTCAACAGGCTCTCTCCTGCTGTCCACTCCAATCAACACTTATCAGAAGATACAGAATGGGTACTGGTTTGGCCCGTGGACATACTGCATAGATGCAGATGCCCTAATGAAAGCCTGTATTCTGATACCCATTTCTGGCGGTCTACCTGCTTCCTGCTCCTGATCATTTGCTTGTGCTATTCATTATTGCACAAGACAGTAGTGGAGCCCATGGACAACAACTATCAGGTGCATATCTTAAATCCATCAAGGCTTATGACTCCAGAAATATAACTTACCATTTGTATATGTTCTGTATATTGGCTTCTTACATCGCTGTCTTGAGCAGAGCTGGGAGGCTTTCTCATCTGGTCATACAGTACACGAGCCAATCTGAATGACAGTAACATACATTGCTCAACCTGAATGGCCGGGTCTGATGCGACATTACGATGACTGGATAATCACATGGTTGGATTGAACCCTTACCCTCCTTGGCATGTACAGTATATGTTTGGGATGTCGGCTGTCAGGATTCTGACAGGTGTTGGGGTTCCAGTGTCGGTCTTCTGACTGCCGGTATTCCATCTTTCCGGATGCCCACAACATTTATTTTAGAAGGTTCTGCTCATAGCCACATAAACGTATCCATTCCTGCAGCATGGGCTTACGGGCCTAATACAGACCAGTTTGCACGGCTGTGAATATATACAGTGACTGATTATCGATACACTGTGCACTACGGTTTGCAGTATGCATGCGAGAGGCCATCCTGCAATGTAATCCTGCTACTGTTTCTATATGAATGTCGCTTGCAAGGTGATTGACAAGAAGTAGCATCGGGGGGTGGAAGCTGGACGTTAAGTGGGAGTGCTAAGGAAAATGCAGATGTGTTGGAAAAATGCTAGTGTCAGGCAAAAAAAAAAAAAAACGCTAGGCATTCCCAAGCTGTTTAGGGAACATCTGCAGGTTTAATCTCCAAATACTCGATTCCGCCGATTGCATGTGCCAATCAGCTGCCAGGAATAATAGAAACATAGAAACATAGAATTTGACGGCAGATAAGAACCACTTGGCCCATCTAGTCTGCCCCTTTTTTTAAACATGTTACCTCAAACCATATTTGATCCTTATTTTTTTGTAAGGATATCAATATGCTTATCCCAAGCATGTCTAAATTGTACTACTGTATTTGCGTCTACCACCTCTGTTGGGAGGCTATTCCACTTATCTACTACTCTTTCTGTGAAAAAATTCTTCCTCGCATTTCCCCTGAATCTTCCTCCCTCTAGTTTCAGTGCATGTCCTCGTGTTCTGTTGCTCCTCTTCCTGTGAAGAATGTCTCCCACCTGTACCTTGTTAAAGCCTTTGATATATTTGAAAGTTTCTATCATGTCCCCCCTTTCCCTTCTCTGCTCTAAAGTATACATATTAAGATCTTTTAGTCTTTCCTGGTACGTTTTGTGATGTAGGCCATGCACCATTTTAGTTGCTCTTCTTTGTACAGTCTCTAATGTATTTATATCCTTCTGGAGATATGGCCTCCAGAACTGAACACAATACTCTAGGTGAGACCTGTACAGTGGCATTATTACTTCTTTCTTTCTACTGCTGATACCTCTCCCTATGCAACCAAGCATCTGACTTGCCTTCTTCATTGCTTTGTTACATTGCCTACCTGCTTTTAAGTCCCCTGAAATAGTGACACCTAGATCCCTCTCTTCCTCAGTAGTTTCCATTATAGTGCCATTTATACTATATTGAGTCTTTGGATTTCTGAGACCCAAGTGCATGATTTTGCATTTTTTGGCATTAAACTGTAGTTGCCATTCTCTTGACCATTTCTCTAATCTGCCTAGATCCTCAATCATTTGTTTTACCCCTCCTGGTGTGTCTACCCTGTTGCATACCTTTGGTCATCTGCAAAAAGGCACATTTTACCCTCAATTCCATTTGCAATATCACCAATAAAGATATTAAAAAGCACCGGTCCAAGTACAGATCCCTGGGGTACTCCACTTGTAACCTTTCCCTCCTTTGACTGTACTCCGTTTACTACAACTCTCTGTTTTCTGTCCTGCAACCACGCTCTTATCCATTCAAGTATCTTAGAATCCAATCCCAAGCTTTCAAGTTTATTTAACAGTCTGCGATGTGGGACAGTGTCAAAAGCTTTACTAAAGTCTAGATAAGCTACATCTACAGCCCCACCTTGATCTATTACTTTAGTCACCCAGTCAAAAAAGTCAATAAGATTTGTTTGACATGATCTTCCCCCAGTAAACCCATGCTGTTTTGGATACTGTAAATTGCTGGTTTTGAGATATTCTACAACTCTTTGTTTTAAGAGTGTTTCCATCAATTTCCCTACTACTGATGTAAGGCTCACTGGTCGATAGTTGCTTACCTCTTCCTTGCTTCCACTTTTGTGCAGTGGGACTACATTCGCTGTTTTCCAGTCCTCTGGGATTACTCCAGTAGCTAGTGACTGGTTGAATAATTCTGTTATTGGTTTTACCAGCTCCCCTTTAAGCTCTTTTAGTATCCTTGGATGTATCCCATCTGGCCCCATTGATTTATCCACTTTCAGTTTTGAGAGTTCTGTGAGGACTTTCTCCTCTGTAAATGTACTTGTCTCTCCCTCAGTTTTCTGACTATACTTGCAACTTAACTGTGGCCCCTTCCCCTCTCTTTCAGCAGTGAATACTGAGCAGAAATAATTATTAATATTATCTGCTATTACATTGTCCCCCTCAAGAAAACTTCCACTCTCTGTCTTCAGTCTAATTATTCCACTTTTTGTTTTTCTCCTTTCACTTATATACCTAAAAAAAGTTTTCCCCCCTTTATCCACTGACTGGGCCATTTTCTCTTCAGCCTGTGCTTTTGCACATCTGATTACCTTCTTAGCCTCCTTCTGTCTAACAAGATACACCTCTTTGTCTTCATTCTTCTGCGTCTGCTTAAATTTCTTAAAGGCCAACTTTTTTGCTTTCACAATACTTGCTACTTCTTTTGCAAACCACAATGGCTTTCTTTTTCTTGTGTTTTTCCTAACTCTTTTGACACAAAGTTCTGTTGCTTTTAGAATTGCACTTTTTAATTTTTCCCACTTATCCTGCACTCCTTCCAAGTTCTTCCACTCTGCCAAAGAATCCCTTACAGAGTTTCCCATCTCTACAAAATCAGCCTTCCTAAAATCTAACACCTTTGTTTTTGTGTGCGATGAGTCAGTCTCTGTCTTTATTTTGAACCATACTGCTTGATGGTCACTGGATCCCAGATTTTCACCCATATTTATGTCAGATATTCTGTCACCATTTGTAAGTATTAAGTCTAATATTGCGTCCTTACGAGTGGGCTCCCTCACCAATTGCTGGAGGGATGCTCCTTGCAAGGAATTCAGCATGTCCCTACTTCTGGTGGAACTTGCAACAGGCAGCTCCCAGTTTACATCAGGTAGATTAAAGTCTCCCATGATTATCACCTCTCCTTTTAATGCCATTTTATTGATGTCCTGCAATAGGCTCTTGTCTAGTTCCTCTTCCTGACCTGGTGGTCTGTAGATCACCCCTATACGAAGAATCGCCTTCTCCCCTGTTTCTATGGTCACCCAAAGGGCCTCCGTTTTTTCTTCAATACTTTGTATTAAGGTAGTCTTTATATATTTTTTTACATATATTGCAACCCCTCCTCCAATTTTTCCCATTCTGTCCTTCCTAAATAAAGTATATCCTGGTATAGCTATGTCCCAGTCATGATTTTCATTGCACCATGTCTCTGTAATAGCCACAATATCCAGTTCATCCCTTGTCATTATTGCAATTAGTCCTGGGATTTTATTTCCTAAGCTCCTAGCATTTGCACACATAGCTCTTAAAGTTGTGTTTGTGCTTCTCCTGCTGCTAGCTATGTTCATCTTTCTGCCTATATCTATTCGGTTTTGATCGGCATTATCTTCTGTTGCAGTGGATAGGCTTTCTGTTCCATTTGCCTGCAGAGACAATACCTCTAGGTTGGGGGAGCAGATTTCTTCATTCTTATTTGGTTCACTGCCCCCCTCTGCTAGTTTAAATAGTTGCTTATGAAGCTTCCAAACTTCTCACTTAATATTCTCGTTCCCCTTGAAGATGGGTACAGGCCATCACTTTTATATAAGGCTCTGTCTTGCCAGGTAGCTTGACTTTGACCTAAATATCCAAATCTCTCCTCGTTGCACCAATTCCTTAGCCAAACATTGAAGTTTCTAATTCTCAGAGTTCTATCTTCCCCTTGGTGTACTGGCAATACTTCTGAAAAAGTTACAGTGGTTGCCACCTGTTTTAGAGCAGTTCCTAACTTTCTAAATTCATCTTTTACGGCCATGACTTCAGCATTAACCAGGTCATTTGTGCCAAGGTGGACGATGACATCCACCTCCCCATCTTTTCTTGCTGCCTTTACAATTCTTAGCATGCGTTCTTTATCTCATGGAGCTGTGGCTCCAGGTAAGCACCTTACTTGTTTCTGTACTTTAGCATCATTTCCCAGATTAACTCCTCTAATTATGGAATCTCCCAAAAGAAGTGCAGTCCTTTTTGGAGGTGAAATTTTCCTGGTCCTACAGTTAGAAGAGGTAGAAGTCCTCATATCTTCCTGTTCTTTATTGCCTATGTTGGTCATACATTCCAACCCTGCAAGAGCAGCATATGAGTTTTGCAGTGTGACCACTTGGGGAATGTGTCTGATGCCCTCTGTCAGTCTCTGCCTTTCAGAGCCCACAGCAGTCCAATAGCACTCTGTCGGTGATCGGGGATATTAAACCATGTAAACCAGTGGCGTAACTATAGCTCCGCAGCCCCCGCGGAGAAATTGGGGGCGCCGCCGGGGGGGGGGGGGGCTGCGGGGCTATAGTTACCCGCGGTCTGCGTCTCGCCCGGCTCTCTGTCGGGACCTTCCTGACGTCACGGTCCCGGCCGGCTCCTGCTGCAATGAAAACTGACAATTAGAAAATGGCTGCCCCCATACTGCAGACAGTTTTCTGTCTGCAGTATGGGGGCAGCCATTTTCTAAGAGTCCGTTTTCATTGTAGCAGCAGGAGCCGGCCGGGACCGTGACGTCAGTAAGGTCCCGACAGAGAGCCGGGCGAGACGACGCAGACCTTGGGTAAGAAGGGGGGCAGGTTAGGCGGGGGGTGGGGGGCGCCGAATAAACGTGCGGCGGGGGGGGCGCTGAATAGTTACGCCCCTGATGTAAACATTGGGCCGGGTGATCAGGATTTTTACACGTTTTAATATCCCCAATCGCCTGACACGGCCATCAAAAGATCGAGGGTTTTGTAGACTCTCAATATGATGGACTGCTTTATGTATAATTAATTGATTAGTTCATTGGTTTATATTTTTACATGTGTGACAGAAGAATTTAAAGTGTTAAATACTTGTAGGAGAATTAATTGATAACCGATAGTGACCTTTATCATACCTCCCAACTTTGTCACTTCAGGATGCGGGACGATGCTGCTGCGCGCTGGAGGCGCGCCGAAATTTTCGGGGGTGTGGCCTAATTTGGGGGCGTGGCCTATACTCGCGGCTCTTCCGCGAGGCCACGCCCCCATTTTGCCGCTATGGGGGCATGACCCAGAGGCTCTGTGAGCCTCTAGCCATGCCCCCAGCCCCCTGGCTGCGGGAATAGACGCTGTGTGCATGCGCACAGCGTTTATTCCCCGCTGCTTAGCAGCTGACAGGGGGGACTCCCAACAGCCCCCCCACACCGCGGGACACTGCCGCCCGCAGGTGGGACAGCGGGACAGGCCCTGACAATCGGGACTGTCCCGATAAAATCGGGACTGTTGGGAGGTATGCTTTATAGTTACATATATCTACACATGATCCTGTCCTGAACAGCACAGCTCTCTAACATGACACTGTAAGCAGGAAAATGGGAAGAGGCACCTAAATTGCTATAAAGCGTCTCTCTATCTCTCTGTGTCACACTCTGTCTCTCTCTCTCTCACTCTCTCTCATTCTCTCTGTCACACACTGTCTGTCTCTTTCTCTGTCCCTATAAAGGGTATATAATAAAGCTTCTAAAAATGAAAAGAGGTGATATTGCCCGTGGCAACTAATACGATTTCTGTCTATCATGTTCTAGGATCCAATAGCTAATAGTTAATGATAGGGCAACATCACCTCTTTAGTCAATTTGCCTCTATCTATCTACTGTATCTATCCATCCGTGTGTGGATCATGAAGGTTGAAGGGCCTTAGGCGACACATGAAAAAGGTCAACATGACCAAAAGGTCAACATTGGCATACCTCCCAACATGACCCATTCCAGGAGGGACAAAATGCTCTGCTCCTGGACATCAACAGTTGCAGAGGTGGGACTGCACCACTGTTGCAAATTCAAATAGGGGAGCCACATCTGCCAGTGAGTCCCGTGTTTGGGGTGGCAGTTGGTGGGGCTCCCCTCAGAGGCGTAACTAGACCTCTGTGGGCCCCATAGCAAAATTATAAAAAGGCCCCCCCTCCGCCCAAAGGGTGGCTAAAAGGGAAGCAGAGAAGCACTACCAGGTGAGGTGTCAGTAGTTTATATATTTCCAAATAGACGTCACTCACTGAATCCTTCAATATACTTGCCCTGGTGCCCTCCAGGAAAACATGTGACTTATTGCAGTATGCAAAAAATGGCAAAAGTCAGCATAAAGATCCGTCCACACAGCATAAGAATTCAGCTAACAATGGTTCCCCTCACCTGCACAAGCAAGCATGAATATCCTTCCCCGCCAGCACAGAACAACATTAGGTTGGTGCTGGACAGCACCCACACGCTCTGAGCACAAGCAGACAGGAGCGGAGCGCATCCGTCAGCGCCGATGCACACGCATAGCAAGCCGGCAATGGGGCAAAAGCCAGATCATTCCCGTCCAGTCCTCCACCAATCCACTGCTGCGGTGTTTTAAGCCAGTGCTTCAGCTAATGTGGCCTGCCTGTGTTCCGCAGGAGAAGCGTGACTTGGTGCAGGGGAGCAGCGGGCCCCACAAACCGCTCAGGCCCCATAGCAGCCGCACCCCCTGCACCCATGGTAGTTATGCCACTGGCTCCCCTATCTATATTTTGGACTGTGCTGCAGCCCTGCAACTCTGCAACTGCCACTGGCATGGATGTCCAGAAACAGAGCATTTTGTCACTACTGGAATGGGTCGTGTTGGGAGGTATGTATTGGGAAGGTCGACAGTCGAAAGGTTGAAACTGTTTTTTCACGGTTTTAATGTTTGTGTCGAGCTATTGATTGTGTCGACCTTTTTCATGTGTGTCGACACGGTTGACACATGCAAAGGTCTGTGACCTTCAATATTCGACCCCAAGCATATCGACCTTATGACTGTCGCCCTAGTGACCGTATAACACCATCTATCTATCTATCTATCTATCTATCTATCTATCTATCTATCTATCTATCTATCGCTAACTACTCCTCATCTCTATGAGGTGAACTCCCGCCAGTGACCACTAGAGACCACTCAACAGAATAAATGACACTGATCTATTTCAAACTTGCTGGATATGGAGAGAGGGACCTGTGAAGATAGAGATTGGAGGTAGGAGCAGATAGGGACTGGGGGTGGGTGGAGAGTTTGTGGGCGAAAAACTGTCACAGCTCAAAGTGAAAGTACATTGCAGAAGCTGTCATTTTGACAGGCATTTGCCTAGTGAGTAATAATAGGGCCTGATTCAGAGATGATGCAAAAATGTTGACCTGAGTTTTTCAGTGTTTGGTGTTTATGTCGACATAGGTTGACATGGATACCATAGGCCAGATGTATCAAGCTTCACTTTATCACTGCCCTCGCCATGCTTCAGGCATGGTGCCTCACGGCGCTTAGCACACTATTATAACCTAACTCTGCCCACTTGGATGGTAAAGTATGAAGTCGGTTTCAAACAAAAAATCATGAAAAACTTATATACAGTATGTCAACCTTTTCTTGTATTGGCCCTTTGATCGCGTTGACCTTTTGTCCCTGTCAACCTAATGTATGTCAACCTTTTCATGTGTCGACCTTCTGATTTTCAGCCAATAATGATCGACCATTTGACTGTTGACCTAGACGCTGTTGACTGTTTAACTGCATACACTACCCCAGCCGGCACATGTCAAGTGCAAACACATGTTCTGTCGTAGATTATAATCTCCAGAGTGTTTGCTCCTTAACACAAACATATATAATCCATACAGACTATATAGTCCAAATCATATCGAAAATGACACAATCAAACAATGTTAGCTGCATTCGATGTAGATTTCATCCCATGCATCGGGATCAAAAGCAAAAACAGATTTGTCAGGCAAGTTTCTGCTTTAATCTGCCAGATAGAAACAAGCTCCATGCGGCTCAATCAAGCATCACCCCTCCCTCCCCCTCGTGCCATCCTACCACCATCCCTCCCTCCCTCCTGGCCAATGCCGGCACCTGGTGGCAGTAGATAATGAATAGGTATCGACGGACGGCAGGTCAGGCTGTGTGTACTCGGCATTATCGACAAGTTCCAGTGATGAGACAATGCCCATTATTATGGTTCACTCGCAAATGCAAATTCCTTTTCAAATGGACAAAACCATGTGCACTGCAGGTGGGGCAGATGTAACTTGTGCAGAGAAAGTTAGATTTGGGTGGGGTTTTCTTCAAAGTGTGATCTATTTTGCAGTGTAAAAATAAAGCAGTCAGTATTTTCCCTGCACAAAAACAAAAAAACTCACCCGAAACTAATTCTCTCTGCACATGTTACATCTGCTCCCCTGCTGTACACATGGTTTGGTCCATTTGAGAAGTAATTTGCCTTTGTGAGTGAACCAGAATATGGGTCAATATTTGTTGTAACAAGAAATAGTTATATTGTATTTACAGGAAAATAAAGTTCAGGATGGGAATCCTCATTGTTTAATGTGGAGTTTGCCATGAATTTCGGTCAGTGTTCTTCGCTCCATACAACAAATAGATTTTTGGTGAGAGGTCAAGAATGTACTCAGTGGATGAAAGGTTTAAAACATTTATTACTGAGGGAGCGAGCTCAGAAAATACCTCAGTTTGGATGTCCAGAAACAGGATTCCCCATTGGGTGGCGCACCTACTGGATATTGGCAATATTATCAACCGCGGTATCAGCCGCAGTATCATTGAGCCATATCCAAGCAGGATATACAGAAGACTTTTTTCTCCACTGTAGCAACTGCGCCTAGAGCAGCAATGAAGATTACAAACCACAATGAGGGATAGTTCGGTCCCTCTACACAAATGATACAAAACACAAAAATGTGGTGTGATCCTCTTAGCGCTCACAGTTTTTGACACATAAAAAAAGGAAGATAATAAAAATAGGAAGACAGTAGTTACGTATTCATATGTCTCATACGTTCCAGGTGTGGAATGTGTACCATCCGCAACTCAAGGATGATTCGTACATAAAAAGAAAAAAAGGCACATATAGCGTAATTTGTTTTTTCAAAAGTTCACAATGGGTCAGTATTTCCCAAAAGGACACAAGTGGGGTTCTCCCCTGTGTGGAGTTGTTATTCTTTATGGGTTCACCTCCTGTGCCAGTAGTAATGGATAGTGCTTACAATAAGCTTACATTCAAACAGGTGGTATAAAACACATCAAGGTATCTTTCAAACTCTCACTTGTATGCTTACATAATCCTCGTAGTGGATCCTCATGTAACGGTTTCTTTTTCAATAAGATCACATCCAGGCAGAAAAAAATTTTAAATTTTTTTTTGGGAATTTATTTGGAATAAAATAATATAATAAAAGGAGGGACTTGTTTGATGACAATTACAATTCAAATAGTCTACTCCGGCATCATAAATCACCAACGCGTTTCAACAGTATCTGTCTTTGTCAAGGTGTAATGTCTATCTGCCTGGAGCTTCTACTTATACCTGAGGGCTATAGGACCACCCTTATGGGAGGTGTGGTTACACATTAACCAAAGTGAGCTGAAATTGCTTGATGGAGGCTAGTAAACATGTATATACTGCCACATATAGGACAAACGATATAATAACAACAGCAGTGTCCAAAATATAAGCATATAATATGCCAAAAAAGGTCTAAAAAAAGTTAATTAGTGGCGTGCGTTCCACGCAGGTGGAACGCACTTCACTTCCGCCGGAAGTGTGTACTGCGGTATTACCTACTGATATGAGTGTTACATGGGCTGATTTACCGCCCTCCTAATAGAAGGAGACCGTTATAGATTAGGTCTATTTTTAGGGAGAGGTATGGTGTGTTTGCCGTGGCTTTTAGGGTTAGCGCTGTGACGGAGGTATGTCGCGCTCCCGTCCACTTCCGGTTTCGGAGCGCAGTTTTCATAGGGCCAGGTATGCTGCGCTCCGAAACCGGAAGTGGACGGGAGCGCGACATACCTCCGTCACAGCGCTAACCCTAAAAGCCACGGCAAACACACCATACCTCTCCCTAAAAATAGACCTAATCTATAACGGTCTCCTTCTATTAGGAGGGCGGTAAATCAGCCCATGTAACACAAATATCAGTAGGTAATACCGCAGTACACACTTCCGGCGGAAGTGAAGTGCGTTCCACCTGCGTGGAACGCACGCCACTAATTAACTTTTTTTAGACCTTTTTTGGCATATTATATGCTTATATTTTGGACACTGCTGTTGTTATTATATCGTTTGTCCTATATGTGGCAGTATATACATGTTTACTAGCCTCCATCAAGCAATTTCAGCTCACTTTGGTTAATGTGTAACCACACCTCCCATAAGGGTGGTCCTATAGCCCTCAGGTATAAGTAGAAGCTCCAGGCAGATAGACATTACACCTTGACAAAGACAGATACTGTTGAAACGCGTTGGTGATTTATGATGCTGGAGGAGACTATTTGAATTCTAATTGTCATCAAACAAGTCCCTCCTTTTATTATATTATTTTATTCCAAATAAATTCCCAAAAAAATTTTTTAAATTTTTTTCTGCCTGGATGTGATCTTATTGAAAAAGAAACCGTTACATGAGGATCCACTACGAGGATTATGTAAGCATACAAGTGAGAGTTTGAAAGATACCTTGATGTGTTTTATACCACCTGTTTGAATGTAAGCTTATTGTAAGCACTATCCATTACTATTGGCACAGGAGGTGAACCCATAAAGAATAACAACTCCACACAGGGGAGAACCCCACTTGTGTCCTTTTGGGAAATACTGACCCATTGTGAACTTTTGAAAAAACAAATTACGCTATATGTGCCTTTTTTTCTTTTTATGTACGAATCATCCTTGAGTTGCGGATGGTACACATTCCACACCTGGAACGTATGAGACATATGAATACGTAACTACTGTCTTCCTATTTTTATTATCTTCCTTTTTTTATGTGTCAAAAACTGTGAGCGCTAAGAGGATCACACCACATTTTTGTGTTTCATATCCAAGCAGGCTTTGGGGGGAAATGGTGTTACTTCCTGGTGTTATTTTCTGGATTATATAAGGGCAAGAGCAATCATATCCAGCATGGTGGTTATTGCTGGAGGGAAGCATTTCTTCAGCGTGGGTGAAGGAGGATCAGAAAGATGATTTCATCTACAACAGATAACATAATATCATTCATTAATAAAAATCATAAGATTGCACTTAAATAACTAAAGGTACTCATACACTTATACAACATGGTCCTTTTTCACATTGTTTTGACTTATCAGGCCAATAAATCATGTAAAAAGTAGAATATTGTATATGTTTTACATCTGTATCAGATCTGATGTGCAGCCCGTGTGCATTGGATCGGACCGGGAGATCGCCATCGCGGATTTGTTGGATCCTGTAGCAGTCAATGGCATCACATACAATACATCATAGGCAAAAGGAGTGCAAATGGTATCATTCCACACCTAATTCTTATACTGCATACCTGAGACTGCCTCACACTAAACGCTCTGCTCTCTACTGCTTCCTTCTATTCCTTCTCCTCCTCCGGTTCCTCCTGTGCCTTCTCTTCCTTCTCTTACTGCCTGATAAGTACAATTTAAATGTTATTACATATTTTCTCCTACACATCAGTGCTAATCGCTGCCCCGTACACACTGGGTGACTTTTGAGCTGAAAGTAGCTTTATCTCACTTGTTAGTTTATGTCAGGGGTCCTCAAACTATTTTGCTCTGGGACCCCAACAAATGATAAAACCAAGTACAGGACCCCAGCAAGTTACCACAGATGGTCATCGCGTCACATGTGCAGTCAGCAGACAGCACATACATGGCATCATTGTGTAGTGTTCATTCTAGCACCCGCTATCTTTGAAAACCAATGCAGTTCCTCTTCCCTGCCTGGGGTGTCACCGTCTGCTGTAGTGCTTCTAGCACATTGTGGTCTGTATATCAGCACTGATTTGTAAACCAGACATGTGCTAGAAACATCACAGCAGACAGCGACACCCCAGGCAGGGAACAGGAACTGCATGGGTTTTCAAAGATAGCGGGTGCTAGAATGAACACTAATTGTGGAGGCACAAAATGATGGGAGGAGTCTAAAATAACAGACAATTCAACAGATTTTTCAGACTCCTTGAATCACTGACTGAGATTAGAAAAGTCATCAGCCTGATGGTCAGCAACATGGAGTCGCGACAGCATGCTGAGAAGGTAGGGACCCACTTTGGGGTCAGGACCCACAGTTTGAGAACCGCTGGTCTATGTATTAAGTCATATGCCAAATCCCATTACCTGACTCATAACAAGTCTTATCTGTCAGGCCAAAAATACATTTGTATTGATGTATTGATAGGAGAATAATACTTACAGGGCAGATCTTTATCCTTGGCCAGGGAGGGTTCATCATCCCTCTTTCTCTTGTTCCCTATTATTGCAGAATGGACATTTTATATTATATATTGTATCCTTAGTACAGCTATATAATTATATAACAGCATAAATATGTAGGAATATTTGTATGAACGTGTAAATACAGATGTATAAGCTGCTGCCATTGGTTCCATGTTGTAGGCTAAGCCATGAACCAGGGATGGATCTCCCATGGATGAGGGCAGATGGTCCATCTCCTGCCAGCCTGAGCACTATATAACCTCCAGCTTCATCTTCCTACTCAGTGCTGACCTTGGTAGTGAGACCCCAGAGGTGAGTGGGGTATCCAGGACAGCGGGATGGAGATGGGACACAGGGGGGGTGTATGTTTGACATGTCGATATTCTGACCATGGCAATTTTCATGTTCTAGAGGTTCCCAATAGTATAAAGTATAGCTATTGTGTGTAAGGGTAAGACACCACCATTGCCATAATGTGTCTCTGGAAGATGCCTGACTCTTAGTACTGGGCTAATAATAAGTAGGGAACAGTATAATTACCAGATCCAGAAGCGGCCGCGCTGGTTGTTGGGGCTTCACTCCTCATTCTCTTAGTGCCTGATAAGTACAATGGAAATGTTAGTCCGTATTTGCTTCTACACACACACAGGGGCTGATGCAGAGCTGACGTCTGTGCGCAGCAATCAGTGTCAGCGAGTTACACGCTCACCGGGCCGTTCGCAGCAGGGAGGGAGAGATGGGGCAGACACAGGGCCGGACCAGGGGAACGCCCAGCGTTTTATAGGCGTTCCGCATGGAAATAATGCTGGGCGTTCTCCTGGGGACACGGGTGGGCCGATGCCTGTTGGGTGGGGGGGGGGGGTTAGGGTTAGGTCACAGGACATCAGCCACTCACCCCGTCTTCATCCTAGTACTCGGAAATAAAAATGTCAGTTGAGACTGACTTTTTCTTGCGAAGGAATTAGAAATCATTCGATGGTTGGCAGCAGGGCAGCTGAGAAGTATGCCGGGAACGGTCAAATTGGGTGGCATGGCCTAATTGTGGGAGGCGTGGCCCTCCTGTGATAAGGTCACACCCCCAAAATGTTTAAGGTGGGTGATAAAAAAAACACTCTAAAGTCATCCCACATCCCCCCACCTCAGCAGCAGCAGCACACACCTACAGCATGTGCTGTGCTGACAGCAGGCTCAGCATGACCTCTCACACCGTCAGTGAGACGCTAATGCTGAGCCTGCTGTCAGCACAGATCGGACCAGGGCCCCTCCAGCAAGCCTGAGCCCGGGTAATTAGTACCCACTCCCCCCTCTCTCGGCGGCCCTGGTTGGCAGCCATCAAATGATTTCTCCTGCTAGCTGCTGCATGCGAGGGGATGTGTTCCCGTTCCCTCACATGTTACCAGGGGGATTTGGTGGCAGGGGAATCAGCAGGCGGTGGGCAGCGTCTCAGGTGTTTGGTAATTAGCAATATTTGCTGCTTACTAACCATCCTGAATTAGGGTCTTAGTGCTGAGGCATCAGAGGAATCAGATGAATACCTATTCCCAAGCTAGTACTCCTTCCCATAGGAAGATACTAGGGCCCCCGGGGACCAACACTGTCCCCATTAGGCCCATTATAAAATAGTGGGTCCATTACAAAAGACAGAAACTCATTTCCACCCATTACCTGACCCATAACCATTCTAGTCTGTCAGGCAAATACACATTTGTATTAATAGGAGAATAATACTTACAGGGCAGATCCTTAACCTTGGCCAGGGAGGGTTCATCATCCCTCTTTCTCTTGTTCCCTGTTATTGCAGAATGGATATTGTATATTATATATTGTATCCTTAGTACAGCTATATAATTATATAACAGCATAGCAATCCTATTAGGAATATGTAGGAATATTTGTATGTAAATACAGATGTATAAGCTGCTGCTATTGGTTCCATGTGAAGGCTAAGCCATGAACCAGGGATGGATCTCCCATGGATGAGGGCAGATGGTCCATCTCCTGCCAGCCTGAGCGCTATATAACCTCCAGCTTCATCTTCCTACTCAGTGCTGACCTTGGTAATGAGACCCCAGAGGTGAGTGAGGTATCCAAGGCAGTGGGAAGGAGATGGGACACAGGGGGTGGGGTGTCTGTTTGACATGTTGACACTGACAGAATGCCAACATTGTCATAATGTCAACACTGTGAATGTAAACACAAGTGTCAATAACTGATTTCAGGGTTATGTTTAGGCTGCAGTAAGGGTTAACAAAGGGCTGACAATGTTAACATTATGTTAGTGTCAACATTTGACCTGCGGTACTTGTTTCCTAGCACGGCCACACCGATTTCCATGCGATGCGACCGATGCGACCAACCCGATTTTTTAATTGAATCAAATGTGAATAGGGTCCCTGGGACCCGATTTTACATTTGATTCAATGTAAAATGATCCCTACACCCCCAATTTGACACCCTGAATGCCACCCCACGATTGACGCGAACCCGAAGTGTGGCGAGCGCAGCGAGGCCGCGAGGGGCGGCGGTGCGCATCCTCCGACCTTTTCATTCCCCTACTATCCACGTCGGCGTGGAGTTGAGAATATAAAGTGTGGCGAGTGCAGCGAGCCACCGAGCCCGAAGCGTGGCGAGCTTAACAGGTATACGCGTCCCCTTGCGAGGCTCACTGCGCTTGCCACGCTTCGGGCACGGTGGCTCGCTGTGCTCGCCACACTTTATATTCTCAACTCCACGCCGACGTGGATAGTAGGGGAATGAAAAGGTCAGAGGACGCGCACCGCCGCCCCTCGCGGGCTCGCTGCGCTCGCCACGCTTCGGGTTCACGTCAATCGTGGGGTAACGACGGGGCCATATACAATGTGAAATGGGTCATATTGGCCCATTTCACATTGTTTCCTATGTGAGATGGACTTAATCAAGTCCATCTCATCTTGTGCCATTATAATGGCACAAGACCGACGCGATGCTCCCGATTTCAATGTTAAAAATTATTTTATGATAATTTTAACATTGAAGCCTATGGCAAAATTACGGGCATCGCGTCGGGGGCAATGTTAATGGCCGCGACCGACGCGATGCCCGCGATTTTTCCTTTGCCGGCAAAATGGACCTGATTTCAAAGGAAATCGGGTCCATCGCGGGCATCGTGTACCTTAACTTTAAGGTACACGATGCCCGCGATTGTGGCCGTGCTAGGAAATAAGTACCTGACCTGCTGACATTCTGTCCATGGCAATTTTCATGTTATAGAAGTTCCCTATAGTATACGGATACCTGTTGGGTGTAACGGCAAGGTGTATCAAACTTTAAAAAGTGATAAACTGGAGAGTGATAAACAGCCAGCCAATCAGCTTCCATTTGTTATTTTTCAAACCTATCCTTTGACATGACAGGTAAGAGCTGATTGACTGGCTGCTTATCACTCTCCATTTTATCACTTTGAATTTTGATACATCTGGTGTAAAACACCATAATTGTTATAATGCATCTCTGAAAGATGTCAGTCTCTTTGGGCCTTATTCTAATTCACTCTTTCTGACAAAATCCTTCTTAGCTGGACAAAACCATGTGCACTGCAGGGGGGGCAGATGTAAAATGTGCAGAGAGAGTTAGATTTGGGTGAGGTATTTTGTTTCTGTGCAGGGTAAATACTGACTGCTTTATTTTTACACTGCAATATAGATCTCACTTTTAAGTAAATCCCCACCGAAATCTAATTCTCTCTGCACAAGTAACATCTGCCCCACCTGCAGTGCACATGGTTTTGTCAATCTAAGAAGGATTTTGTCAGAAAGAGTGAACTAGAATAAGTCCCTTTATTACTGAGCTAATAACAAGTAAGAAACAGTATAATTACCTGATCCAGAAGTAGCCACACTTGTTGTGGGGAGTTCAATCCTTCTTCTCTTATAACCTGATAGGTACAATGCAAATGTTATTCCATATTTGCTCCTACACACACATGGGCTGATTCAGAGCTGACGTCTTTGTGCAGAGCATATGTTATGTGTTATCTTACTACACATGTTCCATAACTAAGTGTGCACAGCTATGGGCAATGCAGAGCTATCCCATCACAGACACATCGGGGGACATTTACCAAAATGGATTCGTAGAAAAAAGGTGTATTCGTAGGGAGAAATACACCTTTTTTTTACGAATTTGTATTTTCGGGATTTACTATCCCAAAAATACAACAATTCGTAGTCCTAAAGATGGGACATTCGTATTTGTAGTTACAAATACGAATGTCCTACACCATCGATAGGATACGACAGAAATCACCATTCAAAAGAATGGTGGTTCCTGATGTACTAAGCAGCCGTACTGATAATACGGCTGCTAAGTGGTGTGAAACACCCACGCAAATACGACAGGAAAATAGAACACCATTTTCCTGTTCTATTTACGTTTTAGCCTGCACGGATCAGTCAGATCCGTGCAGGCTGCAGTGTAAAAAAATAGAAAAATAAATAAATTAAAAAAAAAAACGGCGTGGGGTCCCCCCCACAGCTGTAACCAGCACCAGGCTGAAGGAGCCGGGGCCGGTAATTAAAAATCAGGGAACCCGACAAATAGGGGTTCCCCGATTTTTAACAACCAGCCCCAGGCTCCAGGTCCGGGGCTGGTTCCCAAAATACGGAGGACAAAATGACTAGGGGTCCCCCGTATTTTAAGAACCAGCCCCAGGCAAAACCAGCCAGCAGTGTAATGCCACAGCCGGGGGGAGACTTTTTATGCAAGTCCCCCCGGCCAAAGCATTAACCCTACCGACCAGTCAGCCTGGCCAGGGGCCCTGGGGGAGTGGGGACCCCCACAATGAAGGGGTCCCCCCCCTCCAGGACTTACCTGACCAGGCTGAAGCCTGGTGCTGTCCTCGATGCCCCTGGGCGGTGGGCATCGAGCTGATAAATGGTGTAAAAAAATAGATTAAACTATTGTTTTTTACTGTGGCACTACAAGTGCCAGCAAGCCTCCCCAGCAAGCTGGGACTTGGAGAACCACAAGTCCCAGAATGCTGGGCATTAAAGGGCCCACTGGCACTTGTAGTTCCACAGTTAAAAAAATAGTACACAAAACACACTGACACACATTTAAAATAAAACTTTAATACATACAAAGCCCACACATACTAATACTTACCTATCTTCTTTCCGTAGGTAGCCCTGATGTCCTGGTCCTGTGTCGTCTTCTGCCTCCATGTCGACGTCGCTGTCGGCGATGGCGTCCGGATCCGACGAAATCCATGTGGGAGCTGTGGAAGGAAACCATACTCACCTGTCCCAGCGCGACGTAGTCCAGGTAAGTGTCTTGGCAAAAAAACAAACCGACACCCCGAAACCAGACCGGACTCTGAGGGAGCCGCACGGTGTTTGTTTACATCGTGCGGCTCCGCCCCCGAATGCCGCTATTGGCCGCCTTGCTACGCTCGGCACACTAATTTATTCTCCCTCCAGGTGTGTCATGGACACCCCAGGAGGGAGAATGTGTCGGCATTTCGGCGGTCGGGATTCCGGCGTCGGGATTCTGAACGCCGGGATCCCGACTGCCGGGATTTTAACTGCATCCCGTACAGATGCAGACTAAAAATTAACATGGTTATGGAACCAAGCATATGGATAGGAGCAGTGGGGAGTTTGGGGGATTTCTGGAACATTCCAGGGCAGCATGAGACTCCACTGTGAATCACAAGTCTCCCATAGGATCAGAGGCGTAGGGAGGGCGGAGCCACCGGAGCTCCTGCTCCGGGCGCCGATTGGTTGACTGGCGCCGCCGGCCCGCCCCCCCTCCGCAAATGATCCCTGCTGTGGTGACCGTGTGACGTCTGCATACTAATTGGCCAGGCAGCGTGCGCAGCGCCGGCGGCTGCCCTGCCCGGCGCCTGCCCTGCTCGCCCGGTCCCTGCCGCCAAGCGTCACGGGCGGTGAGGCCGGGTGGCGGGCTGACAGACACCGAGTCCTCCTCCTGAATTGCTGCTGCTGCTGCTGCTCGGTCCGGCTTCCGGGCAGCGCAGGCAGCGTAGCAGGCAGCACTCCACTGACACAGTACAGACTCCTCCCAGTGGCAGCCAGAGTCACCTGCTGTCTCTGACCCCCTCCCTGGCTACAGCAGCGTCATCAGCCTTCCCAAGCGCTGGCTGTAGCCTGGAGGAGGAGAAGGTGTCTTGCTGGCTGCCACCCGTGCCTTATCATTATTCAAGGTGGATTGATTTTTTTTTTTTGTTACAGCTAAAGAATAGGGGGGGGGGGGTGGAGAGAGATTGAATCTCAGGCTTCTGCTGCTGCCCTGGCCTGCTGTGCTGTATATATCTATCTATCTTTATTTATTTATCTTTATGTACAGCTGTCAGCATGTTATATAGCGCAGCAGATTCCGTTACAGTGTCTTATAGCACAGCAGATTCCGTTACAGTGTCTTATATAGCGCAGCAGATTCCGTTACAGTGTCTTATACAGCGCAGCAGATTCCGTTACAGTGTCTTATACAGCGCAGCAGATTTCGTTACAGTGTCTTATATAGCGCAGCAGATTCCGTTACAGCGTTTTATATAGCGCAGCAGATTCCGTTACAGTGCCTTATATAGCGCAGCAGATTCCGTTACAGGGTCTTATATAGCGCAGCAGATTCCGTTACAGGGTCTTATATAGCGCAGCAGATTCCATTACAGGGTCTTATATAGCGC
This sequence comes from Crinia signifera, assembly GCF_055691185.1. Taxonomy (NCBI): domain Eukaryota; kingdom Metazoa; phylum Chordata; class Amphibia; order Anura; family Myobatrachidae; genus Crinia; species Crinia signifera. The sequence goes on along the minus strand of NC_139217.1, from coordinate 306,007,517 downwards.
AGCAGATTCCGTTACAGGTTCTTATATAGCGCAGCAGATTCCGTTACAGCGTCTTATATAGAGCAGCAGATTCCGTTACAGCGTCTTATATAGCGCAGCAGATTCCGTTACAGCGTCTTATATAGCGCAGCAGATTCCATTACAGCGTCTTATATAGCGCAGCAGATTCCGCTACAGTGCCTTATATAGTGCAGCAGATTCCGTTACAGTGTCTTTTATATAGCGCAGCAGATTCCGTTACAGGGTCTTATATATCGCAGCAGATTCCGTTACAGGGTCTTATATAGCGCAGCAGATTCCGTTACATCACCTTATATAGCGCAGCAGATTCCGTTACAGGGTCTTATATAGCGCAGCAGATTCCGTTACAGTGTCTTATATAGCGCAGTAGATTCCGTTACAGCGTCTTATATAGCGCAGCAGATTCCGTTACAGGGTCTTATATAGCGCAGCAGATTCCGTTACAGCGTCTTATATAGCGCAGCAGATTCCGCTACAGTGCCTTATATAGTGCAGCAGATTCCGTTACAGTGTCTTTTATATAGCGCAGCAGATTCCGCTACAGTGCCTTATATAGTGCAGCAGATTCCGTTACAGTGTCTTTTATATAGCGCAGCAGATTCCGTTACAGCACCTTATATAGCGCAGCAGATTCCGTTACAGGGTCTTATATAGCGCAGCAGATTCCGTTACAGTGTCTTATATAGCGCAGCAGATTCCGTTACAGCGTCTTATATAGCGCAGCAGATTCCGTTACAGCGTCTTATATAGCGCAGCAGATTCCGTTACAGCGTCTTATATAGCGCAGCAGATTCCGTTACAGTTTCTTATATAGCGCAGCAGATTCCGTTACAGCATCTTATATAGTGTCTTATTTTTTTAATTTTTTATTTTCAAATATAACATGCCAACACATGTTAGCCACGCCCCCAATTCATTACCGGGGGGGGGGGGGGGGGGGGCGAAATATGCCCTTGCTCCGGGCACCATGGCACCTAGCTACACCGCTGCATAGGATGGAGGTAGACACTATGGGCCAAAGGACACTCTTGACATGCAATTTTCCTTAGGATGCTGGTTGTGCATGCATGTCCTGAGGTCACACATGCTACAGACACAGGGCAGTAAGTGCTGAGGAATCAGAGGAATCAGATTGAACAGGTATTCCCAAGCTGGCACTAATTCCCATAGGAAGAAGCTAAAGCTCCAGGGACCAACACCATCCCTCTTAGACCCATTATAATGAATGGTTCCATTACAAAAGACGTATAGAAACTATTTGCTACGCAAGCATTTTATAAGGACCCTCTAAAGCTCATGCTGGGCCCTGAATGGTCTAACTCTATTTTTTACATCACTTAGATATACTGTAGAATTTAGACTCTGTATTATAGCCATAACAATTCTGGTTGGTCAGGCAGAACACATTTGTATTGATAGGAGAATAATACTTACAAGGCAGATCTTTAACCTTGGCCAGGGAGGGTTCATCATCCCTCTTTCTTTTATTCCCTGTTATTTCAGGATGAACATTGTATATTAGAAATTAGATGTATGTCATCATATCCTTAGTACAGCTATAGAATTATATAACAGCCTAGCAATCATATTATAAATATTTAGGAACTTTTGTATGAACGTGTAAATAAAGATGTATAAGTTGCTGATATTGGTTCTATGTTGTAGGCTATGCCATGAACCAGGGATGAATCTTCCATGGATGCTAATATATATAATATATATATATATATATGTATATATATATATAATAGCATATTATTCCTATAATGTGTGCCACAACAAGCAAGAGGCTCTGTGGCCACACCGTCACCTGCCCCAATGCCCATGTGTCTGGTTTGCAGGCAGGGCTGAATTGGCCACCTGGAACTTTTGGCAAATGCCAGAGGGGCCGATTTGTTATCCCAATGTGAAGGCTCCATCTCCCAAATGGCAGACAGAGAGAGTCACTGGACTCACGACGGGTTCGTGCGCCAGTCGGGTCCAGGAGAGAGGGGCATCACATGCGGCTATTCCCCTCTACCCCTGCAAGCCAGGATAGGCAGCACACGCATGTCTGGCATGCACATTCCCACATGTGCCTGGTGTGTGTACACATGCAACATCACGTCGCATGCGTGCACAAATCCCGGCCAAGTCTGTCACTGCTTGCAAGGTAAATGGGTGGTGGTGAGGGCCTTGGGTTACAGGTGATAATGGTAGAATGGTGGTGGTGGTGGTGGTGGGGGGGGGGCATATGCGACAAGGAGAGTGTGTGTGGGGGAGGTGCTATGTCACATGTTTTCACACTGTTCTCTCCTTATCACATATGGATTTGCAGGGTGCCTTCACATACACAGGCAGTGATGTAACAAAATATACAAGCCATGAACCTCTAGCATAGACCTAACCTAGATAGTACTATAATGAAACAACATAAACAGCATACTTACCACTAGGGAGGGACGAGCTAGGGTTGTTCTTCTCCTTAAAATAAAAAGATGGAATTTATATAAGATCAGTTTATTAGACTCATTAGGACAGAACAATAATAGATTTAAAGTACTAATGATGTAATGACTGAATTGCCAGTTGTTTCTGAGACATTGGCAGCAAGCCAGAGGAAAAAGATTCACTTTCCAGTGTGCAAGGGGCAGGTATAATAACTTTGTATAGGTGAGAAGAAAGACACCAAAAATGCAAACCTTGTAAATGCATTAAATAAGCCAAAGCCATGTTAAGTGTATTAAAAAAAGGCCTGAAAATCATAGTAAATGCACATAGAAAGCCAAAAACCATTGTAAATAAATGAAATAAGTCGGTAATCATTGTAAATGCATTGAATAAGCCCGGAAATCATGTAAAGGGTACTGAAAAAGCCAGAACTCATTGCAAATGCATTTAAAAAAGCTGAAAATTATGTAAAATGCTTTGATAAAGATGGAAACATTATAAAGTGTATTAAAAAAATCCTGACGCCCTTGTGTGAATTTTATTATGATATTTGGCTTTTCCTATACACACACTATGATTTCAGGATTTTGTTCTCTTACGTATCTGTTGCGGGACTTCCTTCTTAATTCATGATTTCTAATTGCTAATTGATAAGAAAGGTGTTTCAGCCTAGAAAACTATAATCATAAATCAAGAGGGAAGTCCAGGGATGGAACATTTTGTCCATCCGGGAATGGGCCACGCAGTGGCGTAAGTCTCGGAGGCAATGGAGTCCTTTGCCGCCGGGCGCCACGTTTGAAGGGGATACTCAGCGGCCTGACATCCATTGCCTCCGATAAACACCACCCCCTGCACGCCAGCCAGAATACTCTATCAGGCGAGCAGCACTGCTCCACGATCTCATCATCTCAGTGAGAGGAGGAGGAGGCGGGACTTCCTGTCACACAGTCCCTGTCTCCTCCGTCCAGCTCTTCACCTCAATCCCACACAATCTTCTAACTCATGCTACACTATGGACGGATGCTTCTTTTATAGGTGAGAGGGGGCAGTTGTAGTGCTTGTTAAACTATTTATGTGTACTGTGTCTGTGTATCTATATAGGTCTATGTTTACATACCTCCCAACTGTCACGATTACAGCGGGACAGTCCTGATTTTCGGGTCCTGTCCCGCTGTCCCACCCGCGGCAGGTATTGTCCCGCTGCGGGGGGTGGCAGTTGGGAGACCCCCCCAATCTAATAGAATAGACGCTGTGTGCATGCGCACAGCGTCTATTCTCGTATGAAAATGAGGTTGCGGCTAATTGGCATAAGCCGCGCCCTCATTTGCATACACCACGCCCCCTTTTCAGACGCTCGCGCGGCTTTGCCCCTATTTCACCAGCACAGAAGTTGGGAGGTATGTGTTTATACAGTATGCATGTGTTGCTTTGTGTGCATATTTGGGATGTTTGTGCATATGTGGCTGTGTGTTTACAGAGGTGTGTGTATATGCATATGTAGTTGTGTGTATACATGTGTGTGTGGCAGTGTATGTACATGTGTGTGTGGTTGTATGTATACATGTGTGTGTGTGTGGTTCTGTGTATACATATGTTTATGTTGCTGTGTGTATTCATGTGGGTGTGGGTGTATGTGCAGATGTAGTTGTGTGTATACATGTGTGTATGTTGCTGTGTGTGTGTGTGTGGCTGTGTGTGTACATGTGTGTGTGGTTGTGTGTATACATATGTGTATTTTGCTGTGTGTATACATGTGTGTGTGTGTGGCTGTGTGTATACATGTGTGTATGTTGCTGTGTGTGTGGCTGTGTGTATACATGTGTGTGTGTGTGTGTGTGGTTGTGTGTATACATATGTGTATGTTGCTGTGTGTATACATGTGGATGTATGTGCATATGTAGCTGTGTGTGTATACATGTGTTTGTGTGTGTATGTGGCAGCGTATAATTGTGGGTGTATGTGCATGTTTACTGTAGCTACTGTATGTGTATACATGTGATGTATGTGGCAGTGTGTGTACATGTGATGTATGTGGCTGTGTGTATACATGTGGCTTCATGTGCGTATGTGGCTGTGTATATATGTGTGTGTATATGTGTGTCTGTGTGTATATGCCTATGGGGGTGTGTCTGCATATTAGGATGGCTAACCAATAGTCTTAAGTAGGCAGGGTTTTTATATTTTTGTTTGGGGGGGGGGGGGGGGGCAACATCACATTTTCGTCTCCGGGCCTCTGTTATAAACTTACGCCACTGTCATGTGGGGAGGTATGCTGTGGGATTTATCAAATGGCATGAAATCCATATAAAGTTTGGTTCGAAACTGTGTGACTTTTCCTGTACAAATTTAACTGCTTTGAATCCCAAAAGCAAAATGACCACTGATCAGCAATGACAAATGACACATGATCAGATATACTAGCCGCCTACTGTAAGTACAAGCCATGGTTTGTATCCCATGGTGGGCAATCTTACTACTATAAATGTATCCCTAACTACACATTGCCCCATTGTAATGTTATTTATGGAAGACAACGATAGATAAGTTGGGTGGCATTAGATATGTTTCAGGGCACAATATACCATTTATCTAGATTGGGAAATCCTTTATATGTGTCCTAATTATCTCTACTAATGAACCATCAGACCTAGGGTCCTTTACTAAACATTACAAAGAAAATAAATAACTACTAGAAAAACTAATTTCCCTCTTACCATCTGTGTAATTCTTCAGGTATAGGTACGGTATTTATACAGCAATATGACCTAACACTAACACTGGTGAGAGAAATGGCAAACCTAAAAGGTAGATATTGCTGCATTTATACATCTTCATAATCAGGAAATAATAATACATGTCTATACTCACATCCATGTCCGGCCACCATCCAGGGGAAATGGGGCTCGGGAGTTCTTCCAAATTCACAAAAAATTAGCAAGTTGTGATTAAAAAAATCAGCAACGCAAATTCACTGTAGTGGTTCGACTGGCAAACACTACTATAATGAGATAACACAGCCCAATCTCAGGGACTGTGACAACATACTGTACATTGTGATGTCATAGAATTCCAAGCTCAGCAACCAATCAGCTTCTGAGAACTCAAGTAGTATTATAATGCATAGACCATAAGGCCTATCATACATAAGGCACAGAATGTAATACCTATAGTACAGTATACAATATATCCATTATTTATTAATCCAATAAAACTCTGCATGACCTGTCCTTAGGGTCATTCTTACTGATACTGATAAACTGTTTAATGGAGGCCTAAAATCTCTTTATTTTGCTGTTTTTAAATTGTAGTTATTTAGTAACATTATTGGCAGATTACACTGCTCTGATATGTGTGAAATATTGTACAATACTATATTATAGTTCTTTAGGAGATAAAGCACCAGCCAATCAACTCTCAACTGTCATTTTCAAACACAGTTCATTGGCTGGTGCTTTATCTCTTTTCACTTTATCTTCACTTTATCTCCAGTTTATTTCTTATTCAGGCTTAATACATCTGCCCCATTGATCCCTATGCCTACATGATCTTTACAATATATAAGGTTTGTTGTGGTCACTTACATGGAACCATTTGTAAACACAATACATGAGCAAGCCCTGACATGTTAGCGTGTTTTCATGTACACATAGCTTTTATTAACTGCTTTGGGGCTCATTGTACATTTGGATGTAACCAATAGCATGGCACTGCAGCACAGTGCAAAGGTCACAGGAAAGCCACACCCAATACTACCAACTGTCACCCCAAACTGACTCACTGCAGGTGGTGGGGCTTCTTTGAAGCCGATACTGGATGTCAGTCATATGTTGCCTCTCAGATGTATATACTGTATATAGATAAGCCCTGTCCTGAGACCAAACCTACAGCATTGGTCTCAGGACAGGGCTTATACCCTGAAACGTTACCTGTTGTACCATGCATTTAATATAATTTTTTCACTATTGCCTTTTGAATGACGTTTTTTCTGCTTTGGACTTGTGTATATTTGTACATTCGGCACTGGGACCAGGTCCTTTTTTCATTGGAGTGCTGGCAGTTTTGTACACACACTTTTTTATATATATATATATATATATATATATATATATATATATATATATATATATATAGTACGAACAAGCAGAAGTCACTCTAAGAATTATTTCAGAACTGCACGGCGGCAGTCAATGCAAAAAACGTGAAGACACTGGTATAGTGCAAAGCCAACGTTTCGGGCAGGTAGCCCTTTATCAAGACATAATAAGTGTACAAACATTACTCACATTTATAGTAGAAAAACTGTCAAATCACTCTGTGCACACCACCACCGTGCTGGCACCCGGCGAGGAACTGATGACATCATCGGCGCTGCTGCACCGACAGATTCTGACTCACCGGGGGCGTGTGTCCATCACCGTGTACCTGGTAACCATAGTGACAAAGTAAATAAACATAGAGGAGATCAGCCACCATGGTAAGTGCATAGTGACCCTGGTGTCTATGAAAGTACAGGCATGTGAACAATCTACCACCATGTACACCTTAAGTGAGGGTAATGAGGGAGCGGGATGACCACAGACCGGCTCTGAGCGGGGAACTGTAGTATGCGTGTGCTGCGGCCGTTTCCCGTATGTGGACTGTGTCCATGTAGTACTACGGCGGGCGGCTGCTGTCAGTCGGGTCAGTGAACGGCAAGAAGCGCCAGATCACTGTGTGCAATTACCTGTCAGTCAGCTCCCGGGGGGAGCTCTGCGTGCTGCTGGCTAATATGAGAAGCATGAACGGTCCCTGGGCTGTCTGCGCAATATGCGCGGCTGTGAGATGCCGTTAACGGGAAGGCTGTAGAGTGTCTAGATGCACACACGCAATGCGTGTGTACATGGTGCTGTATAGAGTGTCTGGAAAGGGACACGCTAAGCGTGTGCATGGTGCTGAAGGGAGAATCTGGATGGGAACACGCAATGCGTGTAACCAAGGTGCTGAACGGAATGTATCCGTCCAGTGTGCGCAGACCTTGTCAAGTAATATGGCAAGGCTGGGTGAGCAACTATGTGCAAACAGCTGAGCGCTGTATAATGGAAATGTACTGTGTCTTTCTGTGTGTAAAAGGCTGGGGAAAATAAGTGAAGGGGGGAAGATACAACTAGCGGGTCAGGAGAAAGACCCAATATGTGAAAACTGTACCTATGGCTACAGTCCATACTAAAGGGGAAGCCGTGTGTGTGTGAAGGAAGGGGGGAAAAACAGGGAGTGAATGGGGACGCTGTAGGGTGTGTAGAATGGGTGAGACACCGTGTATAAGGTGATCTCACCTAGGGTAAGCCGTGCAGATCCGTAACAGCGGACCATGGTAAGTGTCGGAGACAGGCAGCAATAACAATACATATAAATAATAACAGAGAAAGTCCAAAGCTATCAGAGAAAGTCCAAAGCTATCAATGCTGTACAAATAAGGTCGACTGAAGAAAGCTGGGCTTAAATAAGCCCAAACCCGCAAGTGAGTCAAAAAAGTAGTCCATGGATCAACCTGGGTCTTCCAGATCTCAGACTATGTAAAGGGAACATGATAAAACAATGGGGGCTACCAGCAAGGGTGTGCACTTTGTCCGGGTGCCGGATGGGCTCTTCAAAGTGGAGGGACCGTCTATCAACAATGTGTATAGATGGGTAGGGCCCCGGGCATCGGAAAAGAGGGTTCACAAGAAGCAAGACATGGGTAGTAATTCGTTCAAACCATGTGGTTGTACAGTATCAAGAGCGTGTATCCATTTCGATTCCAGTTTAAATCGGCATCGAATGATGATGAAAACCGCTTGCTGTCCATTCAGTTTCCATTCGATTTTCACTATATAGCCGTAATCGAACACAAATTCTCACCATATGGACACAGCTTAAGTAGTTTTTCTTGTTTTTGCTCTTTAGTTTATGTATTCTGTTAGGTGCTGCTGAACTCCTGTAATGCCATATAAATAATCTGTAATAATAATAATAACAACAACAACATCAATAATAATAATAATAATAATAATAATAATAATAATAATAATAATAATAATAATAATAGCGGGATCTCAAGGGACAGCATGTTTGGACTCACTAATACCACTGCCATAGATATCCCAGGTTATTGCACATGAACACACAGCAACCCACAATATTGTGCAGTGTACCCACTTGAAAAGTTGAGTGAGCATTTCAACTTAGGTAGTGAGCAGGGTTGAACATGTATTCAGCACTGCTCACGGTACAGCAATGAAATAGCCAGTGCTGGGAGATGATCTCATCTCCAAGTTGCAAACTCAGGACCCACCTTCCATAACGTCACCCACCTGTCATTATGCTGGTTAGTGATGCCAGGATAAATGCATCTCAAGCCAGGTCGCCCCTGGGTACAAAATCCAGGGTGCGACCAGGCGAATCAGTGTAAAAGTGTTATCCGTGTTCTCACCTATACAGATTCAAGTGTTTGTCTCACTTATAGAGGTTCTCCCTTATGGTGGTACAAACAAAAAAAAGGGAAAGGATTGTCTTTTTTGTTGGAGCACTAGAAAAAGAAGAAGAAATAACGAGTAAAATATACTTTTTAATGTTGTATCATTTAAAACCGTTTAGGTGAAAATGTTAACTACATAAACACATTAAACAAACATTGAACAATAAAATTGAGATGCACGCGTTGTGTGTGTAATTCTTAGTTATGATCGATTTTTAGGGATTTATCTGAATGCTGTGTGGTGCCCCAGTACTAGTAACAAGGTGCCAGTACTGTCGGTACTGCGGACACTTGTAATAGTATATTTACTATTAGTGTTATGGTACACTGGTACTGTGAGACTCTGCTCTCTCTGAATATCTATCACCTTTGGGAGTGCTACATTTTGGTGTTATTTTGGAGAGAGTTTGTTAGACTCCAATTGGTAATGTTGCCTTGTCTTATAAGATGTTAAGTTACAGCGACTATGCAGCTTATGTGGCAATCAATCGTGTTGAATAAATGGAGGATTTCTTTTGAGTGGAACAAAGGTATATTATGCTGCTCTATTTGCAGGTAAACTGCTACGGCAGACTGTGTGACTCAGAAAGGTATCGATGGCAGTAAATATCTCATATTCTTTGGGCTTGCTGGATTCTGCTGCTTTATTTGCAGATAAGAACTGCTTGATTTTGGCAGCTATGTAATCCAAAGAGTGTCCTTTTATTGAGAAGTAATGTGTCAAATGAGGAATTCCATAGGCACACTGATTTGTGCTGCTCTATTTAGTCCTAGTACTACTTCTCCTGAAGAAGACGTGTTACCACGTCGAAACACATTGAGCCTCACCATTTACCCTGCTCCAGCCAACACCTCGGTGAACTCCTATTCCAGACCAGCTTCCTCCACACTTGTGCTTCCACAGATCTCAATTTCCACCTGCAATGATTCCAGACAGTGTTTCTCCAATCATCATACCTGCCAATCCTACCCAAACACCTTGAGTTAACTTGGATCCACATGCTGGGTAATACACCGGAACCATCATGATTATCCTTCTGCAATATAGGAGGTCTTCACATCTGACCATCACCGTTGGTAATTATACCTAACACCTTGGTACCCACAAACTGCCATTCCTTTCGCTGGAGCAAATATGCATGCAATGACTGTTTTTTAAATTACCTATACAGTTTTTTACTGTTTTTCTCCAATTTTTCTTTCCCCCTTTTTTATTCATAGAGAATTCTCTAATTGATGTTCTATGCAATAAATGTATTTCTATTGTCACTTGTAGTTGGTTATCATTCAGTCTAACCCAAGCGTTGTATACCTTTTTCTCTCATCTCCCTCAGTATATTGTTTATGAGTTAAGCCACATATACAGTCAGAATTATCTCCTAAACAGTATACAGATGGAGCGCCTCTCAGCCAGCTCATGGAATTGCCAGAATCCCTTACCTGGCGCAGGCTGACGTAGATACACATCGCCGTCAACACGGCGTCGGGAGTGCTTTCCCTGCCCATATCTGCTTCAGAAAGATGGGCAGGGATCGGGGGATGGGGCTGCAGGGGAGGTGCAGAGGGCGACGGAGGGCTCAGTCAGAACGGGGCGTGCGAGTGTCTTGTGCGCGTGCGCCTTCTTACGGCAGATAACGGCAGTTGGCGGATGGCAGTTCTGTTGCCATCTGTATAAAGGATTTTTTCGGCTTCATTGATACGATCAACAGTTAGAAATGTCAGGTTTAGATAATGTAATGAAACTGCAGTTGGGCTAATGTACTGTATCTAGTTCTTCATTATGTCTGTACAGCTTTGCATGATTTGGTTACATACTGTATATATCATCATATCTATATTAAATACCTAGATCACAGCAAGTGGAACACTTATGAAGGCCGCAATTATTATCTTTGCAGTATAGATGCTACTCGACAAGATAAACTATCACTTATGCACCAATCGTCTCAGAAATCGCAATTTTTAAAAATGGATACAATTTATTTTAAATATTACAAATAAATTCGTTCACAGTTGTGTATACATTACATACTATTATTACCTGTGTAACTATATAAATTGGAACAATGCATTAATAAATATATATAGCTGCTTCATAAAATAGAATTACAAACCCCATAATTGGGGAGCATTCTTTCCATTTAGCAGATTTAGCACCAATTGTCCAATCTACTCCCATTAACCCTTTCAAGCCCAACGTCTAGTCAGGGTCAAACGCCCTAGCAATAGTAGCAGATCCAATGTTGAGCCACTTTAAAATATGAACATTAACATCGTTCGACATTCAATGTAGACCGGTTTTTAATTAAAAAAAATTATTTAAACATTTAAACCAGACTGTTTGAATTGTCCCCCCAAAAAATATGTATATGCTATACCTAGTGCTTACTCATCAGGAACATTTATGCAAAAAAAACAGACAGCAATTGTAAATTGGGACAACTATTTAAAGCTTGGTTAAAGAGCTTTATTTTGTCTAAACTCTAAACAATAAGCTTTGCTAGAGACAATAATATTTCTCTATATTGGGCCTAATTAGCTGGAAGTGTACAGTAGTTATTGCATTGTGAAAAATGCTTAGTTCTTATGGCCCCCATACACTATGCAATTTGTGCATCTTGGGGGCTATTCAGATTCACTTGGAAAGGCACAATCACTCTCTAATGGGCAAAACCATATGCACTGCAGGTGGGGCTGATGTAACATGTTCAGAGAGAGTTTGATTTGGGTAGGGGGTGTACTTCAAACTGATATCTATATTGCAGTGTAAAAATAAAGCAGCCAGTATTTATAATAATTTATATATAAGCCCCACCCGCAGTGCATATGGTTTTGTCCAATTTGTCCATTAGAGAGTGATTGTGCCATACTGAGTGAATCGGAATAACCCCCTTATGTGCAGCCATCAGTGGCACACAGGGGCGGATCCAGGATAAAATGACAGGGGGGGCACCATGATAAAAAAGGGTTTGGGTGGGGGAGGGGCGGTGTTAGTGGTGCCAGTGTACATGCTAAGAGAGCGTCAGAAGAGGGTGGGAATGGAATTAAAAATAGGCCCTGGCATTTAAAGTATGCAGGCCCACCATGGCGACAAAAGTGAAGGATGTAGTTGTGCGCGCGCCAAAGGCGCGCTCCGGAAAAGGGTGTGTGGCCACTCAACAGGGGGCGTGTCAACACCATATACAACTTCTACACATTATGCAACAAAATACTAGACCCCATTATACTTGCCCCTTACACATGATGCCACATTGATTGAGCCAAAATTTACATAATAACACACACGGAATGAGCCAAAATTCACATAATGCCAAATGGATTGTGTCAAAATTCACATAATGCCACCAGGATTGAGCCAAATGCATAAAATGCCATACGGATTGAGCCAAAATTCACATAATGCCACATGGATTGAGCCAAAATTCACATAATGCCACCAGGATTGAGCCAAAATTCACATAATGCCACACGGATTGGGAAAAAATTCACATAATGTTATACGGATTGAGCCAAAATTCCCATAATGCCACACGGATTGAGACAAAATTCACATAATGCCACATTGATTGAGCCAGAATTCACATAATGCCACACAGATTAAGCCAAAATTCACAATACACTTCATAAACAGGGACATTGTCCACCAAAGGCTCGCATTAAACATTTACACCATAATGTCCATTACACGTTGAGGTACGCGCCATTATGTCCATTATGTATTATGCCAAACACCATAATGCCTATTAAAAATTATGCTACATAAGTGCTGCTTCTCTACATGCTCATTGCCAAGGGTTCCATGCTCATTGCCAGAGGTTCCATGCTCGTTGCCATGTGGGATTACATGCTCATTGCCAAGGGGGAATACATGCTCGTGGTAAATGGGGGACAGCCACCGCCAGGCAGAAGTGATAGCCACTGACAGTGGCAGAGCCTGGCTGTATTCAGAGCACTGCAGGTCCCGGCTATTTGAAATAATACCCCTTTCACACCAGAAAATGCATTCCCAGGTTGGCCCCTTTTACACCAGCCTAGTCCCTGCATTTTCTAGTGTGAGGGGGAGAGAAAACCACCCCTCCCCCCTTTAACCAGTTATCTAATTTAACCGGCTATATCTTCGGAACCAACTGACCCATTTACATGAGACAAGTATTATATTGAAGAACTTTTGAGTGGGCTTTGAATGATTTTGGTCCAGTGAAACTGGAACGTTTGGTTCCAGAGTAATCTGCCCTCAAAGAACATGAACAGCCATGAAATTGCATGCCTGGTATCATATTGAAGGCCCAGCGATTTGGAATTGAATGAAATCAACCACAAGCTTCTGTGATGCCAGGGCGGGAACTGGCAGCTGTCGGAACCGGGTGTGGGTCGGAATTGAAGGGTCCCATATTATCCTATGGGGAAAAAACGTTACAGGTTTGCCAGGCGATATCTCCGGTTCCCGGGGGGCTAGAGACACGGGGCTGGGCTTGTTGGAAAGCCCTGGTCCTCAGCTACAAAATAAATGACAGGGGGGGCACGTGCCCGGGTGCCCCCCCCCTGAATCCGCCACTGGTGGCACATCGTGGGTACTTTTCCGTACCCACGATGTATCACATCCGATACGGGGGATGTCGAGAGCCAGGCAGAGGGAGCCAGGAAGGGGGATGCTGGGAGGAGCCGGGCAGGGAGGGGGGGGGGGTTTAAAAAAAAAACAAAGTACAAACCAATAGGCGGCCACTGATTGGCTGGGATAGCTCTCTGTCAATCAGTGGCTGCCCATTAATTTGTGTGTTTTTTTTTTTGGGGGGGGGGGTGTTTCTCCTGCAGCTCCCTCTGCCCCGCTCTCACTGTTCCCCTGCCCATCTCCCGCCTCTGCCTACAGCATGCCATGGAAATTGGGTGCGACTTGTCCTTAGAACATGTCGGTCTAGTGTATATGGGCCTTTATACTGGTTCGTCTACATGGCCTGTGTTTATAGGCTTCAGCTTACTCTTTATAAGACCCTCCCATGTCAGGGTAGTGTGTGTAGGTGGCCCCAAATCCTAAAAGTTTGAGTAGGTGGCTCCCACATGCTGGAGGTGTGTGTAGGTAGCCCCACATCCAGGCAGTGCACAGTATGTACAGTATTATGCCAAATTCAATAAAGTGATTGACTAGAATCCGACAGTTTTAATGCTGTTCCATGCAGTAATTAAAGCTAAAGCATGATCTATACATCAGCGGACTACAAATAGCCGCTACAGACAATGCACCCTGCATAGGCCAATCATTTCTAAGGGAAAGCTGATGAAGCAAAAAAGGAACAACATGGAAAATCAGTGTTAATTTATAGAAACAACGATTGTAGAAATTACAGACTATTAGATGCGCCTAAACTTAAAAGGAAAGTCTGAAGCAATTAGTGCTAGTGAGGTCGTAAATAAGTCACTGTGGACAAGCCACAGTACTAAGCACTGTTAGTACATCTGATGAGACACATGTTGCAGTAGTCTGAATCTTTTCTCATTCAGAATAATTTTTATTAATATGACAATATTCAAATTCACTTTAATGCCGTCTCCTGTTGGATGCAAGATTATAGCCAGTGTTGGATTTGCGGCATGAAGGGCCCACCCGTGGAATGTGTAGGGACTCATGCTGAAGACCATACATCCCAACTTTAACAATTTTCAAGGGACAGTACTGTTTTTTGGGACTGTCCAACCTGTGGGCCGCAGGGTCCCACACTGGGGGAGGGAAGCTGGCAGGCCCCATTATGCAAGCAGGGCAGCTGTGAATAGACGCTGTGCACATGCGCACATTGGGCCTGATTCATAGTTGATCGCTGATGAATTTGCATTCATTTATCGAATCTACTGAACATGTGGGATGATTTTGGTTATATAGCCAATGACCTGCATGTTCAGCGGGTCCTGGTGACGTCACAGAATGAAGTTTACCAATATCGTTTAGTGTGTACACTCAATTCGACCACCCGCGCCTGTGGCCAATATCATTAACCGTATTGGTCGCAGGCAGGATCGTCTAGTGTGTACGGGGCTATACTCATACTATAAAACTTAAACTAAAATTCTACCATCTACCGGAGTGTAATGGGTACATTTACAAAGATGTTGTTCTAATGAAGATGGGATGTTGCCCATAGCAACTAATCAGATTGATTCTTTTTATTGATTTACCACCTTCTAGAAGATAACAAACAGAATTCGATTGATTGCTATGGGCAACATCCCATCTTCAATATAACTCCTATCTTACTAAATGTATCCTTTAGTTACATGCGGCAGATAATAAAATTAGCAAAGATCATGTTAAAATTAAGAATGAGAAAGTTATAATATACTTTTCTGCAAGGAAGGTGCTGAAACGGAATTTACTATATATGAGAAATCTGTTCAGCGGATGCCACTAAGCAGCACCGGACTTCTCATTAGAGCAAACTGTTGCATACACACTGTAATCTATTATACAGTTGGGAAAGGCTACTCTTACTGTTACATCATAGAATGCATAGAGCATATACTGCATCACTGTCAGCTTAGGCCTGTGTGATTACAAAACTAAATTAAAGAATTAATAAAGAGAAATGAATAAACCCTAAGATTCATCAATTAAATATAATAACGAAAGTCCATTAACTAAAGATTTCCTGTTAAGTAAAATATTGGACTGTACTAGTGAGTTAATAATTCATATTATTCAGGCCATGCTGACACATTACTACCAAAGTCTAACTCAGAAATCAGATTCATTGTTGTAAAGTACATTTAGGAAATAAATCATTTACTTGCAGAGAATAATGTTAATTATTGATGAATTTTATCTTCTACAAAAGAACAATCTTCAGCATAGGCGGTTCCAATATGGTGGCATCGTGTGTGGATGAGGTTGGCCAAAACGCACCCATTATTTTTTTACTTACCTTTCTAGAGACGCATGTTGGGAGCTGCAGCCGCATAAGCGGCCAGCATCTCAGGAGAATGAGGGTGATGGCTTGGTTGTGACTAGTTTCCCTTCGCCATAAGGACCGGAGGAGGAGAGGGGTCGGGGAGAGGAGGAACAAGGTTGGAACAAGGGACCCAAATGGTCCCTCGCAGACTTACTTCGCTTGTCAGACTTTGGGCACGGTGGCTCGCTCTGATCGTCACCTAGTTACTAAAGGCAACCAGTGGTGGCGTGGATAGTGAAGGAATAAGCCCTCCATGCCCAAAGCGTGGCGAGCAAAGCAAGGCCACAAGGGTCCTTTTTGGTCCCTTGTTCTGACCTTGCTCCTCCTCTCCCTGTTCCCTCTCCTCCTCATAGGCGAATCTAGGGGGTGGTCCGGGGGTGCACAGGACCACCCATTAGCCCATTTTGTAGCTGAGGGATGGGGCTTTCCAACGAGCCCAGCCCCGTGTCTCTAGCCCCCTGGGAACCGGAGATACTGCCAGGCAAAGCTGGAACAATTTCCCTATAGGATAACATGGGACCCGCTAATTCTGACCCCCACCCAGTTCAACGGCTGCCAGTTCCCCCTTCTGCATCACTGAAGCTCGAGGTTGATCTCATTCGAACCCAAATCGCTGGGCCTTCAATCTGATATCAGGCTGGATCCATATGAATTAATTGGTTCCAGGGATATTGAGGTTAAACCGTTTTTTTGGTACTTGTGTATTTTGGCGGCGCCCATCGCATCGCATACCATAACGTATTCGATGGTATGCGATGCGACGCGATATCGTACGATAGTGCACGATGGCATACAATTTTGAAATTGTATGCCATTGTACATGGCATACAATGCCATAAGATGCGATGCGATTAAACATTGTATAAGCACCCTAATGGGTGCTTATACAATGTTAAGCACCCAATTGGGTGCTTACAATGTTAAATGCACCCCCACGCCACCCCCCCACTATAAACGTGAACCCGAAGCGTGGCGAGCTCAGCGAGCCCGCGAGGGGCGGCGGTACGCGTCCTACGACCTTTTCATACCCCCACTATCCACGTCGGCGTGGAGTTGAGAATAGAATAGTGTGGCGAGCGCAGCGAGCCACCGAGCCCGAAGCGTGGCGAGCGCAGCGAGCCCCGCGAGGGGACGCGGATACCTGTGAAGCCCGCGAAGGGACGCGTTTACCTGTGAAGGTATCCGCGTCCCCTCGCGGGGCTCGCTGCGCTCGCCACGCTTCGGGCTCGGTGGCTCGCTGCGCTCGCCACACTATTCTATTCTCAACTCCACGCCGACGTGGATAGTGGGGGTATGAAAAGGTCGTAGGACGCGTACCGCCGCCACGCTTTGGGTTCACGTTTATAGTGGGGGGGGTGGCGTGGGGGTGCATTTAACATTGTAAGCTCCCATTTGGGTGCTCAAAAGCACCCTTTAGGGTGCTTATACGATTTTTGGTCGTATAGGGGGTCAAAATCGCGTCGCATCACATCGTATGCCATCGGGTGCATGGCATGCGATGCGATGCGATCTGTCCGTCGTACGACGGACATCGGGAGCGCCACCAAAATACACAAGTACCCGTTTTTGTTTTTTTTTCATTTCTTAAATGTAATTTCATGACTGTTTATGTTCTTTGAGGGCAGATTTCTCTGGAACCAAACAGCCCAGTTTCACGGGACCAAAATCATTCGAAGCCAACTCAAAAGTTCTTCAATATGATACTGGTCTCAAATGGGTCAGTTGGTTACGAAGATATAGCTGGTTGGTTAAAGGGGGGTAGGGAGAGGGGAGTGGTTGTCTCTCCCCCTCACACCAGAAAATGCAGGCTGGTGTATAAGGGGTCAGCCTGGGAATGTCCCTGTATGATCCTGGGACCATATTCCCAGGTAAATCCTTGTATTTTCTGTTGTGAAAGAGGTATTATTTCAAACAGCCGTGACCTGCAGTGCTCTGAATACAGCCGGGCAGCCCCCTGCTCTCTGCCCAGCTTTCAATGACTGTCACCCCTGCAGCTTCCGCTCCAATTCTCCCCACTTTCACCTCAGCCCGCCCCCCCCCCCTTAATCATGTGGTGCCGGCGCCCGGCGTGCTCCCCCGACGTCACGCACAACAACAGCGCGCTCAAATGTCCACTCGGCTAGAGGGGACACCAGGAGGGGAGTGGGAGTGTGCTCTGCGCTGCACTCTGCTCTGCTCCTCTCCCCATAGAAGCAGCTGCACCCCTCTCCATCTCTCCCTGCAGCAGCAGCGAAGGCTCATATAAAAATTTACAGTAAGTGGCAGTTTTGGGGGCATTGCTTAAGGGACGCTACAAGTGGCAGTATGTGGGGGCATTACGCATATATGTGTGGCTTAATGTATAAGGGGCATTACGATGTGCAGCATCATGTGTAAGGGGCATTACGGTGTGCAGCATCATGTGTAAGGGGCATTACGGTGTGCAGTATCATGTTTAAGGGACATTATGTGTGCAGCATCATGTTTAAGGGACATTATGTGTGCAGCATCATGTGTAAGGTACATTATGTGTGCAGCATCATGTGTAATGGGTACTATGGTGCGCGGCATCATGTGTAATGGGTACTATGGTGTGCGGCATCATGTGTAATGGGTACTATGGTGTGCGGCATCATGTGTAATGGGTACTATGGTGTGCGGCATCATGTGTAATGGGTACTATGGTGTGCGGCATCATGTGTAATGGGTACTATGGTGCGCGGCATCATGTGTAATGGGTACTATGGTGCGCGGCATCATGTGTAATGGGTACTATGGTGTGCGGCATCATGTGTAATGGGTACTATGGTGTGCGGCATCATGTGTAATGGGTACTATGGTGCCATCAAGCAAGAACCCCCTAGCAATGAGCACTAGGGCGGAGTGAAAAAACTGAAATTGAGAAATTCAAAATCGGCTAGTGTGGAAAAGTTGTGACTTGACCTGAATAAGAAACGTGCAAAAGCTTTTTGATCTGAGTCAATATCTTCTGTTCTGGCAAGAGGCCTGAAGTTTCACTTTTTTGGTGAAAATGACGAAAACTATGAAGATGCTCCGATCTAGTTAAAATTATGTCAGGATGTCTTAGAGTGGTTCATTAATATACTTTAGCATAGTAAAAGAGAGTACGAGATTGTCCTAGTGCAAAGTGAATGACTTTGGTTGGAGAAAAAAATCCCTAATAATTGACCCATTTTCATGGTCACAATTCTGAATATTGTGTGTTTTCTCTGAACGTGTTTATAATAGAAGAAGCACAAATACTCTAAATGGAATTTCGGTGACACTGTGTGAAATATAACTGCATAATGGCCCTTAATCAGACCTGATTGCAGTACAAATTTGTTCTCAAAATGGGCAAAACAAATGCTGCATTGCAGGTGGGGCAGATGTAACGTGCTGAGAGAGTTAAATTTGGGTGGGGTGTGTTGAAACTGAAATCTAAATTACAGTGTAAAAATAATGCAGCCGGTATTTACCTTGCACAGAAACAAAATAACTCACACAAATCTAAAGGTGGCCATAAATCTACAGATCGATTGTCAGATTGGGCCGGTTGGAACAAACAGCTGGTAATATCTGAATGACAGTTTTTCAGCATTTCAAAGCAAATGGTCAACTGTCATTTGCTCTCATCTTTTACCAGGATTTTGTTCCAACCAGACAGATCGGACAATAAATCTGTAGATGTATGGCCACCTTAAATCTCTCTGCACATGTTACATCTGCCCCACCTGCAGTCCAGCATTTTTTTTGCCCATCTTGAGAACAAATTTGTACTGCGATCAGGTCTGATTAAGGGCCACTATGCAGTGTTATATTTCACACAGTGTCACTGAACTACATGAAATTGGATTTATGCTGCTCTCTTTGCAGTGCATATACAAAGATAGACAATCCTGTGTATATAAATAAGAAATAACTGTTGCAGTCTGTTATTGAAAAACAGTAACTGTTACAATAAGTTTTACAAGTAACAGTGTAAACTGTCTAATGTATAATTTTACATATCACTTCTGTTTATTGACAGAAAAACAGTGTTGCATCCCCTATACTGGGAACATGATTGGGCTGCATTACAGCATATAATTATGCCAAAGATAAGCCAATATATTAACTGTTAAATACGTTGAAGTGTATTATGATGTAATAAATTGTAAGCTTGCAGCAGGGCCCTCTAACCCCCAAGTCTGTCTGTCATTACCCAGTTTGTTTTATCACTGTCTACTATTGTAAAGCGCAACGGAATCTGCTGAGCTATATAAGAAACTGTAAATAAATAAACAAATACATCTAATGTTTAGGAAAAAAAAAAAAAAAAAACATTGATTCATAAAATAACAAGTTAATCATTCTATGAGTGGTGTCCAGCAGTACATATATGCCAATCACTGTGTTCATTTCTAGGCAGCAGGACCATCTTAACAGCAGTGTGGGCACCTGGGCAAAGCAATGCACTGGGGCCCTTACCCATTCTCCCCTCCTAGGGGTGGGGGGTGCTATCAGCAGCAGCTGTGATGTCCCACGGGTGGCAGGGGGTGCTCTATCTTCCATTCAACATGTAGGACCTGGAGCAGTAACTTCTGCTAATTACTCCTTTACTGCACAGGTGGTGGGAGGGTGAACACTAACGTGTGGAAGGGGGCACTGAGCTGTATGAAGGGTCCCTTGTAAATTACTTCCAGGGAGGTAGGGGGTGTTTTATACACAGGGGACGGTTGGATAATGGAGTGGGCTTAATATTCTGCATTTTCCGGTGGAAGGGCAGCTTGTTTGACTGCAGATATCGCCATTATCTGGAAATAGATTCCTTAGCCTAGCAGGGGCGGATCCAGGATAAAATGACAGGGGGGGCACCATGATAAAAAAGGGTTTGGGTGGGGGAGGGGCGGTGTTAGTGGTGCCAGTGTACATGCTAAGAGAGCGTCAGAAGAGGGTGGGAATGGAATTAAAAATAGGCCCTGGCATTTAAAGTATGCAGGCCCACCATGGCGACAAAAGTGAAGGATGTAGTTGTGCGCGCGCCAAAGGCGCGCTCCGGAAAAGGGTGTGTGGCCACTCAACAGGGGGCGTGTCAACACCATATACAACTTCTACACATTATGCAACAAAATACTAGACCCCATTATACTTGCCCCTTACACATGATGCCACATTGATTGAGCCAAAATTTACATAATAACACACACGGAATGAGCCAAAATTCACATAATGCCAAATGGATTGTGTCAAAATTCACATAATGCCACCAGGATTGAGCCAAATGCATAAAATGCCATACGGATTGAGCCAAAATTCACATAATGCCACATGGATTGAGCCAAAATTCACATAATGCCACCAGGATTGAGCCAAAATTCACATAATGCCACACGGATTGGGAAAAAATTCACATAATGTTATACGGATTGAGCCAAAATTCCCATAATGCCACACGGATTGAGACAAAATTCACATAATGCCACATTGATTGAGCCAGAATTCACATAATGCCACACAGATTAAGCCAAAATTCACAATACACTTCATAAACAGGGACATTGTCCACCAAAGGCTCGCATTAAACATTTACACCATAATGTCCATTACACGTTGAGGTACGCGCCATTATGTCCATTATGTATTATGCCAAACACCATAATGCCTATTAAAAATTATGCTACATAAGTGCTGCTTCTCTACATGCTCATTGCCAAGGGTTCCATGCTCATTGCCAGAGGTTCCATGCTCGTTGCCATGTGGGATTACATGCTCATTGCCAAGGGGGAATACATGCTCGTGGTAAATGGGGGACAGCCACCGCCAGGCAGAAGTGATAGCCACTGACAGTGGCAGAGCCTGGCTGTATTCAGAGCACTGCAGGTCCCGGCTATTTGAAATAATACCCCTTTCACACCAGAAAATGCATTCCCAGGTTGGCCCCTTTTACACCAGCCTAGTCCCTGCATTTTCTAGTGTGAGGGGGAGAGAAAACCACCCCTCCCCCCTTTAACCAGTTATCTAATTTAACCGGCTATATCTTCGGAACCAACTGACCCATTTACATGAGACAAGTATTATATTGAAGAACTTTTGAGTGGGCTTTGAATGATTTTGGTCCAGTGAAACTGGAACGTTTGGTTCCAGAGTAATCTGCCCTCAAAGAACATGAACAGCCATGAAATTGCATGCCTGGTATCATATTGAAGGCCCAGCGATTTGGAATTGAATGAAATCAACCACAAGCTTCTGTGATGCCAGGGCGGGAACTGGCAGCTGTCGGAACCGGGTGTGGGTCGGAATTGAAGGGTCCCATATTATCCTATGGGGAAAAAACGTTACAGGTTTGCCAGGCGATATCTCCGGTTCCCGGGGGGCTAGAGACACGGGGCTGGGCTTGTTGGAAAGCCCTGGTCCTCAGCTACAAAATAAATGACAGGGGGGGCACGTGCCCGGGTGCCCCCCCCCTGAATCCGCCACTGTAGCCTAGTATAAAAACCTAGAGTCCCAACTTTCAGGAGGTGCTGGGAACTTGGGTATCAGAGATCAGGAGCTAGAGCAATCCATTGACAAAAATATAAAACTACACCAGACGTTTGGAGCTGGAGCAAGGACCGGCTGCTTGAAGGCTGATATCTCTGGTTCTGGGCATGATAGAGACAAGCCGCTAGTGTCAGAGAGAACCTGAGAAATATGACTGGAAATTGTAATTAACAGGTCGGATGTGGACTGCTGCTTTGAAGTTGGATATCTGCAATTCCCCAGGGCCGATTTTCAAAATTCTGGTATACCTGGAAAAAGGGGATCCTCAGCTATCAACATAGAGCCCTTATACGCCTGGGTCCCCTGGGCAAGTGCCCATTAAGCCCATACAAAAAGACGGCCCTGCTAGGCAGGATTGATCAGCAATACTTATTACAGCATAATGCACTTTAATGTATTTAACTGTTAATATATTGGTTTATCTTTGGCATAATTATATGCTGTAATGCAGCTGCAGGTGGGGCAGATGTAACATGTGCAGAGGGAGTTAATGTGGCCATACATCTACAGATTTATTGTCCGATCTGTCTGTTTGGAACAAAATACTGGTAATGGATGCTTTGAAATGCTGATACTTTGCTTTGAAATGCTGGAAAACTGCCAAAAACTGTCATTCAGATATTACCAGGTATTTGTTCCAACCAGCCGGATCTGACAATCGATCTGTAGATGTATGGCCACCTTTAGATTTGTGTTGAGTTATTTTGTTTCTGTGCAGGGTAAATACCTGCTGCATTATTTTTACACTGCAATATAGATTTCAGTTTCAACACACCCCACCCAAATTTAACTCTCTCCGCACGTAACATCTGCCCCACCTGCAATGCAGCATTTGTTTTGCCCATTTTGAAAACAAATTTGTACTGCAATCAGGTCTGATTAAGGGCCATTATGCAGTGTTATATATCACACAGTGTCACTGAAATTCCATTTAGAGTATTTGTGCTTCTTCTATTATAAACACGTTCAGGAGAAAACACACAATATTCACAATTGTGACCATGAAAATGGGTCAATTATTAGGGATTTTTTCTCCCGCAAGTCAGTCACTTTGCACTAGGACAAGCTCATACTGTTTTTTACTATGCTAAAGTATATTAATGAACCACTCAAAGACATCCTGACATAATTATAACTAGATTGGAGCATCTTCATAGGTTTCGTTATTTTCACCTAAAAAGTGAAACTTTAGGCCTCTTGCCAGAACAGAAGATGTTGACTCAGATCAAAATGCTTTTGCACGTTTCTTATTCAGGTCAATTCACAACTTTCCCACACTAGCCGATTTTGAATTTCTCAATTTCAGTTTTTTCACTCCGCCCTAATGTCCAGGTCTAGGAATTCTACTCGTGTTTTACTGTATGTTGTTGTGAAGATTACATTTTTGTTGTTGCTTTTTATGTGATTGATGAATGTGGATAGATTTTCTTCGGTGCCTTGCCAAATGAAAAGTATGTTGTCTATGTATCTCCGCCATAGGACTAAATTTGCCCTGAACTCATGTCCTTTCCAAATGGATTCCTCCTCCCATCTGCTCATGAACAAATTTGTGTAGCTCGGGGCAAATTTAGTTCCCATGGCGGTTCCTGTGCGTTGTCTGTAAAAATCGTTATTGAATCATGTGTAATTGTGTGTCAGGATAAATTCTATTGCCTTAGTTATGAATTCCTTTTGTGTGTCTGGTATTGTAGTGTCTGTTGATAAGAAGTGTGCCGTGCTGTCTATGCCTTGTGAATGTTCAATGACTGTATATAATGATGTTACGTCGCTGGTAACTAACCATATGTACTCCTGCCAGGTGATGTCTTTAAGGGTCAGGAGGGTGTGTGTTGTTTCTCTCAGATGTGATGGTTGTTGACTGACTAGTGGTTGTAGAAAGTGATCTATGTATTGTGATAAGTTTGAGGTTATGGAGTCGATGCCTGAAATGATTGGTCTCCCTGCAGGTTGTATCTTGTGTTTGTGGATTTTGGGTAAGTAATAGAATACGGGAACTACGGGATGTTGTGGGATGTGGAAGTCATGTTCTTGTTTGTTGATTACGCCCAATGCTAGGCCTTCATTAAGATGTTTTTGTAACTCTTGTTTGTATTTGCTGGTTGGGTCTGATTTGAGTTTTTCATATGTGTTATGATAATCTAAGATCCTCTTTGCTTCCTTTATGTATGCATCTTTGTTTAGTAATGCTATCCCCCTCCTTTATCTGCTTGTTTGATTATCAGGTCCTAATTGTTTATTAGTTCTTGTATTGCTTCCCCTTCTTGTTTGTTAAGGTTGTTTCTTTTGCTAGTTCCTGTGTCCAGATGTTTTAGGTCGTGTAATAACATCTGTTCAAAGGTTTTGAATTTGTGTCCTGTTGTGTGTTGTGAGTTAAAGGTAGATTTAGCTTGGAGTGACGTGTGTCTGTACTGATCTTGCTGTGTTTGAGTTTAATTTATTGGGTTCTGAGCGAATAATTTTTTGAGTGTAAATTTGCGCGTAAGTGATCTTATATCTAGATAGGTCTCAAATTTGTTGATTTTTTTGCTTGGAGCAAACTTGAGTCACTTCTGTAATACCTTTTTGTGTGATTCATTGAGTGTAATGTCACTTAGGTTAAATATCCCTTGTTCATTGTTTGTGTCTAGACCTGTTTTCTTACTTTTTTCGCCTCCCCTGCAACCTCTGCTTCGTCTCTTGCTTTGCGTTTGTGTGGGGTGGGTGTTGGATGTGACTGGCAGGTTTTTAGGCCTGTCTCCAAGTCTAAAAAATCTATGTACCAGTGTTCGTCTGTTTGTTTGTGCCTTCTTCTGCTTTTGGTTTTTCTGGTCTTATTGCTCTGTACGTGATGTGACCTGCCTCCAGTGACTGTCTCACTGTGTTTATATAATCTACAGTATGTCCTCTATCTCGTATGTTGAGAATGATGAGTTGTCTTCTTCTGAACATGATTGGTCAGAAATTATCATGCTTATGTCTTTTTCTATTGTAGATGATTTTCACAGTACTTATGAAATTTTTCAAAAAAGTTAGTGTAAAACAGTAAAACCTCCATCAACCCATTTAGTGAATAAACACAACTGAAACAAAAGTACTTTTAAATAAATTTCCAACTTGGACTCAACAAGTTGGGCAGTATTCAACTGCAGGGTGAGTGCAGGGCAGCGTATGCTGTTTTGGTTATGCTGTGAGCTCGCCGTGCTTCCGCCATTCTCCCTGTCTGCTGCTAGCCCTCCCTCTCATCCTATTGAACTCGTCAGGGGCTCGCTGCCCCTGATGCCAAAACAGATCAAATCCAGCACATGCCGCACACAGCGGCAGGGGAGATGGCGAAAGGCAGGGGGATGGCAGCCTCCCTGCAGCGCATGAGGTGCTGGCAGGGAAGGGGAGTGCTCCTGGAGCACAGGACGGGGTCCAGCAGCAGCATACCTTCTGCTGCACGGTCTCGGCAGGCCCAGCGCTGACATAATATTCACCGCTGTGGAGATCACAGTTAACAATATCAGGTTCAAGATAAATTACGTCATCACTTGCCACTCTTCAAACGTAGTATATTTAATAGAGTGTGAATGTGGACTATCTTATATTGGTAGGACCACCCACCAGTTGAAAACAAGGACATCGGAACATATACGAAACATCCGAAAGGGATTAGACAATCATCATCTTTCGCATCATTTTAAAATGACCCATAACTGCTCAATACAGAAAATTAAGAGATTTTTGGGATTCAAACTTCTAAAAAGCTCATGGAAGGATAAAAATGTAGGGACCAACCTAGCCAAAGCTGAAATGAAGCTAATTTTCCAAATGAAAACTCTAACTCCCAGTGGGCTAAACCATGACTTCAAACTAAAATGGTTCCTTTAATCCACCTTTTCTTCATCTATCCTGTTCCTGAGATGAAAATGTTTTATTTAAACTCACATTTCCTTTAATCATTTTGATTCTAAAAATGATTCTCTATTTTATAAGTAGTTTGCTCCATTCATCAATGAATTTGTTTTTAACGTATATATCCTCTCTCTCCTTTTTATTTTTATTTCCATTTATTATTCTTTCCGGTTTATATTATGGAAATATGCCAGCAATATAATATAGACAACCATCTATGTACACTCAGTCAATTTACTAAGAAGTCTTGTGGCAGCCATATACATACACCCAGCGACTAAAATTAAGCAACACTGGAAGTCCCGCGACATCACTTCAGGTAAATACACCAGATCACTTCCGCCACTGCACAGAGATACAGAAAACATCTTATGGAAGATCCTAAAATGCCACTTCTGGTAACGCACTTAATATGTCAACAAACAAGCAACATCAGTTCCACCTGCGGCATCCATGGGGAGGTCCCGCTACATCACTTCCGCCCGCGGCATCCACAGGAAGGTCCCGCTACATCACTTCTGCCGGCTACCTAAATCACTATAGGAATGACCAGACGCGGACATCTTGATATACCCGGAAGTAAGACAATAAATGCCATTTTGAAACACCTGATTTGCGAACTTCATTTACCCGAAAACAGGACATCACTAAAAACGAATGAATGTATTTCAAAAGTGTATAATACTAGATATATTTTTATTATGTGTCCGAATTGATATCTTAATTAAGAAAGGAAGAACATAGGGAAACAATTGCGTGCCACACAGGAAGTGGAGATGCCGCCATTTTAGATTGACCACTCAATAAATAGCAAGTCAGGGAACACATCCTCTATGCCTTCCTCATCACAAAACGCGTAGGAAGGAGGACTTGCTTGTTGACACCCTTTTTTCACTAGAGGACTCAGGTATCGTGCCACACCCCAGGAGTAAGGTAGGATTCCCCCTTTTTTAAGTTAAGTCAGCAGAACCGGTCTGCAGTTCAGAACTTGGACCCAACTAACTCCAGGGGATGTGAAGCGACCCCCTTACAGTAAAAAGGTTTTTTTTTACTTTTAGCATATTTTAGGCTATCAGGAATTTCATATTTTGTATTTTTTGAGAATGTACGAATAAAAACTTTTAAAGACAGAGATACCCTGATGAATGTCTCTCTTCGAGAATAATCATGAGTACCGGTACGCCAACTAAAGATACCTTGATACGAATGTTATAGTGTGTTTTCATGTAAGTGAGGTACGGCAAACAGACACCTCTCACCTAATTGAATATTAAAGAAACCCAGATAGGCCTCACCTCACTACATAAATGTATAAGTGAGGTAGGAACCTTCTGCTACCGGGGAAAAAAATATATATATATTTTTTTAAATTGAGGAACCTTGTCTAATCATTTATCCTGCTAATCTCTTGTCTTCACATATTTAATGAGGACACACCGACAGAACACAGAACAAGGACAACAGGGACAGTACCAAGAGTTGAAGCTAAGTACTCAAGACCTCTATGATTAAGTTGGTATAGCACCATCCCAGTCACTAACCCCTCTTTTCTCCAACAAACCAATTTTGTGGGTACTTTAAGGAATAGTCCCTTTTGTGACAGTGGGGCAGCATAATACCATAAGCAGCACCCAAAAATCTTGCCAAAAAAACATCCTAACCCCCCCCCTCCTTCCCCCTGGCAATGAGCATGTTATCCCCTGGCAATGAGCATAACCCCCTTGCAGTGAGCATGTTAACCCCTGGCAGTGAGCATGTTAACCCCTGCATAATCACTGGCAGAGAGCATATAAACCCCTGTCAGTGAGTATAACCCCCTGGCAGTGAGCATGTTAACCCCTGGAAGAGATCCTGTTAATTCCTGCATAACCCCTGGCAGTGAGCATGTTAATCCCTGCATAACCCCTGGCAGTGAGCATGTTAACCCCTGGCAGAGAGCATGTTAACTACTGGCAGTGAGCATAACCTCCTGGCAGCGAGCATGTTAACCCCTGGCAGAGAGCATGTTAATCCTTGCATAATCCCTGGCAGTGAACATGTTAACCCCTGAGAGCATGTTAACCCCTGGAAGAGCAGGTTAACCCCTGGCAGAGGGCAGGTTAACCCTTGGCAGATAGCATCATGTCAATCAAATGCAACATGGAGGGGAAAAAAAAACAACAACATTTTTTAATATATTGATGTGGTGCTTGTAAAGAAATAAAATAATCAAGATCCTTAAAATAATAACTAAATTGACTTGTAGACACCAAAAAAATTAATAGAAAACATTTATTTTATAAGTACAAATTTCAGTTCACCAAAAAAAGATGTTGAAAGCAAAACGGAGAACTTCACCCCCCAAAAAAAAGAGTGAACACAGTTCTCCATTTCAGCATTGAATACACTTTTGGAGAACTGTGATAAATTTCCCATAGAAAACCAAAAGCGAATTGCGGCGACTATTAAATGGCAAATTTGTCAACATTCGCTGTTCGCTTTCGTCGAACAGTGAGTGCTGAATACGGCGAACATCATTTTTCGGTG
The DNA here is from genome assembly GCF_055691185.1 of Crinia signifera. Classification (NCBI taxonomy): domain Eukaryota; kingdom Metazoa; phylum Chordata; class Amphibia; order Anura; family Myobatrachidae; genus Crinia; species Crinia signifera. The sequence continues at coordinate 305,978,738 of NC_139217.1, read as the reverse complement.
AAATAAGTCGCCATTTTGCCAAAAATCAGCCCAAAAGCGGTGAATCAATAGCATTGAATACTGCCCATTGTAAGTAGCATTACAGTTCCATTTAACATGTATGAAGATACTGAAGATATACAGAGACATGGCTTTACTTTATACATTTCTTAACATATACTGCACCACTATTATGTTTAGACTAGTCCTGATTAGAGATGGGCGCCGGGGCTGAAGATTTGGATTTGTCGCCGGGATTTGGATTTGGCTTTGTCAAGTGGCGGTGAATGGCTTTGGATTTTTTTCAAAAATAATAAAAAAAAACACAAATCACGAAATGTTTGCGTTTTTTTGTCCCTAGAGTAATATTAACCTTGATAACTTTAATTTTCAGCCCTTTCCAGACAATTTGGACCACTTTACTGCTCACAATGTTATTTTCATTAAATTTAGGCCAAGGTCTGCAGCAAGCTGGTTGGTTATTAACACACGTCATTTCTGACAGTATCAGTATGGTGTATTGGGGTGCAGTACACACAAACAATAAAGAAGAGTAAATGTATTTTTTTGTTTTATTTTTTTATGCGCAGCTTGCAGTGGTGGCTCCTACCTCAGTGGAGGAGGGATGCAGTCAATTTGCCGGCGGTCGGAATCCCGACACTGGAATCCCGATCGCCGAAATCCCGAAACTTTCTCCCTCCGTGGGTGTCCAGGGACGAGGGAGAATAAAATAGCGTGCAGAGCGTAGCGAGGCACCGGGCCCGCTGCGTGGCGAGCGCAGCGAGCCTGCAAGGGGGGTAGCTCCACGTCCCCCCCCATGTCGGGATTTCGGCGGTCGGGATTCCAGTGTCGGGATTCCGACCGCCGGGATTCCGACCGCCGGCATTCCGACCGCCGGCATTACATATCGGATCCGTGGAGGAGAGGGGCTGCTGTGATGCCAGACCCCCCTCTCCAGTGCTGCCTGTCCCCGCAAGTCATCGTCGCAGCCGCCACTGCCACCTGCTTGTGCTGAATCCCGATCGCTGTAGCGGGATCGGCGCATGAGCTGTAGACTCTTCGGTACTGTGCATGAGCTGGCCCCAGCCTCTATGGGGCTGCTTCGGGTGCAGGCCCGTAGAATGGTATATGGCACGGGTCTGGCGCATGTGCAGTATCACCAGCGGTACTGCTCATGCTCCCATTCCGAACTCAGTAGCTAAACAGTGAATGGCCGGATCAGTACCATTTTGGAGACCGTTTGGTAATATGCGGTGCTGTATTCATACCCAGACAGCAAAAGCACCAGGTGACCTAAAGGGAACCATTCTACTATAACCCACTGGATCAAATCTCTATGTATGACTATTCTGCTATTTGAAGAGAAAACTTCAAGACATGTGACTGTTGCCATAATACATTGAACATTAGACCTACAGGTGCATGTCATCAGAAAAGTATTGAAAACAGATTGATTATTAATGAGTCTACATTTGAATGGCATCAGGCCATTAGCCTCGCTGTATTTTTTTTTTTTTTTTTTTTTTAACATTTTTTTTTATTGAAGCATACGCATAGTATCAGACAGTACAACACTAAAACAAAATAGTAACTCAACATTAAATTAGATGTTGTAAAATCACAAATTGCTCCAGTATTCTGTTAAATTACGGTACATGCACTGTAAAAGGAATTTAGTCCAACATATAAATGTAATCAACTGGTTTACAGATGTGTAATAGTCATCCATGCTCTGCTTCTAAACACCTTGTTTCCAATTTTACCAAACCAATAAAAGGGAACAGGGATTGTATTTACAATCCATGTCCAAACATTATACTATTGGAGTATATAATGAGTGCTAAACTATATTGTGTATAGTACGAAACGGAATCAGAAATAAATGAAAACAATTGTAGTGGGCTTTCGTCTATTGCAATCAAGTTATAGGGTCCATTATATGAAATATTTTGTCATAGAGCCATGTGGAATTTACGTCACAAACAGAATAAACGAAAACAGGAGAACACAATATTTCTATCTTTCAAATGGTGAGTCCGTGGCATAGTCAAGTCTCAAAAGTGGGTCTGATGATAAGAAGTCATAATGGTGTAAACTAAGAATTCACTCATGTAACCGCTCCTATAAAGGTAGGGAGTAGGTGCAATATACGCATGAGAGGGTGTAAAGACTGAGGATTGTAAAAAGCATATTTGTGTACACCATTGATGACCAGTGTTGTTTGGGGAACATAATAGGGGGTCAATCCTAAATACACCCCCCACTTGTCCTGCATTATCTGTGTTGCTGGTGTCTCTCTAGTTGTGCAGGACTCAGGACTGTACAAAGCAGAGTTGTGTACATCGTCTGTGGTCAGTATTGTCTGGGGGATACAAGAAGGGGTCATTTCTAAAGAACTCTCCAACTTGTCCTGCACCATCTGTGCTGCTGATGCATCTCTCTGAGCCATGTTGTGAATAACATCTACATGAGTAAGTGGAGCGTTATCATCAATGGCATATTCAGGGTCAGCGTCATAGAAGTTGTCAGTTTGAACTATACCAGGTGTGTCTTTACCAGTATTACAATCTGTTGGAGGAACCAATACTCCATTAACAAGTTCAGTAATCTGGTTAATTTTCTTGTCAAAATAGGGTAGTAAAATCTGCGATAATTCAGCCACCACTTGGGCTAAAAACTTAGTAGAATCAATATTCACGTGTCTGGACATATTTTCTTTGCCTATTGTATACCCAATAATGGAATTATAGTTTAACAGGAGTTTTAGAACAAACCGTATGAGAGAGTTAATTAGCTCATAAATTTGGCTTATCTGTCAGTAGCAATCAGTCAAGCCCTACGGAGAGGTCCAAAAAGAAACACTGATATCAGACGGCTGTTAGAGAGGCCATAAAAATTCCTAACATTTATCTTAACAGCACAAGAACCACTACCATTAGCTCATATGTCTCGGCACTATAGAATGGGGAGGATTTAGGACACTTGCCGTTCGGGATTGTATAGAAGGAGGGATAGAAAGGTTATCAGTGACTAATGAATATATGGCAGTTTATTCACAATACAAACTTTTGTGAGGGAATTTTTCCCCGTTTAAGTCCAATGTTATCCCAACAAAATAGGAACAGGGTAATGATAATCTGCCCAAGGGCAAGACACAGTTCACTGAACAGAAGCAGTATATAGTAACACCGTTACTAGTCCCAGTCCTACCACTGCTTTTACTGTTGTTAATCAGGGTGGATATGCGGAGCCTTGCTTCACCACTACTTAAATGGTATATGCGGTGTCAGATAACATATCCAGGGGATGGGAGAAGAGGGTAGCATTCAGAACATACTCTGTATCTTAGCTCCGCTGCCAAATCCAAGTGTTCCCACGCTGTCTGCCACCTACTGTATTCAGCAAACTCCCCACCAGTCCTCATCTCTGGGTGTGCGGACCAACATCAGATGGTTGAAGTCTGGGGCCGTTGTGTGTAAATGAATGATTATGCTTTGATCAGCTTGCGAAGGAGCAGTGTGGAGGGTAACGCTGGTTGAATTATACAGCTGTATAGAAGTCCCGCAGTCTGTTATACAGGGAGCCGTTGATTCCTTTCCTGGGGTGGGGGTCCCAATCGCGGCACTGTCCAATGGAGCATAATAATCACCGCAAGTGTGTCCTAGGAGAGCTTCCTGCACCTTTCCATACAGGCATCAATAGCTCATGGAACGCTCACACGGTTATCTCTGTAACCTGCTCCGCGGCACAGTGGTAATGTAGAGAGACTTTGGCTTACCGCGTGATAAGGAGTCTGCGTCTGCCGTGGTCATGCTGTCCTCTCACAGGAGGAGTTCAATAAGGTTCTGCACCTCTTCTGCTTTTGGGGGGGTAGGCTACCGGTATACTGTTACCAACAGGAACCCCAGCTATAGTTGTCAGAGAGTCCTCAAGTACAGTAACAGGGGCTCACTCCCACGCCATTTTTCGCGCCAGAAGTCCCGGCGGTCATGCAGGCCACCCTCTTATGTGGCCGGACTCCGGTGGAAATACAGTCTCCTGAGGTCTTTATGGTATCAATCAAATCCGCAGTGAGTAATCTTTCAAATGGTGTTACTTGTAAGATCAAAATAAGTTTAGAAGATGCGGATGACTATAGATTCTTCAGGTCCCCTCAGGAGCTCAACTAAAAAGCGGCCATACTTGATGCCCCGCCCACCGGAAGTCAGCCTCGCTGTATTTAACAAATTTGGATGTTACCCCGTAAAATATTTTTGCCTCACCTATGATATCCTTGGATGTTAAAGAATAATGTGAATATTATTTGCATACCATGACCAAATAACTATGTGTATTATTATCTAAGTTTATATCTTTCAAATTGTGAATTCTTGAAATTTTTTTGAATATTTTGCAATCTTATATTTATTAAAACGCTTAAATAAAGGTTAAATTTTACTCTCACTCATTTTTCATCTTTCTTCACGTATATTAACATTATTAAACTTTAAAAGTGTGCCCCAAAACCCACTGTGTTCTGCCTCTGTCCACTTAGGACACATCCACATATGCACATTTCTCTTTAGCTGAGAGCAGTGCTCTATTAGCCCACGACTTTGAGACTGCCCTGGTGGAGTTTGCCTTTAGCTTCTCAGGAACTTCCAAGTTGCTTTCATTATAGATAAAAGAATTAGTCTCCCTGATCCATCGGGCTATCTTTCCTTTAGAGGCTACTTCTCCTTTTCTCGCCCCCGAGTGCAGAACAAAGAGCTGTTTTACTTTTCGTATCTTCTCCACTCTCAGAAGATAAACTGAAATTGCTCTAAGCATATCTAGCATATGTAGCTTTTCTCTTGGGCCTGGAAAGAAAGTTGGCAAGATTAAAATTTTGATTTAGGTGAAACCCTGAGTCTACTTTCAGAAGGAAGCCAGGGTTTGTCCTTAATACTACTTTGTCAGGGAAGATGTTTAAGTAAGGCTGTTCTGACCATAGAGCCTGACGCTTGCTCACCCTCCTGGCTGAAGTAATGGCTGTCAAAAAGACTTATTTCCAGGTCACTTACTTCAAAGGCACCTGGTCCAATGGCTCGAATGGAGTGGACATAACGGCGTTAAGGATCAAATTTAAGTCCCATGGAGCCAACGGATCTTTAACCCTTGGCCATTCTCTCTTTCTTTATTGCTTGACCAAATCTTTTAATAAGCAGGTCCTCTGATAATTTCCTATCCAGTAGAATAGAGAGAGCAGATATCTGGACCCTCAAGGTTGAAGCCGCCAAACCCTGCATGAATCTGGGGTAAAGAAATTGCAGAACACAGGGTGTTCCAAACCTTATAGCTTTAGGGTACAACTGTGCCCAGGACAGGAATTTCTTCCAGATCGTATTATACAGTATATTTTTGAGGAAACAGCTTTCCTTGCTTTCATGAGAACCTACGACCTGTTCTGACACTCCTTTTCCTCTCAGAATCGCTCATTCAACACCTATGCAGTCAATCTCAAAGTCCTAATGTCTGGATGGAGTAGCGGACCCTGATGCAGCAGGTTGGAAATCATTGGTAGCCTCCAAGGATGCTGAGCCACCATCCTGAGGACTGTTGGAAACCAGTTCCGCCTGGGCAAGAAAGGCAGAACAATTACTACTGTGGCTTGCTCCTGTCTTACTTTCTTTAAGATGCGGGAGATCATCAGGACTGGGGGAAACACATAAACAAGTTCAAAATCCCATATCAGGGAAAACACATCGACCCCTTCTGACCCCAGAAGGTGGTACCTTGAAAAGAAGAGACAAACTTTCCTGTTTTCGTGTGTTGCCATGAGGTCTACCTGAGGGTTTCGGAATCTTTTTGTTATCTCTGTAAACACTTGTTGATTCAGTTCCCACTCGCCTGGCCACTGCTTTCTGCTGAGGAAATCCGCCACTGTATTGCTTTCCCTGGGGACATGCAGAGCCGATAGTGAGAGTAGATTGGACTCTGCCCATAGTAAGATCTTTGCCACTTCTTCCCACAAGGCCAGACTTTTGGTCCGCCCTGCTTGTTGACATAAGTTACCATGGATGTATTGTCTGACAGAACTTTTAGATGAGTATTTCTGATCCGATCTCGAAAATTACAATTTGCGTTTGCTTCTGCTCGCATCTCCCTTTGATTGGACGACATCTCTTGTTCTGCTCTGGACCATATGCCTTGACAGTTTGCTCCCTGTAAATGAACTCCCCAGCTGGAGAAACTTGTGTCTGTGGTTAATGTCATGTATTGAGGCTGAGATAGCGGGGTGTTCCTGAGCTTCAGCTGTGGATTTCACCACCATTCCAGAGAATCTTTTGCTTCTTGACTCAACCTTATCTTGGAATCTAGGTCTACATGTTCTTTCATGATATATAAAACCTCTCTTTGTAGAGTCCTCATCCGCCATCTCGCCCACGGAATTATGTCTATAGTTCGTCTTCTGGGGATGCCATGAAGTCTGCTTGTTTTATTTCCTGTAGTATGGAGTTTAGCGTTTCCATATGAAACTTTTTGTCCCTGATATACTTGTTCAGGTCTCTGAGGTCTGATATTGCCCGAAACGCACCTGATGGTTTTCGGACTAGGAACATCTTGGAATAAAATCCGTTTCCTTTTTCTCTGGAAGGAACCGGCTCTACTGCTTTAGATTTTAACAGATCCTGGATTATTTGACGTAAGGTTTGTATCTCATCTGTATTTACTGGATTTCTTGATTTCAGAAAGCTTCTGCTTACTGGAGCTTGCTTGAACTCCAGCCTGTACCCAAACTTCAGTACTGAGAGGGTCCATTTGTCTTGGACTGAAGTTTCCCACTGGTGTACAAACTGCAATAGTCTTCCTCCCACTGGGATGGCATTTTGTGTGCCGTAAATGTCAGAACCTCCTGAATCCCCTCCAGGAGGACTAAAGAAAGGACTGCCTTTTAGCACTTGACGCCGCTCTACTGTATTGCCTTCCAGGCCTATGCGCTCTGGCTTCTTTGAACTGCTGTCTGGGTGATTGACCGCGATATCTCTGCCTCTTATCCTGTGGTAACCTGGCTGACTTGCCACAGTACATCCTTTGGTTAATTGACTCCAATTTATTCCAAATAGCAGAGACCCCTCATAGGGAAAAGATGCTAGATGGTTCTTGGAGCTTATGTCTGCTGACCAGCTGTGTAACCACACAGCACGCCTTGCTGCCACCCCCATGGCCATGGACTTGGCAGCATACTCCACTACATCTATAGATGCTTCACACAGGAAGTCTATAGCCTTCCTCATTATATTCATGTTCTCTTGCAGGTATTGCCTTGACACATTCTCCTCAATGTAATTGGCCATAGATGAGCCCCACACTCTCAGGGCTCTGGAGGTTGATGCCATGGCGACGCCTGCCCTCAGGGACACTCCTGAGGCATTATGCACTTTCTTCAGCGCATCCTCTGCTTTCTTATCCATGCTGTCCTTGAGGCTAGCACCGTCCTCCAGCAGGATTGTAGTTCTAGACACTACTTTGGCTACAGCCACATCTACTTTAGGGACAGCACAATATTTTTAAAATAACTCATCTTTGATTGGGAACTTTTGTTCCACTCTCTTATAACTACTGAACTTTCTGTCCACCTTTTTGCCATTTGTCAACCATCCGATCCATGAGCACCTTATGAATGAGAAAGCTTCTAGTTTTAATGACTCTGTCCTCAAACAAGGAATCACGGACTTCTTCCTTGTCCTTGAGGTCCATAGCTTTATAGATATACTTTAGTAGATTATCAACCACATCCAGGTTGTTTGACCTCTCCCTTTCAGGGATCTCCCCAGATTCTTCTCCAGATCCTTCTGAATCCTCAAAAAGCAATAGTGGTTCTGAATCATATTTGTACTCTAAACTGGTGTGGGACCTTGTTCTCTTAGCCCCTTGTATATCTTTCAACTCGTCCTTAGTAACTAAGGACTTCTTCATCCATTCCATCAGTTGGAACATAGTCATAGACTGTGACGCAGCTGGTTGCCTGCAGTACTTGCACATATGAACGTCATTCTCAGGTGGAAAAGCCTTATCACATAATATGCAAGTATTGGGCACATTCAGAGACTTCTATGTCCTTTTCCCAGAAGCTTTAGACACACTAAAAGCAGATAGAAAACATATCTATCAGTATACTGACCGTAACTTGAAAAGAAGAACACAGAAGTGCCTCAATGAGGGCTTACTTCTCCAAGGCACTTAAAGCTTCAGGAGGAGTAGGATTGCTCTCTGGATCCATCCTGCAGATCGACACAAACCCAGCATGCAAGCTGCAGCTTAGAGTCTGCATTTCAACATTTTTATCGGGCGCCGGAGCTTGCTTTCCGGATGCCACCGCATCACTTTTGCCCTTCGAGCGGGCTGCCGAATACAGCTTCTGCCCAATATCTGGTACTGAAATGCTGAGTCCACCGGCTCCCAGCGCTGCACCACTCAACACCAATGGACTCACTATGGAGAGGCAATTCTTAGGATGCCACAGGATGCAGCCTGATAACTGGCAGCAGTTTTAGGCACATGGTGCAGGACTCAGCCTTGTGAGTGCCTTTTCCTCTCCCTGGGGAGCCACCCCTCACAGCCCGGCCACGCAGGGACGAAAGCTGTATTTTAAATTGAGGTAAGCCCTAGTACAAAGTAACAAACCTATCTACCTATCCTAAACTTTAGAGACAGGAAAAAGACTGCAGGAGAAGGAGGAAGGGGTGGATATATACCGAGGGTGGGCAGAGTTAAAGTCTATCTGTCGAAACCTAGGAGAAGAGGGAATAACCCAGAGTAATGACTGCCATGGAGGGTGAGGAAGAAGAATAACTTGCGGTATACAGCAACTCTCCCGGGCACATAACCCTGACCTCTAACCGCCAAGCCCAATAAAGCACAAAGGTGGGGGGGAGTACCTTAACAATTTCAGGGCAGGAAGCACTGCAAGTGCATGGAGATCACCTTGCACTCGGCATCAGACGGACTGCCCTAGAGGAGGAAGGAGGCACATTGGCTGTGATGCTGCAGTCTCGTCTGTGTGAATCATCCATTGACAATCTCCCTGCCAGTCCCCCTCCTCCGCCCCTGACTCAGCGACATACTGCTCGAGTCTCTCTGCACAGACTACGCAGAGAGCAGATGCAACGATCCCGCCTCCTGCTGCTGGTCATTGGTGTGGCTGCCATCTCCTCCCAGAGGACTCCCAGTAAGGCACTGCTTGTGGCATGCATCTATCAGGGTGGTGGGTACCCGGTGCATTATAGCTAGGGAGCACTTTGGGTGGTAGTGGTACACAGGGTGCAATAGAACTGGAGTTTTGGATTGACAGAACTGTATATGGCGCTATGCAGCCCTGATGTTCCCAGTCCCTTTAAGTGTCACCCACACTTATAAAAACATGTGTACAAGAAAAAAATTGGAACTGATATACAATACGGCGCAACAGGAGAATGCTTGGAAATATGATGGAGTATAGTCCTCCTTATCTTGGCATATGATTCCACTCTGGTTCAGTGTCCGTTTCAAATGGATCGGTATTCGTGATGAAGGAATAAAGTGAAAAAAAGGAAAGATTACGGTACTTATGTAATATCTGGGCTCCCGTTTTTCTTATGAGACCGCGTTCCCTCGCGGGGTTCGCTGCGCTCACCACGCTTCGGGCACGGTGGCTCGCAGCGCTCGCCACACTATATAAAATCAACTCCATGCGTAGTTGGATAGTAGGGGTATGAAAAAATGGGGTGCATTTAACATGGGAGCCCAGATAATACATAAGTACCAAGATTACTTCTTTGTGTCCTAAATTTACAATTGTTAATGTGTCGAATATAGAGTGATTTTTAGGGTAAGCGTACCAAACTCACGTTAGAGTAAGTTGGTGTGAAGCACATCAAGGTTTCTTTAGTGTTGTGTCTTGTGCTTGCTTGAAATTGATGTGGCTTTTTATGTGGGCTCCGAAGAGAAGAAAAAAGAAGAAATACAATCTTTGTAGATGTGACGTGTATCACGTATATAAAAAGAAGTGTGAGGAGCTAAATTAGCGTACCTCACTCACCAGAAGTGTAAAAGGTATACATATATAAAGGTTTCTTTAGATTTAAAATGTGGGCGTACCCCAACTCACAGGAATATAGGTGGTGTCAACCTCATAAAGGTATCTTTCCTTGTTCTTTTCCTTATGTGTGTCGTCGCAATTTGTTTCCAATTGATATCCAAGGTGTGATGGCTGTTCACTCCTCTCGCAATAGAACCTTTGCTGACAGGGGTGGTAGGCTATCGGCCCCTAGCATTTTGGGGCCCCTGGGCAACTGCCCTTCAAGCCCATTCGCTAAGATGGCCCTGGATGGTGGTGATGGAGCTACCCTCCTCCTACATAGTGACTGCTGCCATGTTCTCAGGTTGTGACCCCACTGGGCAGGATGGATGGCTTTTAGCACCTTGGAGAGGGCAGCGGATGGGTGTGCGGGGTGGTGAGTATGGCACCGGGTGATGCTGCGCACGTAATAAATGATAGTCCCAGTGCTGGTTAGTTTCCCGGGTCAGGAGGCACTGGCGGGCAGGAAGCACACTACATGCTGGTGATGGAGGCAGGCATGGTGTTGATGCAGCTCCACTGGAGGAAGTGCTGTGGTGCCGGCTCTGCCTGTCAGCGGCTGTGTGAGCTATCATGTGCCATCGCAGCTGGTGTGCACCTGATGCTGCACATACCCCGCAGCATGCACCTCCTGCTTCGCACACGCTAGATGTGAAGTGTCCTGGGCCGGGGTGGCAACTTGGCTGCCAGTGGGCTGCTTCGGAGTGAGCGGTTGAGCTTCCAGTTGGCACATTGAGGCCGCCAATCACAGGCTGAGATGCCCAATGACAGCATGGGGGAACCACACCTTCCCTGCCCCCTGTCAGTGGCAGGAGCCTTATCCTGTCTGTACATGCTGATGTGCCCAACTGCCCCATATTACTGTACATGCTGCTGTGTGCCACTCCCCCCCTGTATCTCTTCTCCATTGGTGGTACGGTGGTATCCCCTGATGTGTGGTGATTGTAGTCAGGATTTACCTCATAGGCGTTGGTGGTACAGTGGTCGGTTTCCGGCTCCAGTTGTGGTCCAGGCGGCAGCTACCATGTGGCGATGCAGTCACACCCTTCTCCCTGCTGTAGGAGGTGCCGTCGGTCAGTGTGGCTTCAGGTTGTAGGTGGAAGTGCTAGCACATGCTCGCCTTATAGTGCCGGGGGTCGCGTCAGCTGCTGGAGATGGTGGGGGACAAGGCACCATCAGTGTGTCTTGAAGGTGCTAGAACACTCTCGCCGGTACTTATGAGTTATCCGGGCGCCCGATTTTTTGATTGTATGCCTTAAGTTAAGGCATACAATCAGATGCGATGCGATATCGCATCGCATCGCATGCGACCATCGGATGCGATGACCCGATTTTTCCATAGGAATCAATGTTAAAATTGACGGAGTCCATTTTAACATGGAATTCAATGGGAAAAAGGGGTCCTCTTCATACCCCTACTATCCAAGTGGGCATGGAGTTGGATATAAACCTGTGGCGAGCGTAGCGAGCCACCGAGCCCGAAGCGTGGCGAGCGAAGCGAGCCCCGCGAGGGGACGGTATTCTAGGTCCCCTCGCGGGGCTCGCTACGCTCGCCACGCTTCGGGCTCGGTGGCTCGCTACGCTCGCCACAGGTTTATATCCAACTCCATGCCCACTTGGATAGTAGGGGTATGAAAAGGACCCCTTTTTCCCATTGAATTCCATGTTAAAATGGACTCAGTCCATTTTAACATTGATTCCTATGGAAAAATCGGGTCATCGCATCGCATCGCATCCGATGGTCGCATGCGATGCGATGCGATGTGCCCGATCCGACCCGATTTAGAAATCGGGCGCCCGGATAACTCATAAGTACCCTCTCGCCTTATACTTAAGCGGGTCACGGCCGCTGCTCTCACCCGCTTAGCTGATACTTCTGGGTGCCAGGGTAGCGGGTAGCATGTTCCCACAAGACTTGTCTGTTCTCACAAGGGCACCCGACAGGACACAGGAGGTACTGCAATAAATGTGGGTGCAGCGGGGTGTGGGTGCAGTGAGGTGTATATTTATGTCCACTATGCTTTCATTAGTGTTTAGGTGAGCCAAGTGCCCGTTACACAGCTCTATAGCCCAGATCCTTGTGTTTATAATGCTGGGCGAGGGGCGGAGTTAACTGAATGTCTCCACCCAGCGTTATACACACACTCACAGAGTGACAGTTCTAGCCTATTATATAGAGATTGAGGTGCAGTGCAGCACACCACAAAGAATAAAAAAAAATAAAAGCTGACTGACAGCCTGCCTGTGTACTGTACCACACTACACTGACTGACAGCCTCTGTGCACTGATACAGCCTGTCTAACACATGACCATTACAATAACCCAGCACAATCCCCTGCACAAACCCCTCTGCACTGCACAACACCCTCTGCACAACACCTCTCTGATGAACAACACCCCTCAGACCCCTAGCAGTAACACCCCAGACTACAATGCAAAGCTGTGCGCAGCTTGAGGAAGTATATGAGAAATGGTGCCTAATTCTCGGGACACCAAGCCTATAAAGAATTGGTGTCTCGTGAGAAGCTGACGCAAGATTACCGCTTTCAGACGCGCTCGGGTTTCCTTGCAAAGCTAGAAACTCGCAGCAGGCTCGGGGGCACTGTTTGGAGCGGTTTGCATTCCACGGAATCTGAAACGCTCATCTCTAGTCCTGATTATAAATAAATAGGGTTAGCTTTTAATTTCATTATGCAAGAAAAGTGTATATACTGTGTATGCTGGCAAGGAAAGCAGTAATAAATGTTATACCTGTATAAATTGTGCTTGCTAAACAAACAATTCCACTAATTTGCCTTTTGTAATACAGTAACACAAAGTGACAGTAGAGGGCAGTATTTAACAAAGATTTCTGTAAATTTCTTCTTTTTCAAGTATGCCCTGGAAACATTATATGCTGTAGCTGTATAACTGAGACCTGCTTACAGAGGTATTAAGAGTTACAATCATAATAATAATGCTTATGACATATTGTTATTCAATCCTATAATGAATTCTTAATAATATCAGGTGAAACTCCTGTTTATAAAGTACTTTAAATACTTTAAATGTTATTGTGAGGAGCGAGTTTAGGATACACTGCTACAAAAATATCTAGTTCTATGTCAGTAGTACTGCTATGACTCAGTCAAATGAAGATTTTTCCAAAAGCTAATGCTGCATATAAGGTGTAAATACAGATAACAGATCACTGACAAAGATGCAGCATAAAAATAAAACTACCATATATACTCGAGTATAAGCCTACTTTTTCAGAACATTTTTTATGCTGAAAAAGCCCCCCTCGGCTTATACTCGAGTGAGGGTCCCACTTGAGTCAATAAGTTTTCCCAGTTTTTTTGTTGTAAAATTAGGTGCCTCGGTTTATATTCGGGTCGACTTATACTCGAGTATATACGGGTATACTGTACCTCCCAACTGTCCCCATTTTTGTGTGACAGTCCCATTTTTCTGGAACTGTCCCACCCACAGCCAACAGTGTCCCGTAGTGTGTGGGGGGGGGGGCATTTTGGGTTCCCCCTGACTAATGCAGAGCAGCATCTATTTAGCAATTCAGAGAGGTGGGAGCATGGCCAGCAGCACACACAGTGCTGCCCATGCCCCCACAGTAGCACTGCTTTGCGATCACGGATATTCCATAAATCCACACCCCCTATACTGTACTTGAGGACACTGTTGGGGTCGGGGGCTCAGGAGTCCCGACCCCAGCTAGCAAAACTTGGGAGGTATGGTAAAAGAGAAGCAGGGTCATCATGTAATGTAAGAGGGGAACAGGCTACTGCTGTTAGAATCTTAGACCAAACATATGCCCTTGATTGAGCCGATGATTTCAGAGGCTGCAATGCAAACTCATACATCTACTCTCCTGGAAGTTGCGGGAGGCTCATATTTTATTAGCTAGTCCCCTGCACCCCAGAAGAGAAGCAACCATTGAATTGTGGCTTTTGTCAAAGTGTGTGTGTGTGTGGGGGGGGGGGGGCTTGATAATTTCAGAGCCCGACACCACCTCCCAACGTTTTTCTCTGGGCTTCTCATGGAGAGAAGAAAAGAAAAGCTAAGTTTGTCCAAACTGTTTCTGTTCCTTTCTGAAAATTGTCTCCCCCACAGCAGTGACATTAGTTGATGATGTGGCCTGACAGTAATGTCAATCACATTCAAGATTATGACCATTATAACAAGAGAAAACACACACAGGAACCCTACTCCCATGGAGTATCTGGAGTGTCTATAAGGGGCAGGGGTTAAACTGAGTTCCACCACCTGTAATGATGAGATCGGACCTTGCCCCTGTACAGTAATTCTAACAGAAAAGTATTACAGTTTGCAGGGGAGTGCCAAAAACTCTACCACGTGCAATGGCTCTGACTTATGGTGGCAGGGGAGGGGGGTGAATTAGGTGGCAGAGGAAAATAAGTTCCACCACCTCTACAGTACCATTTTAAGCCCTGAGAAGGGGTGCAAGGTGCGAAGAACACACAGGATAAGGGACTAACTAGAACTTTGTGAGCCCAGACCCATCCAGGAAAGAAAAAGAATAGAGGTGCAAGAAAGAGAGACAGAGGAGAGAGAGAGAGACAGATGGAAAAAGAAGGTATTAGAGAAAAAAAGAAAAGCGATAGATGGAGAGTCAGTGGTGAGCAGGAGTGAGAAAGGGAATGTCAGGGAGGGAGAGAGAAAGAGGGTAGCAAAAGAAATTGAGTGTCAGGGAGATAAAGTTGGAGAGACAGAGAGGCAGGGGATGTGTCAGGGAGAGAGAGGGGTTTTCAGGAAGAGAGACAGTACCAGGGGATAGAGAGAGAAAGAAAGACAGGAGGAAGTGTGTGAGAGAGAAGTGTGGTGTGAACAGGGAGGAAATGAGGGGGCTGGAGAGAAAGTGAGGAAGAGAGAAATTTGGGGGAGGATAGAGAGGGGGCTGGGTAGACAGGGAGGGAAGAGAGGGTAGCTGAGAAGGGATAGAGGGGGCTGGGAAAAAAGGGTGGGGAGAGAGGGGGCAGGGGAGAAGGAGACTAGGGAGAGAGGGAGACTAGAGAGACACGGAGGAAAACAGAGAGGGGGCTGGAGAGACAGTGAGAGAGGGAAACTGGAGAAATGGGGAGTGGGAGAGACTGGGATGAGGATAAAGAGGAGCATAGGGAGACATGGAGAGAGGGAGGCTGGGGAGAGAGAAGGGTGGGGAGAGAGGGGGCTGGGGAGAAGGGGACTAGAGAGAGGGGGAGGTCGGTAGAGGCAAGACAGCAGTGGCGTAACTACGGTAAGGCAGCCCCAGCAGCCGCTTCGGGGAGCAAGCAGCAGTGGGGTCTGTGTGGGCGCCAGCACCCGCTCGATGCACTGACATGCTGCTGCCTGCCGCTGCCCACTAACAGAGCACTGGAGGCGAGTCAGCCACAGCACAGGCCATGGCAGAGATGACAAATCCCCCCAATGATTCAATTTACTGTACACAGAGCCAGCTATTGGCTACTGTGTAGAGGATGGGCAGCTGCATGGGCGTGCTAGGGCGGCCTGGGATGCGTCGGAGTCAAGGGAAGCAGCAGTGTCAGCTAGTCTCTCTTCCACTCTCCTGCTTCAGCTTCTCAGTTATGCGTGTGACGTCATCACATCACACGCTGGGGAAACACGCTGGAGAGGAACCTGGGGGGGGGGGGCACAAACTTTTTGGCAGGGGGGAGCTAAATTTATAGTTACACCACTGCAAGATAGTAAGAGAAAAAGAGAGGGAGAGCAGGGTTGTGACATTAATCAATTTTTCTCATTCATCATCACCACGTGGCCAGCACCAGAAGCTTCAACTGTACTAATTCTGCACCTAAAACCTAACTTACCTCTGCATCATTTACATTGTAACCACTATGGTATTATTTCAAAGATTTCACGCAGTTCTTCATATGTGTCTGGCGCAGAACAAGAGTCTGCTCGGCACATGCACCATCAAGAAAGGAATGACTGAACAGGGACTGCACACGAGCCCCCTTTTCTCTTAAATATCCTTTAGCATAATCAACTAAAGATCCTGTCTATGGAGCAGAGTTGGAAATACAATAGACATACATTACTTTGCAGATGTAAAAAACGTGTTTGAAAGACCTATTTACTTGGAATTTTGGAAATTCAAAATGTATTTAAGTCTTTGCCGAATTATTACTAGGAAGTAATTTTTCACATATGAAGTATTTAATAATATAAATAATATGACTGTTGTATTACCCCTGGCATAGCATTCTGAATGAAATCACATGTGCAGATAAATTGACATGTGCAGAATAAAAACCATATTAGGGCCACCGACAGGGGGGTTCTGTGGGTACAGCTGTCCTGGGCCCCGGCCTCTGGAGGGGCCAGGGCAGCTGCCCAGAGTGACAGTGGCACAGATCATGCAGTGTCTCCATGCTCACTGTATGCTGCCTCTGGGTGTGTCTGTGAGTGTCCACCACAACAGGAAGTTGCCCTGCTAGCAAATCAGCATTAGCAGAGGCAACACGGGAAGGAGGGACATGTCCCTACACCTTTCACACCAGCCAGTAGTCCGGGAAGGACCTGGGAGCAAGCCTGCTACCTAGCAGGGTTGAAATGCCGGCATTTTTACCTGGGAATTTGTCCCTGGATCCTTTCACACCAGCATTAGTCGCGGGTTGTTCTCAGACCCAACTCGGGAATTTAGGCTGGTGTGAAAGGGGTATAATTTATTTATAACATTTTTTTTACACAGAGAAGCTTTTCACAGATCTGACTGATTCATGCTATGCTTTAGGGTCATCCGTATTTGGTTGCCGGCAAACTCAGCAGCCAAATACAAATGACTTCACCTTCGAGAAACACTGAATATTTTCAGCTGATCGAGTAGACGTTTGTCCGTACGTCCGTAATCGGCCACCATAGTAAATTTCCCCCAAAGCCACTATTACTACAAATCAGGCTGAGACATAACTCAAAAATGTTCATGACGCACCAACAATATTTGCCACCACTCTCATTACCTCCCTCAAATGGTCCTCCTCCCTGATGCAGAATCATCGTGGCACATATGTAGTGTGAATTAGACTGGCTGACAATCCCTCAACTGTATAAAATCTGGTTGATGCATGAAACAGGTCCTTAGAACTCAGATGAGAAATTACAGTAATACTTAAATCTTAATACTTAAAACTTAAAGACTTCCCATAATTTAGGGAAGAATATTGCACATCTGCGTGCAGGGTCTAGACTGATAGCATTTGTTAAGTTACCAAGTTATGTTCCAAATTAGACAAATCACCTTTATTTGTTTTTATTCATACATTATCCCCTGTGTACAGTATATATAAAACAATGCAATAATAAATTGGTTATTATTACAGAGGATTTGTATATATATGAATGCAATGTTGCATTAGAAAGAATTATTCTTACATTTTGAATGAATATGCAATTAATTCAATTTCTTATTTGAAAATGAGCTATAAGTAACAACAGACTATTATGTATATAATTTGACACTCAAATACTTTCTTCTTATTGAATCATGTGGAAGACAATGTGACCACTTTCTTTGTCAAGATTAATCAGAACCGATGAGGGAAATAAGAACTGTTTCATAATCTCCTTTGGTTTCATTCTAAAATAAAGAAACAAAAGGTCAATTATACAATAAATGTGTTTTAAAATAGGAAAAAACTATTCTAATTCAACACAACACTTATTTTGCATATGCTGTACAATTCATATATAAAAAAACGGTACTTGTTTCCTAGCACGGCCACAAATCTTATGGATCGTGTACCTTTAAGTTAAGGTACACGATCCATACGATGGACCCGATTTCCTTTGAAATCAGGTCCATTTGGCCGGCTAGGACAAAATATCGGGGGCATCGCGTCGGTCGGGACCGTTAACAATGGTCCCGACGCGACCGACGCGATGCCCGTGATTTCCCCATAGGCTTCAATGTTAAAAAATATTTTAACATTGAAATCGTGTCGGGAAAGGTAAAATATCGGGGGCATCGCGTCGGTCGGGACCATTAACATAGGTCCCGACGCGATGCCCCCGATTTTTACATAGGCTTCAATGTTAAAAGATTTTTTAACATTGAAATCCTGAAAAAATGTGAAAAATGTGAAATGGGCCAATATGACCCATTTCACATTTTAGATGTCCCCGTCGTCACCCCACGATAGACGCCAACCCGAAGCGTGGCGAGCGCAGCGAGCCCGCGAGGGGCGGCGGTGCGCGTCCTCCGACCTTTTCATTCCCCTACTATCCACGTCGGCATGGAGTTGAGAATAGAATAGTGTGGCAAGCGCAGCGAGCCACCGAGCCCGAAGCGTGGCGAGCGCAGCGAGCCCCGCGAGGGGACGCGGATACCTTCACAGTTATACGCGTCCCCTCGTGGGCTTCACAGGTGTCCGTGGCGACGCGGACACCTGTGAAGTCCGCGAAGGGACGCGTTTACCTGTGAAGGTATCCGCGTCCCCTCGCGGGGCTCGCTGCGCTCGCCACGCTTCGGGCTCGGTGGCTCGCTGCGCTCGCCACACTATTCTATTCTCAACTCCACGCCGACGTGGATAGTAGGGGAATGAAAAGGTCGGTTGGCGTCTATCGTGGGGTGGGGTGTACGCCGTGACATTTGGGGGGGTTGGGAATATTTTACATTGAATCCAATGTAAAATCGGGTCCCAGGGACCCGATTTACATTTCATTCAAAAAAAAAAATCGGGTCCAAAATCGGTCGGTCGCGTCGATCGCATCGCATGCGACCAAATCGCATGCGATGCGATCGACCCGATTTTTCCAACACGACCACCCCGATGTAAATCGGTGTGGCCGTGCTAGGAAACAAGTACCAAAAAAACATTATGGAATTATAAAAATGTTTTGGTTGAGTTCTTTAACTCGTTTGCTGCAAAATTGGCTTATCCCCCACATATACCTTAAAACTACCACACAGATCTATGGCCGTTCCTGGGGCTGGGCAAGCGGCACAAACACATGGGGTGCTGTGGCCAATGTCTCTTTCTGACAGTATTTCGTGTGGTCTGACTTTTTGCATGAAATTCTGTTGAAAATGACCCACTTAAATAGACCACCTGCTTAGAAGAGAAACTTCTGAAGGATGTAACAGGAGGTGGCAGCCATTTTGGGATGGGCATTTACTGTACAGCGCCAGAGGGAATGGGCAGGCTGTAGAACTGCAGTGCGGGCAAGGAAGCAGTTGGAGCTGTAGCATGCTGCAAAAACCAAAGACAGTGAGCAGGTAGTGGCAATGGTAAGGGACAGCATGCTGCATTATTTGTGGGGCATAATTGGATAGGGGCATTCATGTAAGTAATTGATGTAAGTCTATAGATTGTAAGCTTGCCTATAGATTGTAAGCTTTCAGCAGGGCTCTCCTAACTCCAAGTCTGTCTGTTGTTACCCAGTTTGTTTTATCACTGTCTACTATTGTAAAGCGCAATGGAATCTTCTGTGCTATATAAGAGACTGAAAATAAATAAATAAAATAAATGATTTGGTAGAAAGGGCATTACTGTGTGGGGCAAAATAATGTGCAAGTGACATTACTGTGTGGGCCATAATTTGGTGCAAGAGGCATTACTGTTTGGGGCATTCTATGATAATATTGCACAAGGGCATTACTGTGGTAGTCTTTTCCTGCATGGCCATACCCATTAGAGCAAGGCTACACCCATTTGCAGTGAGGCCATGACCCCTTTTGGAGCACACACAAATAATTGTATTTTTGCAATGTCGGTGAAGGGGGTGTATTTAAAAAAAAATAGTTCTAATGTCATGGAAGAGCATGGTAACACTACCCTAAATGCAATTTAGGCTATGGGGTATATTTACTAACGGGTGATTTTCTGTCCCTTTTGAAAAAAAATGGGGGTGATTTTGTGGGTTTGTTGGGTTGTTTTGTTGGATTTTAATCTAACCTTAAATTGACCCTTAGTATACTGTATATAAACCTATTTGTTCTATTATTTCATTAACTTCTCTAAAATAATATTTTGTTGATTAGGCGAAATTCATTTATTACAAATAGAAATGATTAAAGGTTATAGGTGGATAAGGGGTTCATTTACAAAAGATACGTTTTCATAGATATTTATTACTTTTAAATCAATGAAAATCATTCTCATTCAATAAAAGTGTTTCAGATGCTAAACAGACGCTTTTTAATATTAATTGATACATTTTGGTAAATGTGCCGCCCACAACATCAATTAAGGTCAAATTTCATCAATTTAGAATTGATTACATTTTGTTTTACCTTTTGTTTTTATATAGTACTTGTAAGATTTTTTCACATTATTGTTTCCAGTAAAATCAGTCATTTGTTGTAGGCTTATGATCTAAGTTATCATTGTATTGCTATTTTATAAAATTAGTAATTTACATAGATCCATATATATATATATATATATTACTAACATCAAAAGCAACCAATAAAAATATATATCAGTTTCCTTATGCATTCTCTTCAACCTATTTTTATATCATCTTCTGTTAAAAAGAGACCAAAATAAAATTTTCAAACTAATTAATTCGAATTACAGTAAAAAAATACTGTATACTCAGAAAGAGACCACATTATGATTTTAGAACTCTTAATTATTGATAGACTTAAGTCCATATTTTGTATGGTGCCTAGACTAGTGAATATTGCTTGCAATAATCTTGAATGCATATAGTTAAACATTAGTGAAAAATGTGCTTTATTCAACTCATGTTATTGAATTTGAGCTACTTAAAATTGTAATAATGAAAATATCATACCATGATTTCATCACGTAAGTGTTTGTTATAAAGTTTGTAATACTGAGTTTTAATAGATATCATGTCGATTTCAGCACGTGACACAATTATCCTGGTTAGGACTTTATCACGGGTGCCCAAGCCCTATGAACAAATAACACAAAATAGTGGTTACTAAAACAAACAAACATTTTTGTCTTTACAGAAAATATTATATTGGTTGAAAATAGTGATTCAACTTTTTGACTTTGATATAATATGAGTGTGTGACATCAGCGTACTCACTGAAGATAACTCCTACTGTGGTCAACTGTGACATCAGAATCACTTCGGAGTTAACCCCATTGTGCTCAGTTTGTTACAACAGCATCATTAGGGAGATAACTTCCACTGTACTCACTGTAACATCACTATCACATAAGATAAGAGTCAGTAGAGAGCTAACTCCCACTGTATTTTGTCTGTGACATCAGTGGAGCTTTGTAACAGGTATCAAATGTGACCAGTGCTGGCACACTCACTGAGCACTCATGACATTTCATGCATGATAGTATGGTATGCATTGGCGGATTCAGGGGGGCACCCGGGCACGTGCCCTCTGTAATTTTTTTGGTAGCTGAGGACCAGGGCTTTCCAACGAGCCCAGCCCCGTGTCTCTAGCCCCCTGGGAACCGGAGATATCGCCTGGCAAAGCTGTAACGTTTTTCCCCATAGGATAATATGGGACCCGTTATTTCTGACCCCCCCCTACCTGGTTCCGATGGCTGCCAGTTCCTCCCCTGGCATCTCATTCAATTCCAAATCGCTGGGCATTAAATATGATACCAGGCTGGTCCATATCGGTCAATCGCTTCCAGAGATATTGCGGATAAATCGATTTTTTTTTTTTTTTTGGAATGTAATTTCATGGCTGTTCATGTTTTTGAGGGCAGATTACTCTGGAACCAAATGTTCCAGTTTCACTGGACCAAAATCATTCAAAGCCCACTCAAACGTTCTTCAATATGATACTTTTCTCATGTAAATGGGTCAGTTGTTTCAGAAGATATAACCGGTTAAATGAGATAACTGGTTAAAGGGGGGAGGGGTGGTTTTCTCTCCCCCTCACACCAGAAAATGCAGGGACTAGGCTGGTGTAAATGGGGTCAACCTGGGAATGCATTTTCTGGTGTGAAAGGGGTATTATTTCAAATAGCCGGGACCTGAATACAGCTAGGCTCTGCCACTGTCAGTGGCTATCACTTCTGCCTGGCGGCGGCTGTCCCCCATTTACCGCGAGCATGTATTCCCCCTTGGCAATGAGCATGTAATCCCACATGACAACGAGCATGGAACCTCTGACAATGAGCATGGAACCCTTGGCAATGAGCATGTAGGTAAGCAGCACTTATGTAGCATAATTTTTAGTAGGCATTATGGTGTTTGGCATAATACATAATGGACATAATGGTGTGTAACTTAACGTGTAATGGACATTATGGTGTAAATGTTTAATGCACGCCTTTGGCAGACAATGTCCCTGTTTATGAAGTGTATTGCGAATTTTCAATCCTGGGCTGAGTCTGTTTCTTCAGTGTCACTGGGGAGAAAACCCACACTGCAATCATTGTAACATCACCATCACTATAGAGAATCTCATATATCTCAATGTGCTCATTGGTGTTATTAGGGAGGTAATACCAATGCGCTCAGACTATAACAACAGCACACTGAGTAGATAACCTCCACTGTGCTCTCTGGGCAAGATGTTCTAAGCCTTGGAGAGATAAAGTGGAGAACGATAGTTTTTTTGTGTTTTTTTTCTTCAGGAAACAGTGAAAAGATCAGAGAAGTGAGCCAATGGAGAAGATGCACATGGCAACCAATCAGCTGCTACATATAATTTTATAGAATGCACTTGATAAATGTCACTGCAAAGCTAATAAGTTGACATGGACATAGCTATTTATTTATTTATATTAAACATTAAAAGTTATCATTTACTATTGGCTAATTAAAGATTCAACTAGTGATTAACACTGTATATATTAATATAGTATGTAAATATTAAATTATTTATATTTTAAAAAGCACCATTCAACAATAATAACAGTCAAGTAAAAATCAATCAAAATCACAGTTGTTAGATGTGGAAAATGTTATCCTACCTTCATTGCATTATGCAATTTTTCTGCAAAATATCCTGGCCTACTGACAGCAACTTTCACTAAAAAATAAATATATCAAAGGGTCAGAATTGCAAACAACTGCGATCTTTGCTCCCTCTGTAATTCTATATGCTGACAATATACCACATGTTTTGTTTACATTGTAAAACTGGAGCCTTTGATAAAGGGAATATAATACCTGAAAAAGTCCACCTGTTTAATAAATATTCTTCTTTTTTGTGAACTTATATACTGCATTAATGTAGCATTTACAGAGAATATTTTATAATATTGGTCTAAGGAAATTGTACTTTAATGTATGAGCTTCCTTTCATTTAGCCCTGTTGTTGACTGCATACGTAACTATTGAAAGTACCATCGGGACTTGTACAAAATCCATGTTCGGGGGAAGGTACAAGAGTATATCCTCCACTGTATGTGAATAAGCATCTGGGAATAAGCATCTAACCACTCCTGCAAACACACCTGTGACCTTCCAATAACAAAACATAAGATCTTTGTGTATCAGAATAACTCCCTCCCAGTAACCACCCAGGATTGCCCAACACTTTCCAGGGTCAAAGTGGCTCAATCCATCCTTTAACTTTATAACTACAAACCATGGAGTAGTCACAAAAATTGGTCAATTAAAGTGAACTTTGGCATTGTGTTCTACTCAGGCCCATAATGGGACTAATTCAGAGATTGAAACTACTGGAGGAACTTTGTTGCCATGCAAGAATGCAAATATTGGATATATACTGGTTTAATTTTGCCATTACACAACTTTTAATTATTTGAAAGGCATTGTTGCATCTGTCAAGCTAGGCTTTCCCTGATACAGTTGTATTTGATGCGACAGTGTAAGAAGTGCCCACCGGCAACTGCTGGAAAATAATCTTCCAGAAGCAATCAATTTCATAAGCACAGAACTGGCCCCTCTGCCTCCTCAGTTCCGCACCAGTCTCTTCCTCTCTATCCAGCCACATTCTTCCGGTACCCTAAACTTCCCCCACCCAAAAAACCAAAGCTCTTCCAACCTCTACTTTCACAGGTAATAGTAAAGGGTTATCTTCAGTAGCACTCACTGCAAAGTCTAATTTGCTGTACTGTATAAATATATTTATTCCAAAAATGTCTCAAAAATAGTTAATTTTGTTTTGTGTTAACAAAATACGTAAATGGTAAATATGTAAATATTTATACTTGATTATATATTAAAGTTTAATTCAATTTACATTTTCAAATCTGCATATTTACATTATAACGAAACCAGTTTATAGAGCTTTTATTTACATAGCTTAACAAATAAAAAATACAATTTGGGGGCTAAGTGATTAGTAGTCATATGATTTAAATAAATTCAGATTTCTAAGTATGTTTTAAATACTGTATGTTGTCATGGCACTAATGTTTCATGCAACACTGTATATAATACAATATATGTATATTATAATATGTAATAATTTCTGTTGTATATTATTTTTTAAATTCTGTAATTTTTATTGAGTTTTTTTGCATAAAACATAAAACGATGAACAACCCATACATACAACCTGGTATAGATGTTCAACCTGGTTGAACATCTATACCAGGTTGAACATCTATACCAGGTTAAACTAGATGGACGCAAGTCTTTTTTTAGCCTTACCTACTATGTAACTATATGTAACATATAGGTAGCTGAAGCATACATATAGATCTGCATAACTGTCAGAAGAAGGTATTGCATAAACATATTGTCTTACATAGAAGAGCAGGATTTATGTATCATACGGACATAGAGTACAGAATCTCCGTACAGCAATTGTAATGTCTCAATACCTGAAGGCACCATCCGGGTACGTCCATACAAAGGCAGTATAGAATGCATAGTGGAATAGTAATTGTAGACTAAAATTAATAGTACCTTCCCATTCAGTAAATAACACTATTTTCTGTAATAAACCACAGTTATCAAGTAAGTTCATAGCAGAGAATATAAGCCAGCTACCAAAAACATAAAAAAAGAAAAAGAAAGATACTAAAAATAAACCTGCCCCGAATCCCCCCACCTTGTGTAACCTATCCCCAATTTAGGCATACCTGGATCCCGTAACCAAATAACCCCTACCCCACTAACTACACTAAACAGCGAAAATATCCTACCCTATGCACCTACACTAAAAAAGGATATAGGCCTAATGGACTGAAAGGAGGTAGCAAACTATTTTTGTTGTGTTAAAATATGGGGATGAAATATTTAAGATAAAAAGAGAAAAATATTTTAAATAAAAGTTTCTAGATATATTTATATTAATTTTAACAGGTTATACATACCAATAGATACAAGGCAGTTCTCAATATCCCCCTTTAGCTTCAGGTCCAGGGCCTTGTTTAGATCATGTTTGCTGTAAGTGGCATACTTTTCAAACACTGCAGAGTTTATGAGAAGATAAAACTTGGATTAAAAGACATAAAATTTAAGAATATGCAGCCGGAGATCAGATCTGAATCGGTCCCATAGTTAAGAGATTACCTTTGTTTAAATGTGGAAAGCTTCTATGGGCAAAAATATCAATGAACACGGACACATCTGCCTTTTTGTTCTTTTCTCCAGCTTCATACAGTGCCTGGAATTAAATAACATATCATATAAATAGATAATAGTACATTACATCATAAATGCAAACAAAATATTTTAAAGGGAGTAAACTTAAAATGCATTCAAACCTTGGCATCTTTGTCAGCAAGGTCTTCATTAACATAACAATCTTCACTACGTTCACCCTGAAAGCAAGTTTGATGTATTTAGTTTGATGTAGTTTTTTGTCTTTTTTTAAAATAAAAACAGCTGCTGTTATTCAACAGAATACAACGACTTTAGATCAATTATGTCTTCAAAACAAATAGAACATGGGTCTTCAAACTGCGGCCCTCCAGTGAAACTACAAATCCCAGCATGCCTTGCCACAGTTTTGCTATAAGGGAGTGTTAAAACTGTGGCAAGGCATGCTGGGATTTGTAATTTCACAACATCTGGAGGGCCGCAGTTTTGAAGACCCATGAAATAGAATGTATTAAAGTGTCAATTAAAGTAGTAGCAAAGAAATATTCATGGTATACCTCCCAACTTCTGTTACCATGAACGAGGAACAGCCGCTCTTGCCCGGATATAGTTGGCTTACCGACAAGGGACGTTTTTGCCGCTCTGAGGGCCTGACCAGCGGCTCTGTAAGCTGCTGGCCAGCCCCCAGCCTCTCTGCTGCAGGAATAGACACTGTGCACATGCACACAGTGTCTATCAGGGGCGGATTGGCCCACCGGGAAACCGGGCCATTTCCCGGTGGGCCGGCCCAAAACTCATTACGCCAGGCCGCAGACAGCAGCCGCAGTACTTTGCCCAAATCAAAAATGGCTGCGGGAGGGCTGCTGCGCATACGTGTGCAGCACCTCCCAGGCTCCCTGCTCCCGTTCCCCCTCCGCCCGGCAGCTGAAGAACAGCAGCAGCAGCATGTGAGCCGCCCGGCCGCCCCCCAGGCATAACGCCGCCGCCAGCAACCCCTCCTCCCCCCCGGGCATACTGCCGCCGCCTTTTTCTCACTCCCTGATATACCATGCTCCTATATTATGCAAAACATCCATTCGAAAAGTGGCAGGGATATTTGCATGGCAGCAGGGTGCGTGCATTCGTACACACTGCGGGTGGCATTACAAGGCTTGTGGTTCAGCAAATTACCACTGCTTAGTGAGCCAACCAGAATTACCCCCATACTGTATGTGTGAGCACTACAAATAGGCTGTACCTTCAAAAGGGCCAACAATGCCTTCTGAAAATCTCCAGATGTGTCATCAGTGATATCCTTTTCAAGATCAGTTTTATATTCTGTAAAATAATAATGAAATTTATTTATTTTATGTCTTGGTAAAGAAATATTGCAAGTACACAACAGAAATCTAGGATGTGTGCTAATTATGTGCTAACTGATCAATATACAGTACTTAGCCAGTCTACAGGACAAAAGGAGATGCAACAGTTGAGTTACCCAACATTTAAGGTCCATAAACCTTAGACGATATTCCTAACGATTTTGCAGACTGAAACACCCAAATTGAAATATCATTCAGTATATACACTTGATGTCTCTGACACTGCACGCATCCGTGTCTCATCAGTGACATTCTCCTATGGTCCTGCTGCAGGGCCAACAGGACACAGCGCTAGTGGGGGCCATGTTGTGGAATGCAGCATGCCTCCTGTTTTCATTAGTGAGAACTGAGTGCTGCGTCTGATGCGTCATCATGCCTCTAACACAGGTGTGATGTTCCCCCATTTGGAGGAATGGCGCTGTGTGCTGCCTCTGCCCCCCCCCCCCCCCCAATGCCACAGCATGTCATTCATGCTGTGACTTACAGGGGGCTGTGTATGACATTGCAAGATCCATTCTGAACATGCAGTAAAAATATGAGTCAGGCTCTTTGTATGGTCAGCATTTCATACACTATTTCTAGGGTAGTTAAAAACAATGTCCCTCCAATAAACCTAGGGATGTAATAAATAAGCATCCATCTTACTGTATCTCAACAAACAAATGTATATTCTAAATGTAGTCACCTGAAATTCCAACACACATTGATCCAATTGCTTATCAACTAAATACCTTCTTTGTAGAACGCTTTGATTTTCTTTATTTCTTGATTATTTCTTGTCACAAGAATTTCAATGAGTGTATCTTCATCAGTCCCAAGACCCTGTTAATAAAAATAAGATTCCCAGGAACAAACTTCGGTAATTCATTTTCTTTCTTCAAGTAGGAGAAATACATATTTACTTAGTTTGATGTAAAACAATTATAGACTAAAATAAGTATCCATAATGAAAACAGTATGATAAGGGTCCATAATCTGTTTTCTAAAAAGTACTATTATAATGTATTACTATTAATGTTATTATTATTAATATCACAATTTTCACCACAGACTTATGTATTTGCCAAATATCTACCAAAGAAACTACTGTATTTCCAGGCATGATTCATTTGCCTTTGGAGAGTAGTATGTGTGTTGTGTGGTATGTACTGGAGAAGACTAAACTGTGACCAGGATAGGTAAACACAAATACTTATTATCTATTAAATGACATTAGAGCAGGTTGCTTGGGACCATTTGGTTTAGAATTTAAAAAAGAGACCTCACAAACATCACAACAGTCTGACTGGACCTTGAAGGTGCAAATGTAGGGCCCATGCTTAGAGGTGTATCTGGCCCCACATATTATTGGGTAACCATTATAGAGTGCATGGTCTGGGCCCCTTTTATAAAAACATATAGTAAATACTGCTAGTGCATACATTATGGTTTACCAGGATATTAATGACAATAATGTACTATAGTCCCATGCAGTATAATGTAACATACAGTAGGAACAACTCAAGTACACAATCTAGAACCTGAAACCTAGAGAAGGAGATGAGTCCTCAGGCAGGTGGGCCAACCAGGGGATTTCCCTGTGCCCCTGTGGGCCAGTCCAACCCTAACAATTCATTATAATAGAGATAAGTGAAGTAAATACCTTTGTTGCTGCTTTTAGCTCTTGTGCATCAAACTGTGCAGGGGTTTTCAGCATGTCCAACACAACAGTTTCAAGTTTACCAGAGAGAGCTTTTTTTAAAGAGTCTTCCAAAGGCTACAATATAGTTACAGACAAAATGGTATTATGACTGTATAGTAACAACCTTTTTTTTTTTATTAATGATGGTTTAATAAAGATTAAAGATATGTTTTTTATTAAAGATTAGAGATATATATACTATTATATAAAATAAATACCCATATGGCATTCTAAAACATTTGAAGAATAGTACAAAATAAAAAAGTAGTGTCAACATTTGGCACTATATCATCCTTGTTGCACACTATCTGTCTAGCTGACACCTCTATTGAATAAAAGGAAAGTTACTGATATAGTATCTTCAAATTTAGCTTAAATGCTTTTTAATAGCACTCAGATAGATAGATAGATAGATAGATAGATAGATAGATAGATAGATAGATAGATAGATAGATAGCAATTGAGTAACAACACACCAGAGGGGTAAGTTCATACCAGATGCCTGGAGGCAAACTACACGATGGTGCCCTTTCTCCTATGGCATCCCCTGCAAACCCTATGCAGAGTGCGCATGGAGGGTGTCACCACAGCCGGTGATGACTCTGCCTAATGGTATCTCTATCAAGGATTTAAGATTCCTGAACATATCCCTATCAGTACAGTATGATGAAAAGAGAAGCACTTTTTATGTTAGAAGGTAATGACAATACAGTACATTGTGGCTCCAGGCCAGAGAGACGCAATACACCAGCAGAACTTATGTCTGATACTGTATTCAAGTAAATGTGATCCATCTGGTTCTTACTATTTGCAACTTACAAATATCCATTAAACAAGGGTATGGGTAGAACCCGGAACCAGACAGGACCCCAGAATGCCAGACCAGACAGGCTCCATTCTTCAATCACTATCATTCCGGAGTTCATAGTGTCCGATCTGGGGGATTGCCAGTGACACTTGTCATTAGGTAGAGGAGGAGTGAGAGAATAAAGCCTCCCTGTATCATCTGGGGATGTAGTAAAGAGGGGAACGGTCCGGATCGTATTGGGAGGCTGTCACCGGAACTGTCCGGATCATACTGGGGGGCTGTCCCTGGTGAAAGCTGTCACAGGCACCCCCTTCCAGACGGGACACCCCCCAGACAGGCACCCCCCGGACTGGACAGTACATGCTCCGGAATGCAGAGTTGGATGAATGGAACATGTCCGGTTTGGTTTTCCGGGATCCGGTTCGTTTCTGGTTTTACTTCGTCCCATTAAATAATATTGATGAAATATGGATGTTATAAAATAGAATATGATAAAGAGGAAGGTGATGTGCTGTATACATGTTGAGATATTGTTAATTTCACAGTAGACATAAAGAGGAAACATAATACTTTAATAATACTGAATATTTTTTCTGGTACTTTCTTTCTTTTTACAAATTTAAAGAATAAAATACACAAAAGCTATTCCAATGACTTTTGACTATTCATTAAGACTTGATATATTTCTAATTTAATAATAATGACATGCATGGGTGAGAGTTAATAAAATGAGAGCTTCAGAAAGTGAGAGATTTGGTAAGAAATCTCCAGTGTTTTTAAAGCTGCAATCATTTACACTGCAAAACCAGTTTGATTTTGAAATGTAAATGATTGCGGCTTTAAAAAAACTGGAGATTTCTTACTAAATCTCTCACTTTCTGAATCTCTCATTTTATTAAATCTCACCCAAGTATCATTTTATTTACATGGTATATTTCTTATTCTGTTCAGCCTGATATAAAAAATGAAAAATATGAAAAAGTTACAAATCAAAACGAAGAAAACCAAACACCCAGTTAGCAGTCCACACTTATATTTAAATTGTTACCTTTCCTGTTTGTTTTTTGTAGAAGTTTTTAATCTCTTGACGTTGATCATTGGTTCTTTTAGTTAGAATATCAATAATAGTCCCATTATCAACTTCTTAAAATGCACATATAAAAATAGAAAAAGAATACACATAAAAAAAAAATACTGTACATAGTGAATGATTTTGTATAAGTGATGACAAAATATTTTTTTTTACATACATCTACAGTATCATCTCATCAAGAACAATGTAATCTCTCAGTCCTATATTCTATTTTACTTTTCTCTCTTAAAAAAACAATGACGCAAATATACTTTGATGTTTGTATCATAGCACTATAGCACATACAAAATACAAAGGACTATATTGGTAGTAAGTAAGGTGAGATAATATTGGATAATATATATATATATATATATATATATATATATATCTCACCACAGTGCCCTCTGCTCCGCTGCCATACTGTCTCTGTGATCTGTCTTGAAAAAAGACTGATATCAGTCTGAAACATTGACTGACTTATTGTTTTGGTAATGTACAGTATTAAAACTTTTGCTATCTATTCAGAAGCTTGGTGAGTTCTCTCTATTCAGACATTGATTGGTCTGTACCTAGAAATATATATATATATTTTTTTTTCAAAAGTGCAAATATTCCTTTTAATGTAACATATCAACATTTCAAAGCCACATAGGTCTTTTCCATCAGGATAACAAAAATTGAATTGTTTGTTATCCTGGTGAAAAAGCCCTATGTGGCTTTGAAACGTTGTATCAATACCTACAGTAGTTCCTGCAGCTTGTGAGCAGTGCCCTCTTACCTTTGTCTGTCTGTTCTCAACTTGGTTTTAATAATTTTTTATAATTGTTTAGTTCCCAGCTGTCATGGGCTATGCAATATACTGCATCTATGCAAATACATTTTGTCATCCTGTGAAAATATTTTTATTCATCATAGAGTTTCCTTTAACACTTAGGGCCAGGTGTATCAAAATTCAAAAAGTGGAGAGTGGTAACCATCCAGCCAATCAGCTCCTACCTGTCATTTTCAAACCCAGTCTGTAACATGGCAGTTGGTAGCTGATTGGCTGGCTGTTTATCATTTTCCATTTTATTACGTTTTGAAGCTTGATACATCTGGCCCTCAGTATATTAATTTGGTTATATGCCCTTGCTGGAAAGACTAACAGGATGCCTTGTGTCGAGTAATATAGGTCATAGAGGTGTATTCAGACCTAAACGCACAGCCATAAATTCAAGGTACCCAGTGTTTATTTAAGCTGCCGCCAACTACAGTGAAATCCCGCCCGTGAATGTGATCACTGTGTGAATTTATGTGTACAGCTACAAATCTATTCGCAGCCATGTGAATATGTCCAAAACCCATCATAACAGCCTTGCCATCGACTGATTGTTACCATGGGCACAAGTCATCACAGGCTCAGAGTAGCCAAAGACTTACTTGGTGGTATGATGACAAAAGGCATAGCCGGCCGGGAGCTGATCACACAATCCCAGCATTTTCCTAGGCATGTCTGCGTTTCTCTTAGCACTTACACTAAGCATCCAGTATCCACCCCTAGACGCCTATTTCCTCTCAATTACATTGCGAACGGCTTGCAAATAGAAAAAGTAGCAGGATTTCATCCCAGGAAGGCCTAGTGGATACGTACTATGGGCCGTATGCATGAGCAGATTCCTTGGCCTGGCGATCAGGTCTGTATTTGCCCCTTAGTGAAATACTTGTGTCGCTGCATTTTTTTCGGTAGTTGGGCCCAGCTTAGCTGCTCTTCACTACATAATTATTGACCATATTCCACCCTGTCAGTGGATCAATTAAATTACTTACAGTAAATGTGAGTCTAGGTGGATTTTAAGGCTTGATTGCTAGTCTAGGACTACATGGTTTTGTGTTAATGTGACTGTTTTACATGCTGTGCTGGTGCTTCTGATCTTTCTTATGGCCTATTATAATTATTTTTGGGCAAAATAAAAAAGGGTGTAAAAATCTGAAAGTGAGAGATTTTCAGAGAATTTTCACTTTTTTTTTTTAGAGCCAGGAGGATTTTAATGCGTATTAATAACAGGATACACTTTTAATAAATGTGTCCCAGTGCACCCTGGTAAACTACCGTACTTAAATTCTTCTTTTGTTACAGTAGGAGCAAGTTTCATCTTTGCTCCTTTGTCCATGGCTAGCCATGGCTATTCTATTGTTCTCAGCTGCAATACAATACGTATTGCAGCTGAGAACAATAGAATAGCCATGGCTAGCAATGGCTAGCTATGGCCAAAGGAGCAAAGATGAAACTTGCTCCTACTGTATATTGTGATGTTCATATCAACTAGTGGGTAGCACCTGATTAAAAGCCCTTTATATTTCCGCGGGCACTCCCCAACCCATTTTGAGCTAATCTTAGAGAGGACAAATCACTAATATTTGTCATTTATTTACAGGTGCGGGATTTGCGTCTGTTGTGTGTATATTACTGCCTGTATGATGACACCTTGCTTTTGTATTGAGATTTTAGTTTGCCTGGTTGGTATGACAACAGACAGCATGTGATGATGTCATTTGTAGTCGCCACACTTTCAGTTCTGGAGACAATCCAATTAGTATCTAGCTATCATTTTACAAGTACATTCTATAAAAGGATAGGTAGAATATGATTGGCTGCTATAAGAAGCATCTCCACCTGTCCTTTTTATATACTTTAATACTTTTCCAAAATCCATATAACTGTTTAAACAAACATATTGAGTATACAGTCAATCTAAGATGATGTTTTACATAATGGATATGTTGGGCTGCATCGATAGGGTACAATAATAGTGTAGATAAAGTAAAATAGAATATCAGAAATTATATTAATGCAAATTAAGATTTGGGTACTTATGTACTAACTGGGCTGCCAATTTTGAAATCGGGTCCATCGCATCGCATCCGACCATATCGCATGCGATGCGATGCGATGGACCCGATTTTTCCATAGGATTCAATGTTAAAATGGAATGAGTCCATTTTAACATGGAATTCAATGGGAAAAGGGGTCCTTTTCTCACCCCTACTATCCAAGTGGGCATGGAGTTGGATATAAACCTGTGGCGAGCGTAGCGAGCCACCGAGCCCGAAGCGTGGAAAGCGGACACAGAATACCGTCCCCTCGCCACGCTTCGGGCTCGGTGGCTCGCTACGCTCGCCGCAGGTTTATATCCAACTCCATGCCCACTTGGATAGTTGGGGTATGAAAAGGACCCCTTTTTCCCATTGAATTTTATGTTAAAATGGACTCAGTCCATTTTAACATTGAATCCTATGGAAAAATCGGGTCATCGCATCGCATGCAATATGGTCGTATGCGATGCGATGCGATATCGCATCGCATCTGATTGTATGCCTTAAGTTAAGGCACACAATCAAAAAATCGGCAGCCCAGATAATACATAAGTACAAAGATTTGTACAACTACTACTGTAAAATGTGTCCTACAGTATACTCTTACCTTTTGCATTCATTGCTTTTTCCAAAGCAGTGACATCCTCTAATGGATCATACTTTGGATGTGGTGGAAAACTTGATCCCGCTTGTAATTCTCCTGCTTCCTAAATATGCAAATTATTATTATTTTCAGTTATTCATATAGAGCACACATATGCCGCAGCACTACAGAGAGAATATTTGGCCCTATACATCAGGCCCTGCCCCAGAGGGTGGCAGCTGGTAATGTGCAAATGCTTTGCTGTATAGTAAAGCGCTTGTACAATAGCGCAATAGCGATACACCTACAACATTATGCAGGCACATCACTGGGCGGAAACGGCATGCGGGGCAGCTTTGCTCAGTGCTGGGCAGCCCACCTCCATGCTAGCGCTGGGAGTTACAGTTAAGCGAATCCTCAGTGATACCATTCAGAGTTTACAGGCCGATATGGTTAACTATATTGGCCACAGCCACGGTCATTCGTAGAACCTTTAGTAAATATACTGCACACACATATGGAAAAATTATTGTTTTGACTAAACCAGTGGTTCCCACTGTGCACCTAAGAACCCTGAGATGCCTTGAGACACTTGCAGGGGTGCATTAGATTGGTGATCCAGGACCAACTCAAATTGTTTATGAATAATGAAATAGAAGAAATCAGTACAGGTTTCAGCCAATTATAAAATATGTAGAGAAACTGTAGCAAATCTTGCCCCTCACCTCATACCTGGAACAAAGGAATTTACTTAATTGAATCATTTCTTTATCCTACATTTCTTAAAGTAATGTTCATCTATTAAGCCATTCAGTTTTACTTACAGTAGGGCTCAGCAGAGTTTGCTGGGAGGCCTGCAGCATTTGCTGAACTACAGAATAAGTACTTTGTTGCTCCATTTCCTAAAAAAAAACAAAAAGTTGCAATGTTGTCAGAAGGAACAATGTACGTTTTGGTTTGGCCTACTTTATGACTTTAATCAGTGGTTCCCAAACGGTGTGCATAAGCCTCTTTCAGGGGTGCCTCAGTATTTTCGTCCAGGCCCAAATCAAATTATTTATGCTTAAACTTATAGGTAAAACCATTTATAGTAGTTACCAATCATAAACATGTGGACAGGGGCGTAACTAGATATCAGTAGGGCCCATAGCAAAAGTTTGTAAGGGCCCCCCATTCACCAACTGATGGTGATAAATGTACTGTATGTAAAAAATATTAGACAGTAAAGATGGGCCCCCTCAGTTTTGGGCCCCATAGCAGCTGCACCCCTTGCACCTATGGTAGTTACGCCCTTGCATGTGGATAATCAGAAAAACATCTGTACACCAACATATAAATGAACCTAACAATGGGGGTTATTTTGGTTCACTCTTTCTGACACATTCCTTCTTAGATGGACAAAACCAAGTGCACTGCAGGGGGCAAATGTAAATTGTGCAGAGATAATTAGATTTGGGTGAGCTATTTTGTTTCTGTGCAGGGAAAATATGGACTGCTTTATTTTTACACTGCAATATAGATCTCACTTTGAAGTAAAACCCCACCCAAAACTAATTATCTCTGCACAAGTTACATCTGCCCCACCTGCAGTGCACATGGTTTTGTCCATATAAGAAGGAATTTGTCAGAAAGAGTGAACCAAAATAACCCCCAATGACAGCTAGGCCAGACTTACCTACCCTCTCAACATGACTGGTTGACTCACAAAACCTGTGTGGTTCTCCTGACCACCCGGGAAGGAGGGCAAGTTTCCTGGAAGCCGGAGCCACTTGGCTACATGTTGCTGCTGCTTTTCATACACTCACTGTTTGCTGGCAGCTTCCTGACACCCAGACAGCACTCAGAGGAAACAGGAAGTACTGACAGCATCCATTGCTACTATGATTGGAGTTGTGACTGTCCATCACAGGCATTGTGTAGCGGTGCTGGGGCTATGATGACGTGTTTGCATTCACATGGCCCCAAACCCACACACCTCTGCCACATCATGCAATGCCAACCTACCAAAAGGGGCAGCCAAAAAAGTTGGCAAGCTTCTTAAGTAGGCAAAATTCTTAATTTTATATATTTTTTTACAAATATATCAATAATAATATCAATAATAAACAATTATCCTAGGGGTGCCATGAAATGAATGTTGATATTCTAGGGTGCTGCGATTCAATAAAGTTTTAATCCCACTGCCCTAAAAATAATCCAACAATTTACAAAAGAAGAACCAAAAGTTATTAAGTAGAAGTTTAAATTGTAATTAAAATCTCTTTAGCATTAGCAATTAAATGTCATCTGTAACAGTAAACTTGCTAATACTGTACACTATTACATTAGCACAAGACAACATTAATGATAATAATAATAATAATAATAATAACAACAATAATAATACTTCTTTTCACCCACTTATGAGTTGAATTTCCAGCAATCACTGATTAATAGGTAGCTGCAAACTAACACACTTCACAGACCACCCAGCAGGTCAAATGTTCCAGGTCATCTATGAGGTGTACAATGGTAATGCATTGTTAATGGCAGCCGGATGTTTTGCCACATACTGTAGCTCGGAGACAATGCAACCAATTACAAATCTGCAAATCTACAGACAAAGACAATTAGGGCCTGATTCTGGTTCACTTGCAAAAGCAAATTCTCTCTCTCTCTCTACTGGACAAAACCATGTGCACTGCAGGCGGGGAAGGGGGGGGGGCAGATGTAACATGTGCAGAGAGAGAGAGTTAGATTTGGGTGAATTATTTTGTTTCTGTGCGGGGTAAATACTGGCTGCTTTATTTTCACACAGCAATATAGATATCAGTTTGAAGTACAAACCCCACCCAAAACTAACTCGCTGCACATGTTACATCTGTCCCACCTGCAGTGCACATGGTTTTGTCTATTAGAGAGATCATTTGCTTTTGCAAGTGAATCAGAATCAGGCCCTTCATTTGGTATATGATGCCCTATTCAGACAATGGCATCCTAGAAATATGTCACTCATAAAAGTAAATGTAAAATGCATACTTGTGCCTATGGTTATTGTGTAGATACTTCTAACCTCCCTTGTTCAGTAAAAACATTTTTTTAGCAACTTGGAACATGCCCAATCCATTTCCTGCCCCAGAAACTGGGACACACCCGCTAGTTAGGTTTTGTATTTGTCAGCTTCTTTTGAAATGTCATGGATTATTATGCATACTGTAGGCGTTTACTGTAGTTTATTGTTTCACTAATGGACTCATTTAGTTTTCTAAAGACTGTATTCGCATAAGATGCATCTATAGGATACACACTGTCTTTGAAGCTCCTTATGCTCTTTTTAGTGTACTGTATGATGCAAAGTGTTTCACAAGTAATTATGTAAAACAATCTCATTCTTTTTGTTACTCAGTTTATATTCTTGTATGATTCACTTTTACCTGATAATTACTAATTAGAGCTAAACAAGTTTTATGAAGTAATTTCTATAAAAAAAAAAACTATTTTTAATGTATGTATTAGATGCACGATCAGTATGGACACATCGAGTGACAGCTTTACGCAAGGTACGAATTTTAAAACATTACTATGCAACAGCTGGCAATGGCCCCTACTATTCCTATATCCACAATCTTTTGAAAGATGTGTTCTTGTGCTTTCCCCTAGCAAAAAAACTATTTTTCAATATTAGCTATAGAGTACAAGTCCTCTTAACGGGCCTGGTTCTGATTTGCATCATGGCCACTTCACGGGCTTGGATATACAGATGGAGCAGCTCTCCATGGAGCTGCTCCTGGTGATAAAATTGTGAATTGCCAGTGTGCACCATCTGACAGAAGGGGGCACATGCGCATGAGACGCTCGCTTGCCCCATTCTGTTGGAGCCCACCGCCACCCTCCGCCGGCTCCTAGGTGCTCCCACGTCTCCCCCGTAGCCCCCACTAGCCCTGTCCATCCCCCTGAGGTGGAGACAGGCAGGGAATCCGATCGCCGCTGCCGTGCTGACTGGGACGTGCACAGGGGCGGATTTGTGCCTAGGCCCATGAGGCACTGGCCTCAAGGTGGCACCAATTAAGGGCGGCAGGCAGGCTGACATTCAGCAGCATGGCAGAGCGGGTGGGCAGCGGTGAGTGACGAGCGCCGCCGCCGCCCCAGACATGAATTATCATATGTCGGCGGCAGCGCCGCTCGTCACCCGCCACTGCCCACCCACTCTGCCATGCACATTACATCACCACTTAGTGGCTGGGTCTGACGGTCCCCCTGCACGTCCGGAAATGGCTCAGGCTTACTGCTGCCGGCTCCCGCCCATTGGCTACTCTACACACACACAGTCTATTGGCTGCTGTGTATCCAGCAGCTGAGCTGAGCGGCGCGCAGATCCTCCCTGCACTCAGTCAGTCACAGTGTGTGAGAGAGAGAGAGACTGACGGAGACACTGTGCTAATCACTGTACTAATAAGTCCTCCGTACAGTGAGCAGTCCAGAGTGCTTAAAAAAATATTATGGTGGGCTACAGTTAAATTTTAATGAAATATATAAATAACAATGTATATACATATATGATTACATAAAACTAGGGGGGGGGGGGCACAAAAATGTTGTGCCTAGGGGCGGCCTGACCCCTAAATTCGCCCCTGGATGTGCAAGCATGTGAGATGCTCACGTGTCTCTCTCAGATGGAGCTCCTGTCCGCCAGCCTCAGGGGATCTGGCAATTCTTCAGGCTGGCTGACTGGTGCTCCATCTGTAACTGGGTATTAACATTTTTGAGCCTGCCACTCCTATGAGACCACAATGCCTCCTGCTATCTGTGGGTGAAAAACAGCCATCAACACTTCTCTTTTTTATCACTCTCAATATATTACTTTTTGAAGCCTGATACATCCGGTCCTAAATCTGTATACAGACAGACTGAATTAAGAACAGCTCTGAATCAGGTCTATTGTGTAATAAAAATACATTTCTCTCTATAGGTTCTAAACTACTGACTTTTAACAAGTGGATTTATTGTTATATTAAATGCAAGAGAGAAAAATAGAGAGACAGTTAAAGAGAGTGAAATGAATATATATATAGAGAGAGGGGGGGAGAGGGAAAGGGAGAACCATTCAATGATCATGTAAAGAGAATGAATGTAGTACATTCACATCGCTTTGCCAGGTCGGATCTGAGATCTTGATCCCAGGTCTGACCTGGCTTCGTCCCAGGTCCGGCAATTTCACATTAAACCCTTTAAATGCCCATTAAATACTGTACCTTGGTCGAATTTATAGATTGGTTGACCCAGGTTATAAGGTTTGGTGCTTTCACACTGTACCTCAACTTGGCAATAACCCAGTTTGAGGTGCAATATGAAAGGGGTAGTACTTCTTGCCTGCACCTGCCCAGCAGCAGATACCTGTCAAGTTGGGTGTGTAACATGCAACTAATCTGCACATCTACAGGTCTCAAAGAAAACAAATACACCTCTGTGATATGAAGTTTACTACAGTTAGTCCACGCCTGTTTTTCCTTAAGTGTAGTAAAAGCAATTGCATGTGATAGTCTAAAATCATAGGCAAATGTAGTGATCGGGAAACCTCCCTTCACCACAGCCTGGCCAGTGGCCACTACATGCAGTAGAAAGAGTGGAATAGAGTTGCTGCACATGCCCAGAGGCGACAAGATTTCCTAGCACATCTCCTGTGCGTTAGTGTCTATGGATCTGAGTGCTCAATCCTAGCACCAGAGAGAGAATCTGTGAAGTGGCATATGGTTATTATTGGGCCTGTCTATAACTGAAGTACGGATGTGGCAGGATTGATCTTACTGCCAGATACATTTATACATGCTGCATATGCATGCTGGGTCTAGTCGCAGCAAGCTGCGCATAATTCCTGTTACCAAGGACGTAACTGTTACCAAGGACTGCACCTACCTACTGTAGGTGCAGGGAATGCAGCTATGGGGCCCAGAGCGAAGAGTCAAATCTACATGTGCTATATACATTTTTCACCATTGGAAGGTAAATAGGGGCCCTTACAAACTTTTGCTATAGGGTCTACATATATCTAGTTATGCCACTGGCTGTTTTGAAGCAAGTGATTATATTTACGATCACATCTGTACTGTTTTAGATAAACTGCACTTTGTTTGGGTCAGCAAATAGCTTTCTAATTATGTGTATTCGGTCATTAAGTCAACGGTGTGAAGGTCAACAGTCAATAAGTCACCCATTGTTGGTGAACAGACAGAAGGTTGACATAGAAGGAGAATATAAAAGTGCCCAAAGCATGACGAGCGCAGACACAAATAAATTGTGAAAAACTCATGTTGACCTTTTTCCATGTCAACCTTTTGCATCATTCATTGGCTGGTGACAATTCCTTTAAAATCAAACATTTGAAAACCCACTTCCAGAAATCCGGCATTTGCTGCTAAAAGTCCTCAGTGGGGTGAATTAAAAAGTGAAGATAATTAGTCTTAAGGCAATTATTTCCAGTGTTAAAAACTCAAACTCTTATGGAGAAAATAATACATGGTTATATTCACCTGCCCAGCCATAAATTATCCATGAAATTTGCCTTCACATGTTGAAATCTAAATTGATGATCTCGGACAGAAATTAAATTTTTCTCAGATTTTGTTGCTTTATACAATATCTGTATTGTTTTTGGGCAAGCTTTAAACTTTGGCGCCACTTATGTAAAGTGATGCAGTGTGCTGTAGGAAGATGGACCTTTGTACCTGTTTCTACAAATGTATAGCAGTCATTTAAAAAAAAAAAAAAGACAAATAGCACATGCAGAGGTACTCTAGTTTAAACCCATAATATACTTATTAAAATTTTATGAAAAAGTAATATAAGACACTATAATTTATTACTGGAGGCCTGGTGCACAGTTGGCCTGTACTATAACACTGTAATTACTACGGAAATGCACCACTTTTATTAAACAAATTAAAAATATAGTAAAGCATTATTGTGTAATAAACAAAACATACTGTACCTTTCTCTTACACTGTATATATCTTCTGTTTTCGATCTCAGCCAGACAAGTAGTAACACATACAATGAAGATGTACCTTTTATAATTTTTAGTAACCACACCTAAGAGGGAAAAAAAAATGAGCTTCAACAATTGGTTCTAACAGAGATCTCGTTTAAGCAACCATTCCTGTTTGGGAAAGGTTTGTACAGAAAAATAAGCAAATTGCAGAGCATATGTATAATGTATGTAAATTTTCTAATGCTAAAGTGAGTTGTCAAGCAACTTGTCCTATTAAGCAACGATAAATCTAAAGGACAAAGCATTGTGAATGTACAGTGACAGGTACTAATTTGTGCTTTAAGAAAAAAAAATATATATATATAAATTAAAGACAGTTGTAAATGTGGTAATTTTGACTTTCAAGGTTTTAAACAGACTAAAGGCCATACACACTGGGCTACTTTGAGCTGAAAGTCGCTCAAAACAGCAGGTTTGAGTGGCTTTCAGCTCAAAGCCGCCCAGTGTGTGTGGCCCGGCTGCTTCGCGCTCCCGCAAGATCGCCTGGAAAGCCGCTTATCTGCTGGTTATACCAACAGATGAGCTGCTTTCAGGACAGCTTTGCATAGTGCTCCGCTATGCAATGCTGTCCTCCCCCCTCCTTCGGCGCCGGGCAGGGGGAAAGCCGCTCAGTGTGTATGCACTGAGCATCTTTCCCTGCAGCGATGATCCATGCATGCTGGGTATAGTCGCCCAGCAGTGTGTATGGACCTTTACAGTAATACAGTTGTTCCTGTTACATAACATAACCAGGTAAAGTAGAAAAAATAGTTACATTAAATTAAGATTCTGTATACTACTATATTTGTTCTAACTAATCATAAGTATGGAAGCACAGAGATTGTTTTAAAGTGGAAAAGCTGGGATAACTACTGTAGATGGTATCAAAAGGAACATTTCCACTATAAGGTTCTGTTTCTGGCAGTCTGTGGTAGGAGGAGAGACTGTGATATTCTGTTTATTCAGTGGTGGTACTTGTGAATTGTTGGCCCAGGTGCAAATATATCATTTGTGCCCTCCTACACTACAACCCAAGTTCACAATATGCCCACAGCAGTGGGTGACAGGGAGGGGGAAACAGCGAGTGACAGAAAGAGGGTAACAGGCAGCAGTGGGCTGCCACCACAATACATAGTTGCCTACCCTCCTGCATTCTGCAGGAGACTCCCTGAAATAGCAGCAATCTCCCTCTCTCCCTCATTAGTCTAGCAATCTCCCTCATTTCACCTAGCCCACATTACACTGTTACATTTTTTTGGGAAAAAAGGAATGAGAGATAGATACATTTGCATTGAATTATCATCACCATTTCCCAGCACTTTACCAAGTATAGTAGCTCTTACTAACTGCTTTGGGGCTCATCTACATTTAGATATAAGTCATTTTAAAAGATTCCTCTTAGATGTAGCAGCACACACCCACGCTTCTAGGTGCCACGTTCACAATCTCTTTTTAGAATCTCTCCATATATGGAACTAGACACGCCCTTTGGGTGGTGCATAACACGCTCCCTAAATGGGGGTGCTTTGCAAAATTCTATTGACAACTATAATCTCCCTGAAACTAGTTTTCAAAAGTAGGCAAGTATGCCACAATGATGGGTGACACATGCACCTGGAGAAGAGAATCAGGTATCTCTGGTATAATGGTTAGCATTTCTGACTCAAAGCACTGAGGTCATGTATGTGATTCCCACCATGTTCCTAACTGGAGCATTTGTATACTCTACATAATTGCATGGGCTACCACCGAGTACTCCAGTTTCCCCCACCTGCGTGAATGTGTGTGCGCGCACATGTGGTAGATAATATACATTGTGAGCTCCACTGTGGCAGGGACTGATGTGAACAGGGCTGGCGCCACCACTAGGCAAATCTAGGCATTTGCCTAGGGCGCCGGCCACTGGAGGGCGGCATTTTGTGCCGCCCGGGTACCTGTCCTACGGCACTGTGTATTTAAATCTGGCGGCGGAGGCAGCGGGGGTCCCTGCAGTCCATTAAAAATCACGAGCGCTATCCGCCGGGCTATGCGGAAGCGCTTCTAGTGTGAAAACTCTGGCAGCACGGCGCACGCTGATCTCAGCCAATCAGCGTGCTGCCAGTGTTTTCACACTAGAAGCGCTTCCGCATAGTCCGGCGGATAGCGCTCGTGATTTCTAATGGACTGCAGGGACCCCCGCTGCCTCCGCCGCCAGATTTAAATACACAGCGCCGCAGGACAGGTCCCCCCCCCCCCCGGCACCGGGGCGCCCCTACCCCGACTCGCCTGGGGCGCTCCGGTGCCTTGCACCGGCCCTGGATGTGAATGGACAAAAACTCTCTGTAGCACTACAGAATACACTGTATATGCGCTATGTATAAATAAGGGGTAATAATAACAAGTATAATGGGATGGCATTTGGTGTGAGTAGAGAGAAGCTGGGTCCATTTATCTGAAAGTACATTCAATTTGTATTTATTACATTTTAACATTGTAAATGTTGCTATACAGAACAACTACGCTGTAGCTCACTCATTGCCACATAGGATCAGTGAAGCATAGGTTAAAGGAATTGAGTATACAATTGTATCTAACAGACTGATATTTACAGATCTGTAACTTACTGTAATTAGAATTAAACAGCATCATTATGTTTCATTAATTAATATTATTATTATTATTATTATTATTATTATTATTATTAACTCCAATTCACTCCTGATTCAGGAGTCCTGAATGTCAGAAAACAGTGTTCTAGCCATTTGCTGAAATTATGTTTTTAACAACAGTGATGTCTCACACCTATTGATCTGTAAAAATGCTTCTGTGCTGTGTCATTAAGTAATTGACTTTGCCAAACCTGTAAAGGGTGTAGGTTGTCTGTCACACTTCCTGTTCACCATCATTCAGACTGTGTTGTCAGCATACTGTATTTCTAAGTACTGTCAATTTAGAAAGGCGAAACAATAGAACCTCAATTTTATACAATTTATCGAAATGTATTATATGAGAGGAACTATCGTACTACTACTCTTCATTCATTATTTCTCACTGATTGATTGTAAATAAGATTATTGAAAACTGTGATCACAAAGGGAAACTCTACAGATAAGATTTGCCCTTTGTGATCAGAGGCTTTGGGAGGGCGGAGCCAGTGGTGCATATGCTCCGGGTGCCGAAGGGGTGCAGGGCGCCGCCCCCCCTCCGCAAATTAGCCGGGAGTCCGCTGTCACTCTCAGACAGCCCAACAGCCTGCGGCTGCCCAGCGCCCGCGGCCCGCCTGCCCTGCTCACCCGGTCCCTGGAAAAATATGACGTCAAGGGGCACGCACCCACCGCACGTCACTCTTCTCCCTGGCCTCTTCTGCTGTTGCTGCTCGGGCCGGCTCCCGGGCAGCGCTGCACAGCATTAATCAGGAGAGGACTCCTCTCCTGCCTGCTACACACAGACAGTCACTCCCTCCTCCCTGGCTGCAGCAGCGTCATCAACATCACTCCTTCCAAAGCGCTGGCTGTAGCCTGGAGGAGGAGGCTGACTTTCTGCTGCTGCCTTCTGTCTCAAGGACCAGGTTATTTTTTAAATAAAGATATAAAATAATCATGATGGGAATAATCATGGGGTTTGGGGGATGGGTCGGGGGGGGGGTTCTGCAGTCCCCCTTGGCAACGAGCACTTTTAGCCCCCCTTGGGAACAAGCAATTTTAGTCCCCCTTGGCAACGAGCTATTTCAGTCCCCCTTAGCAACAAGGTATTTCAATTCCCCCTTGGCAACATGCTATTTCAGTCCCCCTGACATCAAGCATGAAGCCCCTGGCATCGAGCATGAAGTTCCTAGCAATGAGCATGTAGGTAAGTGGCACTTATGTGTCAAATATGTAATGGGCATTACGGTTTGTTACTGTATATAGTATGTAATGGGCATCATGTGTGGCCTTATGTGTAATGGGTATTACAAAGTTTGCTAAAATGTGCAATGGGCATTACAGTGTGTAGTATAATGTTAGGTCGCACCCCTTTTTCGCCGTGCAAGAGCCCCGGCTAC
This sequence comes from Crinia signifera, assembly GCF_055691185.1. Lineage (NCBI taxonomy): Eukaryota > Metazoa > Chordata > Amphibia > Anura > Myobatrachidae > Crinia > Crinia signifera. The sequence goes on along the minus strand of NC_139217.1, from coordinate 305,933,869 downwards.
TACAAATGGGGGGGGGGGATGAAAGTGGCACCTAGCTACACCACTGTTTGTGATGAGGGCCGGTCCCCGGACTTCAGAGTTTATGACCTATGAGTCTAGCTGTGCACAAGCAGTATGAAGCAGCAGCCATAGGGAATACTAGGAAGGGATCCGAACCAGGATCCCTCCCAACATTGGTGCGGAAAGGAGCCCAAAGGCTCAGTGGTGTTAATGAATTTTCACATTAGTGCATCCCACCCAAAGGAGAGCAACCCCCACCCTCCTGTTTCCTCCTTCCTCTCCACTGCTTTCTTTCTCTGCCACTGTCTAGTAACTGCCTGCTTTCTTGCTGCTGACACCAGGGACCTGAAATCACTATTTTGTTACCATCGCCAGCATGAAAATTCAAGGAGAGAAGACACCAACCTTTCATGCACTACAACTCTACCATGGGCCCTGGTAAGAAGAATGTAATATATAATATTCTGTATTTGTCACCCACTACCTATCATTCTCTGGGCGAGATGTATTAAAATACATCGCCGCCCTTCGCGTCCCCCCCCGCCGCGATGCCAGCGCATATGTACTAACATATGCGGCTGGCATCGCGGTGCGGTAACGGAGCCCCCCCCCGCGATACCTGTACTCTGGTCTGCGGGGGTCTCCGTCACCTTCCAGCTGGCTTCTGCTGCTTACACGCCGGGGACAGCTAAGCAGGCTGTCCCCGGCGAAGGACATCCGGCTGCGTTGATAGGGGGAGGAAGGGCTTACCTTCCGGGGTCCAGGAGGACCTGCAAGAAGGTAAGCCCAAGGGAGGGGGGAGAGGGGGGGTCGGCGAGGCGGCAGGGTTGCAGATGGCGATACCCTGCCCTGCGATAACGGTGCGGCCGGGTAATAGTACATAGGAAAATGCGGTAAAACGGGGGGTTTACCGCATTTTCCCTTTAGTACATCTCACCCTCTGCCTTTAACCTACTCCCTCTGCCTGTCACCCACTGCCTTTCCCAGTTACACTCTGCCTGTCAGAACTTACCTGAATCCATCACTTTCAGCCCATCATCCACTGCCTCTTCCTGCCATCCTATGCTACTCCCCATCACAATCTCCATATAACTTTCACCCACTCTTCATCATACACTGCCTCTCTCTTGTCACCCTCTGTCTTCCACCTGTTGCCTCTTCTGGTCACCCACTTACTCTTTTAATTACTCTCTGGCTGCATCCAGGCCTCTTCCTCTCTTGAAACGCTGCTACTATTGATAATAAATTTTACCCACTGACAATTAGCTAATTTTTTTTTAGCAACATAACTTCAAAGATTTCAATCTAACAAAGGAACAAAGGAAAAATATCTACAATATCAATAATAAAAAAAACAAATATAGGGGGTTATTCAGGTTGATTCGCAGCCTTGCGAGTCCACCAAACCCCGCCCGGCGATTGCACGCCCCAGCCAGCATTCATTTTTTATTCAAAGGTGGGAAAAGGTTTGGTGGCAAATAAAGGACAGCGCTACACAGTGTATTTTGCTATATTATCCAATGAAAGCTGAAGAGGGGGTCAACTTCCTGCCCATCATCAATAGTACCTAGATGGGAACCAGCTAAAAATAACTGCACAGAAAGCTGATTAAACACAAGTATTTTTTCCCAGTATTATTTTTTTATTGGCTTTATAAGACATAAAATAGGGAGAGGGGTACAGATAAGAAGAGGGACAGGGAAAAGTGAAGTATGTTATTGTGGGGCAGTATTAGGGTACAAAGGGCTAAAGTTAAACTTCATATACAGTATTGTAGAATTTATACTGTTGTTTTTTTATATAGATAAAGATGGATTATGATTCATTCCTGTATACTGTATAACTCATTTCCGCCAGCTACACAAAAGACAATCCGTGAATAGAATGCAGGAATACCAGAATTAAGTTCACATACCTTCCGATTCAATAATATATATATAAAAAAAACTGCTAAGCAGTGGCTGCTGCAGCATTGATTACATAGGGTAGGGGGGAGGGGAGGCACTAAGCACATACACATGTGAAGATGTAAGCAATATATGTACTGGCAGTTAACTGTATCTGGGATTCGGCAGTAGTGCTGTATAGCACAGCTACCAAGCAACAGGACCAGAGACTAGGCAAGCATTAGGATTCACTCTCCATCTAATCCCGTCCCCAGGCTCTCATTGGCTAGTTTTACAGTAATCTGGGGGTGGGAGAGTGAAGCCAAATGCCAAGTCCTGCATGGCAGATGTGATACACGGCACCGCTGTAGATCCCAGATACACTGCCAGCAGATTACAGACATCTTCAAATATATGTTTATATAGGGTTGCCTACCCTCCTGAAATACTGACATTGCACTGCGGAAAGTGTGGACACGGTGATGCAAACACACTGGCCACACTTCCCCACTTTTGACTCCCAGCGGAGGCCCCACCCCCCTGCATCACTGGGCTGTCTCCCCTCTCCTGGAGAGGGAAGCCCGAAAGAGGGCAAGCCTGGGTTTATATGTGCTTAGCCCACCCTCCTGCCCTAGGTGGTCAGTGCTGCAGCCCAACGAACTGCTGATGCTGATGCTGCCACTGCTGCTGAGCATCACACAAGTATTTGCTTTTGACAAAAGACCTAACCAGTAGAAAAGCATTTTGTAGGCACTGCTGCTACCTCCTGCCTGTTGGAATGCTGAAAGGACATTTTATTTTGTATTCATTGCTACGATAAACAGTGATGGCAATTATTAATTATCAGGTCTTACTCTTGATAATTAATAAATGTAACATAATAAATCTACAGTATTTCATATGTCTACAATTCTATACCTGGCATATTAATCATTTGTCGCAACTCCCATGTTAGGTCTTTGTTTTCCCTGAAAGGCACATTATGATGTTTTACCTTGATAAATTGAATTTAATTTTAAGGCTGATGCAGAGCTCGACTCATGTCAGTTGTAATTGCTTCTACGAATGGCGTACATTCTGAGTAATACTCATCTTTACATCTATGCACCTTTCTGTATGCTTGGGTGCATAGACATAATCATAATCAATGTACATACTGTAGAAATCATTCCTTCATTAGATGTAAAAATCTGTCTGAAAGCACAGGCATAATTATACATACGCACACTGCAATTAAATCAACATGCTCCTACTGACCCTAGCCTAGGTGAGAACGTCCTGTTACAGTTCTTCATTCACATGTGGAGATGCATTTGGTTTGTGTGCAATTTGGAAATGCCTGTAGCTGTCTGCCTGTTTCCAAGTGCAAACCAAAAACACCACGGACAGACTTGCGATTAACTCTGCATAAGTCCCTTTATATCATACCTTTAACTTTAGATTTAGAAAAGTAAATTCATTGAACAATGCTATCTAATTTTTTAATTGACTGTATTCACACACTTAAAGGGTTATTCAGAGTTGATCACTGTTTTGCAAATCCGCTAGATGATCGATTATCAAATGACTGCGGATGTGTATGGATGAGAGCGTGAATGTGCCAAATAGTGTAAAAAATTGGCGATTATTTTTTCCGCTATCCCATCTCAATTTGACCGACAGGGAGCTGACATTTGGGGGTGATAACTGGCCAATTTCTGGGAGTGTCAGAAAAAACACAGGTGTGCCCAAGCGTTTTCAAGTAAAGCATGTGACGCAGAGTTGTGGAATGGTTAGAGTTATGCACACTTGCACTGACTAGAAAAATGATTTGATGATAAGTTGGGTATGTGTTATCTGCATGGATGGCTATATTTTTTGCAAGTCATTTGCAGACTTTCAGGGTGCGGGTTTTCACTCTGACTGGGAAGCAACTACCTTATCGTAGACCTCCGTAAATTCTGTCAGTTACAGCTACACAACATTGCTAGCATCAGGCCATTGACTGTGAATAAATATATTATACTGTACACTCACTGGTCATCTCACAACTTGAATGCAACATTACCCTCACTGGCCTCCCACACTCCCATCTTGCTACTTGCCAATCTGCTCTCAACTTTCCAACTATACGTATCTCACCAGCAGCTCCACTGCTGCCACTACCCTTTGAAAAAATCTGCGCTGGCTCTCATTCCCCTACACTTATTTATTTTATTTATTTACAGTTTCTTATATAGCGCAGCAGACTCCATTGCTCTTTACAATTGAAGACAGTGATAAAACAAACTGGGTAACAACAGACAAACTTGGAGGTAAGAGGGCACTGCTGCAAGCTTACAATCTATAGGGACATAGGAGGGAAACACAAGCACCAGTAATAACATACTGTAGCAGTCCCACCAAGTTGCAAGTCCAGAAGGGAAGCTATATAATACATTAGTGCCTCAGAGGGTTATTGTGTGGACCTTAAATATGATAGGCTTGTCTGAAGTGGAGAGTTTTCAGGGAACGCTTGAAAGTTTGGAGGGTAGTAGAGAGTCTTATTTTGCGTGGAAGGGCATTCCGGGTTGGGATCATTTGATCTATAGTATGATGGTCGACAGTCTTTCGTTCGACACCATTAGGTCGACATGGGAAAAGGTTGACATGGGGCTAGGTCGACATGGGAAAATGCAGACATGGTTCTAGGTCGAAAGGTCATTAGTTCGACAGGTCATTAGTTCGACAATGTCTAGTTCGACAGTCAAAAGGTCGACATGGGGTTTTTCACTTTTTTTTTTTACCTGAATGTCAACACAGTCAACATGGACACAGTTTAAAGTGCACCACATCCTCTCGCATCGCTCAGTGCGCTCGCGATGCATCAGGCACACTATTTTATTCTCCCACCATGCCCTAGTGGGTGGTAGGGTATGAAATACTGCCTGTTGGCACATGTCGGCTCAAAAAAATTGACAAACCCCATGTCGACCTTTTGACTGTTGACCTAGACACTGTCGAACTAATGACCTGTCGAACTAACGACCTGTCGAACTAACGACCTGTCGACCTTGACATATGTCGACCTTTTCCCATGTCGACCTAATGGTGTTGACCTAATGACTGTCTACCATCATGCTGTAGACCAAATGACTGCATCCCGGGCATTTCATAGGGTGGGAGCAGCCCGATGAAAGTCCTGTAATAGTGAATGGAAGCTAGTGATCTGTGCAGAAGAGACGCAGATCATGCGCAGAGTGGAGTGGTCGAGAGGGGAGATATTTTGGGATAAGTAAAGAAATACTGTATATCCTGGTGCTGTATGGTTAATAGCTTTATATGCATATTAATAAAGACAACCAATGAAGGGACTGGCAGAGCGGATCGGCAGACGATGAGCGTCTTGCTAGGAAGATCAGCCTAGCAGCAGCATTTAAAATGGATTGTAGTGGTGAGAGTCTGTTCTTGGGAAGACCAGTTAGGAGACTATTGCAATAATCAATGCAGGATATAATGAGTGCATGGGTAAGTAGAGATTTAGTAGTGTCTTGTGTGAGATAGGGTCGTATTTTGGATATGTTTTTTAGAAACATGTAACATGATTTGGAGACAGATTGAATACAAAGGACAATTCAGTGTCGAGGATGACCCCTAGGTAACTAGAGATGTGCGGCGGCCACTTTTTCGGGTTTTGGTTTTGGATCTGGATCTCCCTTCGTGTTTTGGATCTGGATTGGTTTTGGCAAAACCACCCTTGCGGGTTTTGGTTTTGGATCTGGATTTATTTGGAAAAATGCTAAAAATTGCTAAAATAATAGTTTTCAGGCCTGTTTTTGCCCCTAAAGTGTTATTAAGCTCAATAACATTAGTTTCCACTCATTTCTAGACAATTTTGATCACTTCACAGCTCACAAAATCGTTTTCATATACTGTAGTAGGGCCATAAGGTTATCCCGAGGTAGCTGGATGACTAAGCTAGGTGACAGCAGTGGGCATCACATACATGTGGACCTTACACTTCCAACCTGGCACATGTTGGAAGCAGAGCAGCACTACAGGGGCAGACAGGGTGGCAGTTTAATAATAATCACACTGGACACAGGATATATGTCGTCACACTGGACACAGGATATATGTCGTCACACTGGACAATGGATATATGTCACGCTGGACACAGGATATATGCCGGCACACATAACATGTCACACTGGACACAGGATATCTGTTGTGACTTGTGACACTGGACACAGGATATATTTTCGTCACACTGGCCACTGGTTATGTCGTCACACTGGACACAGGATATATGTCGTCACACTGGACACAGGATATATGTCGTCACACTGGACACAGGATATATGTCGTCACACTGGAGACTGGATATATGTCGTCACACTGGACACAGGATATATGTTGTCACACTGGACACAGGATATGTCGTCAGTCGTCACACAGGACAGGACACATGATATATGTCGTGAGTGACTCGTGACACTGGACAATGGATAAGATATACTGTAGGCCGTCAAACTGGACACAGCCCCTTGTATTAATGCTGCCCCTGTACACAGTGTACTACTCAGCAGCACTGCAGCCCCTGCGTGTGAGCACTGCAGCACTGAGTTAGTTAGTTAAATCACAAAAAAAAAACAGGGTTCAGGGCTAAATAAAATAAATCACAACACAGGGCTTAGGGCTAAATAAATCACAACAGGGCATGGGCCACAGGACAGCCCCTGGACAGTGGACACTGCAGCCCCTGCGTGTGAGCACTGCAGCACCTAGTTAGGCTCAGGCCTATAAACAGTCACAAGTCTACAACACAGGGCAGTGAGGGCAGGTCACGGAGCACAGCACGGAGCACATGGCACGGAGCACAGCACAGGGCATTGAGGGCAGGTCACGGAGCACAGCACAGCACGGAGCACATGGCACGAAGCACAGCACAGGGCAGTGAGGGCACAGGTCAGGTCACGGAGCACATGGCACAGAGCACAGCACAGAGCACACGGAGCTTCCCAACCACCCTCTCCCTCTCCAAGATTGGAGTGAAGATGGCGGTTCGCGCGTGCGTCTTTTATAAGATCCCGCTCCCGCGAGAATCCGACAGTGCGATGATGACGTTCGGCCTCGTTATTGGTCCGGAATTCAGGCGGGAACTCCCGAGCCGGCTCGGATCTGGCCCGGATCCCCGATATTCGGATCTGTCGGATCTCGGGAATCCGGACCCGCTCATCTCTATAGGTAACGAGCTTGTAGGGTCGGGCAGATTGTTGTCAACAGTTATGGAGATATCAGGATGGTAACTTGTTCTTGGCTGGTGGCAAAATAAGTAATTCCGCTTTAGAAATATTGAGTTTGAGGTGGCGAGAAGACATCTAGGATGAGATGGCATTCAGAGACTCGGCCCAGTACCACTGGTGACAACTCTGAAATTGATAATCCTCCTCAAACTACTAGCATACAAGGTCCTCTCTACCCCGCTTCTCTTTACATCTCCAACCACAACTCCTTACATACTCCCTCCCTCTCCGATGGGCCAATGACTGTTGCCTCTCTTTTACCAAGATCACTACATCCCATGCGTGAATCCAAGATTTTGCTCATGCTGCCTCCCTCCACTGGAACGAGCTCCCTCGCTTGCAAAGCTTCAAATGGACACTGAAATCCCACTTGTTAATAAAACTGTACTCTTCCACATAACCTAGTGCTGAGGCTGCTCTCCCTACCTGCTGCCTCATGAATTGTCCATCCCTGCCTCACTTTCTTCCTGCCATCAGGCAATCTTGCTTTCACCTCATGTCACCTGTCTGCCTCCCCCTTCCTCTAGATTGTAAGCTTTTTATAGAAGGGCCTTCTTCCCTCCTGTTCTTACAACACCCTTTTCTCGCACTTCAATTACAGCTCTCTCCTACTGGATTCAGTATTGAATCCCAGCGGTCGGGATCCCGGCGTTCAGAATCCCGACGCCGGAATCCCGACAGCCGAAATGCCGACAAGGGGGGGACGTGGATCGCCCCCCCTTGCGGGCTCGCTGCGCTCGCCACGCAGCGGGCCCGGTGCCTCGCTACGCTCGGCACACTAATTTATTCTCCCTCCAGGAGGGAGAAAGTGTCGGCATTTCGGCGGTCTGGATTCCGGCGTCGGGATTCTGAACGCCGGGATCCCGACCGCCGGGATCTTAACTGCATCCCCTCCTACTTAGTGGCTGTCTATTCCCACATCTCTTATCACTTGTAATCATTCATAACTTCAAATAGCAGTTTGCCCCTAGTACAATGCAGACAACTCCTTTGCCTCCTTACATCTCAGCTGTAATGTGTACTGAGAATTACAGTATGGTGCTAATTAGGGAAACCAATCCCGGGGCAGTTTTTCAATCCTGGGATTCAGGTTTGAAAAATGCTCAATGTCTGTATTGGCTTCCCAAATATTTACTTACATATGCCAGGGCGGTCGGGAGCTGGACGGGAGCGGGTGGGCGGGTGCATCCAGGAGCCAGGGTTTGCGGTGCAAGCAAGGTGGCCAGGGGGACAACCTGTGAACCACATCATGCTGCGCAGAGCCGCACAGCTGGGGATGAGAGAAGCCAGGCAGCATCTGAGAGAGTGCTCAGATGCTGCCTGCCATTAGACTGCGCACACACAGTCTAATTGCGAAATCTCAGGATTAGAGACGCCAATCCCGGGATTGAAATCCCAAGGATTTTGGGGCCAAATCCCAGGATCCCGCCGATCTCGGGATTGACCACCTTATTGCTAATTGTTACTTGTGCTCTGTTTTAATTTTCCTTGCCTAAATGTAAGCATTTGTCACAGCATAATTTGGTACATTAATGCTACAAAGATTGCATCACTAGTAGCTTAAGTGCAGGAAATGACACACATACAGTATTAGGAGAATAAGGAGTACTGCTTTGAATCATAGATGAATCAATAGCCACAGACTGCACAATAGGTGTGACTCCAACTGAAGATATAATTTAGAAGACAAAGAAAAATAAACACTATAGGTATTTATACAGTAGTATTGGTCATCCCATTCAACCCCCCCCCCCCCCCCCCACATAATATACTAAACTACTGTATTATAACAACAGTATTACATTTTAAACAATGGACCTCTGCTAAATATCTAAAACATCTAATAGGGACTAAGAGGGACGCACAGTTTTAATATACCAGCATCGCTCACATTTGTTATATAAATTAAAACAAAAAATGTTGTGCAAGAAAATATTCAATCTACTGTATAAAGTATGAACATTACCGTCATTATGATAAATAAAAAATTTTGCTTGCCAATTTTCACACCTATTTTGACAAAGCCACTTATGGTCCATTTGTCAGCAAAAGTTCATAATAAAATAATACATTGGGTGACATTTAATAGGAATCAATTAAATGTCAATGTGTCCCAGCAAGAACCACAATTTAGGGATTTAGGCCCCCCCACCAGCCAATCATGGTCCGGCATAGGGATTTCCCGAACCATGATTGGCCCTTTATTGCCCTGCATGATGGGACTTGTGGTTCTCCAAGTCCCTGCATGCGGTGCAGGCTTGCTGGCACTCATAGTTTCACAGCAATACACAATAGTTTTTTTCTAATATTACATCATTTATCAGACCGATGTCCACCGCCTTGGGGCATTGGGGAAAGCCCCTGGCTTCATCATGGGCAGGCAAGTTCTGGATAGGGGACACACCTTCTTTGGGGTCGGTCCCCACTTCCCCAGGACCCCTGCCCATGTCGACCGGTCAGGGGGATGATGCTTTGGCTGGAGGGGACTTGTATAAAAAGTTCCCCCTGGCTGTGGCATTACCCTGCTGGCTGGTTAGGCCCGGTGCTGTTTCTTGAAATACGGAGGACCCCTACTCATTTTGTCCTCCGTATTTTGGGAACCAGGACCGGCCCTTGAGCTTGGTGCTGGTTTTATAAAAATCCAAGAGAACCTCTTTGAGCCTGGGGCTGGTTATGCTCAGGAGGGGGGGGACCCCCAACCGTTTATTTTTAAATCGCACATGTCCGAAAATGCGCACATTTTTATGACTGAAAAATCGCACTATATCACACTTTTTTTTGCAGCGAATTCACATTTCCTTAAATAGTCGTATTCTGACAAAAACATGCAATTTTTAAAAGTGCAATAGGGTGCGATTTCAGAAAGTGCAAAAAAAATTGCATCCTATTAAATGTCACCCATTATTTTTGGAAATTCCCCCATTTGGCTACAGGCACAAATACAGTTCTTCAGGTCACTTTATTAAGTATGGATTGTCACTTAAGGCCCATACACACTAGAAGATTTTCATTTCAAAAGACTTTGCCAAATCTTTGATAGATTTATCTTTCACCAAAGTAGTGCGTACACACTGAGCTATTTTCCCCAATGAGCAAGAGATTTTCAGGAGGCGAAAGACTTTGCTGAAAATCTTTCATTATATGGCTATTTACATAATGGGCGAGGTTTAGGGCCCATTTTATTCAATGCATTTCTGTTCTTGGGGCCTGATTCAGAGCTGATCATTGGGCTGCGTATATTTAGTGCCCAGTGATCAGGTAAATGCAGGGCCAGTGCCACCATATTTCCCTAGGGTGCCAGCCACTACAGGGTGGCATTTGGGAGCAGCTTCCCTACTTGGTTGGAGCCAGGTGAGCGTCGCCCCACACCAGCCCCCCCAGCCGAGCATCACCCCTCCCCCCAGACTCGGAGGAGGCAGCCGCATCAAGCCCCCCCCCCTGTATTCGGTGGCCGCAGGGGCCGCTTCACCCCTTTCCCCTGGACTCAGAGGGGCAGCCGGATCAAGCCCCCCCCCACTTGGTGGTGGCCGCTTCACCCCCTTCCCCCTGAACTCGGAGGGGGAAGGGGGTGGCTTATACATTGCGTTGGTGGGCAGTGGTGCCAGTTATATATACATTGCTGGCATGTGCCAGCAATGTATACACTACTGGCTAATACATAACGTTGGTGGGCAGTGGTGCCAGTTATATATACATTGCTGGCATGTGCCAGCAATGTATATACTACTGGCATAAGCATTTCATTGGTGCCCAGTGGTGCCAGTAATATATACATTGCTGGCACATGTTAGCAATATATATATTACTGGCTTAAAAATAGCAAACATTGGTGGCCAGTGGTGCTCCGTGTGGAGGGGGGCGGGGCGTCAGCAGCAAGCCCCGGGCAGCTGAAGTTTAACATGCCAGCCCCGAGGGCGGTGCCGAGGGACCAGCGGTGGATGGCAGGCAGGGGGAGCAGGACGGAGAGGGGGGCAGGGCGTCAGCTGCAAGCCCCAAGCCCTGGGCGGCTGAACATGGAGGACGATGCCGGGGGACCAGCGCGGTGGACGTCGGGTGAGTATGGAGCAGGGGGAGGGAGCAGGGCGGTCCGCCGGGCTGAAAGTGGCTAATCTTTCAGCCTGGCGGCCGTACACACACAGCGATGATGGATAACAAACCATCCATCATCGCTGCATCTGCTGGTAAAACCAGCAGATGAACCACCTTACAAGCGATGATGCGGGAGCGCGCATCATCGCTAGTCGGGGATCGTTGACCCATACACACTAAGCAATTTTCAGCTGAAAATCGGTCAAAACAGCTGTTTTGACAGATTTTCAGCTGAAAATCGTCAAGTGTGTATGGGCCTTTAGACTACAGAAGATGTTATACTTAATGTAATGAGAATAATGGGTAAATATACTAAAGCTTCTAAAAGTGTAAAGTGGGGATGTTGCCCATAGCAACAAATCAGATTCTGTCTATCATTTTTTGAGATGCAACAGAAAAATGATAGCTTGTCACTTATTGGTTGCTATGGGCAACATCAAACCTTTTCACTTTTAAAGGGTAATTTAGACCATGGCTGCAAATGTGTGGCAGCCAGTGGTCAGATAAATGCTGCCCTGCTACAGCTGTGGGAATGGATGTATATGCCTAATAAAGATGTTGCAGCTGAGCGACTATGTTCAAAACCCTTTGTTACATGCTCTCACTCAAATGATTTTTTCACTGGGTACCAGTCAGAGTAGCCAGTGACTTACTCTGCAGATACGATGAATACAGGAATCCAGCCTGTTGCTGACATCACACACCAGTGGCGTAACTAGATACATGTGGGCCCCATAGCAAAAGTTTGTAAGGGCCCCTATTCATCACATAATGCTGAAAAATGTATATAGCACATGACTCTTTGACAGGCAAAGTGGGCCCCTCTCAGCTCTGGGCCCAATAGCAGCTGCACCCCCTGCACCTATGGTAGTTACGCCCTTGTCACACACCCTTTCCTAAAACCTTGGGGCATGCCTGTGTTTTCCCTGGTACTCCCAGTATTCTTTCTGGCAAGCCTAGCATTTTTCTTAGCACTCCCACTAAACAACCACTTACTACCAGGGACGCCGAAAAGGATACCAGGCCCCGGTAAATTTTTGGGACGCGGCCTAATTGCAGTAGTTGTAGCTGCCTCCCGCATTTAGGCCACATCCATAACATGTTTAAGGTGGGTAAATAAAAACTCTTGGGAGGAGTGTTCTTAGAAAAGAAGGAAAGGGTTGTATCTGCGCATGCCGGAACCGCTAAGTATGACACTAAATAATCTTGACAGAATAGATTTTTGTCTATTTGTCTTGTCTGTGTATACCGGTATTAGCCTTAGTATTTTCTTTTGCATAGATTTTCACCACTGTTTTATTATGTAATAAACACCTTTATTATTACATACAGTATCATTGTGTCAGAATAATTTATTCTGTTAAGATTATTTAGTGTCATACTTAGCGGTTCAGGCATGTGCAGATACAACCCTTTCTTCTTTTCTAAAAATTATACCTGTTAGGGTGTTATTCTGTAGTACACTTTATGGGCCAGATGCACTAAGCTTCAAAAGTGATTAAATGGAGAGTCAGAAACCATCAACCAATCAGCTCCTGCCTGACATTTTTCAAACCCAGCCTGTGATATGGCAGGTTGGAGCTGATTGGGTGGCTGTTTATCACTATCCATTTAATAATTTTTGAAGTTTAGTGCTTATGGCCTTCTGGCTCCTGCAGCAACCTGGTTAACACCACACACTCAGTGCAGTCTTTCTCAGTCTCAGTGCAGGAGTGTTATTGCCCCCCCCCCCCCCCTTTAGCAGCAGCAGCCCACACGTACAGCATGTGCTGGCAGCATTGGCGGATTCCGGGGGGGGGGCACCTGGGCACGTGCCCCCCCTGTCATTTCAGCTGTAGCTGAGGACCAGGGCTTTCCAACGAGCCCAGCCCCGTGTCTCTAGCCCCCAGGGAACCGGAGATATCGCCTGGCAAAGCTGTAACGTTTTTTCCCCATAGGATAATATGGGACCCGTCAATTCCGACCCCCACCCGGTTCTAATGGCTGCCAGTTCCCCCCTGGCATCTCAGAAGCTTGTGGTTGATCTCATTCAATTCCAAATCAATATGATACCAGCCTGTTCCATATCGGTCAATCGGTTCCAGAGATATTGCGTGTAAACCAATTTTTTTATTTTTGTTCTTTGAGGGCAAATTACTCTGGAACCAAACGTTCCAGTTTCACTGGACCAAAATCATTCAAAGCCCACTCAAAAGTTCTTCAATATGATACTTGTCTTATGTAAATGGGTCAGTTGGTTCCGAAGATATAGCTGTTTAGATGAGATAACTGGTTAAAGGGGGGGAGGGGTGGTTTGCTCTCCCCCTCACACCAGAAAATGCAGGGACTATGCTGGTGTAAAAGGGGCCAACCTGGGAATGCATTTTCTGGTGTGAAAGGGGTATTACAGTATTTCAAATAGCCGGGACCTGCAGTGCTCTGAATACAGCCAGGCTCTGCCACTGTCAGTGGATATCACTTCTGCCTGACGGCGGCTGTCCCCCATTTACAGCAAGCATGTATTCCCCCTTGGCAATGAGCATGTAATCCCACATGGCAACGAGCATGGAACCTCTGGCAATGAGCATGGAACCCTTGGCAATGAGCATGTAGATAAGCAGCACTTATGTAGCATAATTTTTAATAGGCATTATGGTGTTTGGCATAATACATAATGGACATAATGGTGTGTAACTTAACGTGTAATGGACATTATGGTGCAAATGTTTAATGCGCTCCTTTGGTGGACAATGTCCCTGTTTATGAAGCGTATTGTGAATTTTGGCTTAATCTATGTGGCATTATGTGAATTCTGGCTCAATCCGTGTGGCATTATGCAAATTCTGGCTCAATCCGCGTGGCATTCTGTGAATTTTGGCTCAATCCATGTGGCATTATGTGAATTTTGGCTCATTCCATTTGGCATCATGTATAAGAGGCAAGTATAATGGGGTCTCGTATTTTGTTGCATAATGTGTAGAAGTTGTATATGGTGTTGTACACTACACTCAAGGACATGCCCCCTGTTGAGTGGCCACACCCCCTTTTCCGGAGTGAGCCTTCGGCGCGCACACGACTACATCCTTCACTTTTGTCGCCATGGTGGGCCTGCGTACTTTAAATGCCAGGGCCTATTTTTAATCCCATTCCCACCCTCTCTCTGCCGCTCTCTTAGCATGTACACTGGCACCACTAACACTGCCCCTCCCCCACCTAAACCCACTTTAATCATGGTGCCCCCCCCTGTCATTTTATCCTGGATCCGCCCCTGGCTGACAGCAGGCTTAACATGAGCTCTCACGCTGTCATTGAGATGCTGACTTGCTGTCGGTGTGTGCTGCTGCTGGATACCACCCACAGATGCCTACTTAATGTCAATCACCTTGCGAGCTGCTAGTGAATACAAAAAATAGCATGATTTCATTACAGCAGAGCCTCACGCATGAATACTACAGGCCGTACACATGCGCAGTCTATCGATAATCGGCCGGCGTGCAAATATACAGCTGTGTGATCAGGTCTTAATCATCCCATTAGAACAGGCATTCTTAACCACGGTCCTCAGGGCACAACAACAGTGCAGGTTTTAGTGATATCCAGGCTTCAGCACAGGTTACATAATTAGTACCTCAGTTATTTCAAATTTAACCATCTGCGCTGAAGCCTGGATATCATTAAAACCTACACTGTTGGTGTGCCTTGAGGAACGTGGTTGGGAATGCCTGCAATTAGAAGCTTTAGTAAATGTACTCCCAATTTCTGTGTCACAGCTTACTGTGTACAAAATGATCAGAGCTGGCTTTTAATGTTATGTAAAAGCTAAACACAACGCTCCCCTGGCAGTGGCAAAATGTTACTCAAAGGCCAATTTTGGGTTGATTCATTGAGATGCTGCCATAAACATCGGGCAGATTCTGCAAGACAAGTTAGTGACATCATTGACCTATCATTCATAAATGGGTACAACAATAATATCATTCATTGTTAGAGATAAAGTAGAAAGAAATAAAGCAATCATCAGCTTCTGCTCCCAAATGTCATTTTTGAAACACCTGTAAAACTAAGGTAGAAGCGGATTAACTTTTACTTTAAAAACACTGATATATAATTACATCAATACATTGATAAATCCACTATCATTATCTCTGGGAGACTAAAAAGCTGGGTACAATATGCTCAATTAAAGATATCGTTAATGATTTCCCTTGAACCCGGAGCTCCGGGACAAAAGATATATTTCGTGAAAACTGAAAGATTTCACAAAGGAGCGATAGAGTGTATACACACTCAACAATATTGTAAATTCTATTATTCAGTGAAGTCATTGAGTCTTCGCTCCCTACATGCAGTTGTTGACGATAAAGTCAGATTGCTCTGCATATACAGAGGACGGGGGGACCCAGTGGCAAACGCAGGATTTTCAGAAGGGGGTTTCCAGAGGGGCGGAGCAAAGCACGGAGATAGACATTTAGGTGACCCAGTATATGCCGGGTCAGTTAAAGTATTATAGATAGACCAAATGTATATAAATAATAATAATAATAATAATATACATACATACATACATACATACATACATACATACATGGGTGGGTGTCAACAGCAGTGTAGACCCCTGGGCATAGCAATGTATTGGGGCACCTACCGATCCTCCAGCTGTAGGGGTGGGGGAAGCTTTGATGTCCCCCGGGTGGTAGGGGGTAGTGTATCAACCACTCAGCATGTAGGGCCTGGATCAGTAATTTCCACTAATTACCCCTTTACTGCACAGATGGTGGGAGAAGGGGGCATTTGGCTGAATGAAGGGGCCCTGATACATAACTTCCAGGGTGGTAGAGGATGTTTAATATGCAGAGCAGGGGTGTATAGTGGAGTGGGCTTATTACAGGTTGAGTATCCCCTATCCGAAATGCTCGGGACCACGAGCATTCCGGATAGGGGAATTTTGCGGTTTTTGGAATATTTTTTTTTAAAGCATACTTACCTGTCCCCTGATGGTGTCCGGTGGTCCCTCGGCGTCCACGCAGTCCCTGGGCGTCCACAGCAGGCCTCCGGCATCTTCTCCGGGTCTCCAGCGGTCCCAGGAATGCATTGCGCGAGTGTGCGCGCGCACCGGTGACGTCACCGGCGCGCGCACACACTCGCGCAATGCATTCCTGGGACCGCTGGAGACCCTGGAGAAGATGCCGGAGGCCTGCTGTGGACGCCCGGGGACTTGGTAAGTATGAAAAGAGGGTTAGGGGTGGTTAAAAAAAAAATTCGAATGATTCCAAAAACCACGGTTTTTGGAATAATTCGGATAAGGGATGTCCGGATACAGGATACTCAACCTGTATTCATAATTTTGGTGGGAGAACAGCTTGCTTGACTGCAGATATCTCCAGTTCACAGAAATAGATTTCTTAGATTTTAATGGAATTAAAAACTAGAGAATCCCACCTACCAAATGGTATTGGGGATTAGGGGATGAGAGTTCAGGAGTCAGAGCAATCTGCCATCGAGTATATAAAACTACATACCAGGTGTCTGAAGCTGGA
The DNA here is from genome assembly GCF_055691185.1 of Crinia signifera. NCBI lineage: Eukaryota > Metazoa > Chordata > Amphibia > Anura > Myobatrachidae > Crinia > Crinia signifera. Next base: position 305,917,114 of record NC_139217.1, on the reverse strand, counting down.
CCAGTAACCACCTGCTGGAAGGCTGATATCTCTGGTTCTGGGAACAGTAGAGACAAGCTACTAGTGTATTTCAAAGGGGAAGAGTCACAGCTTTTGGAATATGCCCTCAGAAAAACTCTAAGTCAGACAGAACCTGAAATATCTGACTGGGAAGAGCAATTAACAGGCTTGGATGGGGACCACTGCTTTGAAGTCCGATATCTCCGGTTCCCTAGGGCCGATTTTTTTAATTCTTGTACCCATGGAAAGAAGGGACCCTCAGCTTTCAGACTAAGGCCCTTAGACTCCTGGGGGGGTTATGGGTACTCAGAAACCCCCCTGCGTGCGCTACTGGGACCAGCGCACACAGTTCATTGTTTGTAGTGTACACATTGTACAATATTTTAAATGATATCACTCAGAAGGGCCAATATGAGCATGACCATTTCTAATATTGCATAGTTTGAATGCACCTAAAGTCCCCTTGTCATATTGCGACTGTTGGGACACAGATATTACTATAATGTGGCACTAGGATTACTCTCTGCACATTACTAGATTACAGTGTCCATTCATAAGGAATTGTAATGAAAACAGAAACTTCCAGGAGCGCACGCAGGGGGGATTTCCGAGTACCTAGAAACCCCCCTTGGCCGCCAATGTATCCTTAATGCCTATTCCGATGTTATCAATATTTTGTTTTCCCCAGACACCAGTAAGTCAGCTGTTGAACGCTCCGTACTCTGGCTCCCTCCTCCCTGCTACAGCTGCCATGAGGTGAAGATGAAGGCGCTGTCAGGCAGGGGGAGCAGCTCCTCTCTGGCAGCCGTAACTTAAAGGCCTGAGGGCCAGATGCACTAAGCTTCAGTGCAAAAAATGGAGAGTGGTAAACCACCAGCCAATCAGCTCCTACCTGACATGTCACAGACTGTGTTTATAAAATACCAGGCAGGAGCAGATTGGTTGGTGGTTTATCACTCTCCACTTTTAAGCTTAGTGCATATGGCCCTGTGAGAGGAGAGACTGAGGAGCACAGATTCAGCAGTGCCATGGCAGGGCTTTCTACTAAGTGAGTGGGGGCAGCGGCGGCCAGCAGTTAACCTCCTATGTGTGTTCACTGTATTCTGCATGATTATTAGATCTGCACACTGGCAGGGAATGGGGCAGGGTAGCGGCTGTGGCGGGGGAGAGGTGCTTGCTGTTTGTGACTGCTGTGACTGCTATGTCTGCATTGTGGCAGACTCACTCTGTGACAACTGTGTGTAGGGAACTTGGGGGGAAAAATTCACTGACATGTCTAGGCTGTGCTCTGAAGGGGATCTCTGAATATGTAACATGTCTGCCTTTGGGGGTGGGTGGGGGGCTGTGCTCTAATGTGGGGATATGATGGTCACTTTTATTGGTCTGTAACCAATTATTTTAAAATCCTGCCACTGATTGCAGTTCTATACACGTATAATAGCTGATATGCTTTTGGATAATTTTTGGGGGATGTAGGGAGGTTGAGAGATACAGGCTGTCTGCCCTGCAATGCAGACTGCTGCCCCGTTACAAATTTGTTCTCAAAATGGGCAAAACCATATGCACTGCAGGTGGGGCAGATGTAACATGTGCAGAGAGAGTTATATTTGGGTGGGGTGTGTTGACCTGAAATCCAAAATTGCTGTGTAAAAATAATGCAGTCACTATTTACCCTGCACAGAAACAAAATAACTCACACAAATCCAACTCTCTCTATACATGTTACATCTGCCCCACCTGCAGTGCACATGGTTTTGCCCATTTTGAGAACAAATTTGAACTGCAATCAGATCTGAAAAAGGGTCAAAGTGTGTGCCGGAGGCTAGGGGTAGCCCAACAGCTTCCAGAGTGCTGGACTTGCCACCAGCGTGACATGGGCAACTACCTTTATATAGTGTGGCTTAATGGGACCAAGGACACACCCCAGGGGTCCCAATCTGCCAGTTTTCCCTCCGCTTGGAGACTGTCGCAAAGGAAAAATGGGCAAAGTCCGCAGTCTGACCTGGCTTGAAGCCATGTTCCAAATCCCGGGTCATGCCCGGGACTTTGGTGTAAAAGTGGTATTACCAATCTATAATTCAATATGATGTATGACATCACAGCTGGATAGGCATTTGAATTTACCCAACAAACTTTGTCAGTCCCTACCTACAGCCATTGTATGGACGATTGCTAGAGGTGTCAACTATGCTGCAAATGAGTGGCATGAGGCTATTTCTAAAATATAAATCATTTCTACAACAAAGCTGTTTCATAAAAGATTAAGTTCACACATTTAATTTCAATATACAGAAATATTTATTTTATTACAGCCATCATAGTAGAAACATAATTGTACACCGTCATTTTGTCATTGATCAAAGATAAGAACTTGTTTGACAAAAAGATTTATTGCATAATCCTGAAACAATGAGCTCTATTCACTGTTGTAAAATATTGGGTGGAACCAACACATACTAAAACAAATACCTAATGCTGTATCCTAATCTCAACCCACTTCAAGTATTTCAATAAATATACTGTAAATATTTTTTATATTGTTATCATTTATCTCAAGTTCTTTGTGTGACTATCCTAAAAGATGGGTGGTCACGCAACATTTCTCTCTAATTAGCTGACTACAATAAGATTCATGTAAAAATAATTGTAATATTCTTTTAAAAAATCACGTTGCACTTGCAGTATATATGCTACTGTAAAATAATAAAAAAATATTAAGTTAATCTAGAGGTAGTTAGGGGGTACATTTACTAAAGCTTCTAAAAATGAAAAGAGGTGATGTTCCTCTTAGCAATATTAAAATATTCAGTGTCCTGTTTTAATTTGAATATTTATTTTACAGGTGTACAGATGGGGCCGTTCTCCCACTTGCCGCCAATGTGCAATATGTCAGTAGCTGGCATGCTGGGCTCAGAATGGGGTGCCGCTAGCATCTGACCTGCGCGCGCTCCATTCTGGGGGACACTGGCAAACAGCACAATGAGAGACGCTCTGATGAGAGCGGCCCCATCTGTACTAGCAGACCCTTTGTTAGCCGCAGTCAGCGGCGGCTTCCCTGCACAGGCTGACAGGGAGTTCCAGTGCTCCTGTCAGCCTGAGTTGCATCTCTGGTGCCGGTCACTCCCCAACCAGAGATGCCGGAGGGGATTCCGGCTCCGGCAGGGGTGGAGTCTCTGGTGCTAGACGCTCAGCAATCAGAGAGGCTGAGGTGCTTCAGCTTGACAGCACCCGACCGGCTAACCGCTTCTGCCGGGTCGTTGTCCGGACAACAGGAGAGTGGGTAAACCCGCGCTCCCACAGGTGATTCTATTTTGCCAGGGGCTGGCTGAGTTCTCAACAGCCTATTGGTTCCTTGAGCCCTTTTCAGGGACTCAGCCCAGTCCAGCCTCGCCGGTGATAGATTTGTCCTTGCAGGCCCCTGCACTGCAGTTTGTTTCCTGGCTTATTCATCTTTTATACATAGCCATCAACTTCTAATTCTGGCCAGACTCCCACTGTATCCATGGACTTCTGCCACACACCTGATTCCGGCCCATAAGTGCTCCCAGATGTTTGTTTCCTATATTCTTGTTGGCTTTATCCTTATTTCAATTGTTATTTGTTTGTTGTGGATACCCTGGGTGGTCTTATACTCGGTGGGGTCATTCTTTATTTCGATACCTTTGGTACCGTTGTGTGTTTTGCAGTGGTTTGTGTGGTGTAATATTGTGTCTTTTCTTGGTTTATTATTCTTATGTTTGCGACTAGGTCGCTTTTGGTTTGTGACAAGGTCACTTATCCTTTTAGCTACTCCACCTCCCATGTCTTGACACAGTTAGGCCCTTACTAGTTAGTTTCACCTTTTGTTCCTGAGGCGTGTCCAGTACCTTGTTCCATCTTAGGACCTGGTGGCAACAGAGCTGGGGCAGATCTAATTCGCCCCTTCAAAGACAATTTTAGACTGGGTCCTGAAGATTACAATGGCCAATCAGGAGCCGCTACACCGCTAGGTGGCCAATAGCAGCATTCAGGAGGAGCCGCAGGATGTAAACAAACATCCTGCATCTCCTTCTGTCAGTTCGGTGGATCAGGTTTTAGCATTTTTATTATTTTGCCAAGACTGTGAATGCCTACATGGAAAGAAGAGGACCAGATCTACGCCGGAGGACCCTTGTAAGTATAATTTCCTTCCACAGGTACCCCTATGGATTTCTACAGGTCATGCTGAGGGATGGACGGCTACCTACGTGCTCAAGATAGGTAAGTATCAGTATGTGTGGGCTATGTATGTAATACAGTCTTATTATTTTGGTGTGTCAGTGTGTTTTTTAACTATTTGTATTGCTTTGGAACTACAAGTTCCAGCGGGCCTTTAATGCCCTGCATGCTGGGACTTGTGGTTCTCCAAGTCCTTGCATGCTTGGGAGGCTTGTTGGGACTCATAGTTCATAAGCAATACAGTATATCATAGTTTTAGTCTATTTTTACTCCAGTTATCAGCCCAGTGCCCACCGCCCAGGGGCACCAGTGCCAGCCCTATGCTTCAGCCTGGGTAGATAAATTCTGGAGGGGGGTCCCCACTCCCCCAGGACCCCTGCCCAGGCTGAACGGGGCAGGGGTCCTGGACTGGTGCTGGTTCTTTAAATACGGGGGACCCCTAATCATTTTGTCCTGGACTGGTGCTGGTTCTTTAAATACAGGGGACCCTTAATCATTTTATCCCCCATATTTTGGGAACCAGGACCGGCTCTTGGGCCTAGTTCTGATTTTAAAAAACCAGGGGAACCCTACATGTTCTTTTCCCCTGATATTTTCAAACCAGGACCGATGTTTTTTTTTTATTTATATATGTATTTTTCTATTTTTTACTCACTGAAACCTGCATGGATCTGACTGATCTGTGCAGACTTCTGCCAAATACGCCAGGAAAATTAAGTGTATTTTCCTGGCGTATTTGGCCGGCAATTAGCGTATCCTACTAATTGCTGGTAATTAGCGGTTGTATTTTCAATACGGCCGCTTAGTAACTTAGGAATCACCAATCTTTTGAATGGATATTCATATTCTATCGATGGCGTATACATTTGTATTTGTAAATACAATACGAATGTGCCATGAATACAAATTAATGTATTTCAGGAGAGTAAATCCTGAAAATACGAATACGTCTAAAAAAATCGCATTTTGCAATACAAAAATTAGTAAGTTTCCCCCTATGTCTTTCTGAGGAACACCAAAAACCATTATTGCAAGTGAGAGTTCGTAATGGCCATTATTCCCTTTCTAGTATTGCAAATGGAGACTAGTGGCTTGTAATCAGTCACAATGGTTTATATGCTGCAAGAACTGATAACTTAACTCCCCAGAGCCTTGTGATAAATATGAGCATCATTTTTACGTACAGTACAAATAAAAAAGACTGCAAGCAATATGCTTTCGCAGGGATTACATGCTCATTGCCAAGAGGGAATACATGCTCGCGGTAAATGGGGAACAGCCGCCGCCAGGCAGAAGTGACAGCCACTGACAGTGGCAGAGCCTGGCTGTATTCAGAGCACTGCAGGTCCCAGCTATTTGAAATAATACCCCTTTCACACCAGAAAATGCATTCCCAGGTTGGCCCCTTTTACACCAGCCTAGTCCCTGCATTTTCTAGTGTGAGGGAGAGCGAAAACCACCCCTCCCCCCCTTTAACCAGTTATCTCATTTAACCTTCTATATCTTCGGATCCAACTGACCCATTTACATGAGACAAGTATCATATTGAAGAACTTTTGAGTGGGCTTTGAATGATTTTGGTCAAGTGAAACTGGAACGTTTGGTTCCCAAAGAACATGAACAGCCATGAAATTACATTTAAAAAAAAAAAAATCGGTATACACGCAATAACTCTGGAACTGATTGACCGATATGGACCAGCCTGGTATCATATTGAAGGCCCAGCGATTTGGAAGTGAATGAGATCTACAAGCTTCTGTGATGCCAGGGGGGGAACTGGCATCCGTCAGAACCGGGTGGGGGTCGGAATTAACTGGTCCCATATTATCCTATGGGGAAAAACGTTACAGCTTTGCCAGGCGATATCTCCGGTTCCCGGGGGGCTAGAGACACGGGGCTGGGCTCGTTGGAAAGCCCTGGTCCTCAGCTACAAAGTGACAGGGGACACGTGCCCGGGTGCCCACCCCATGAATCCGCCAATGGCATCAGCATTGTCATTAAAGCCCATTTTATTGTGTTTTACCTGGTACACACCAGCCTTTTAAAATCAATAAGTTTGTTTCTTTTTTTAGTGCTTAAATGGCAAAAACATCAAAAACACTTTTTATGTGACCCTGTTTTTGGCATCATGTCCAGCAAAGAATACAATTGCATATCCGCATTGGGGCATGCAACGCTGTCCATGCTGAGTTTTTTTACTCCATTGGCCTGATGTATTAGGGTGTGAGAATCAGAAAGTGAGATATTTTGGGAGAGTTTTCCCTTTTTTTAAAGTGGTGATCATTTACACTAAAAAACCAGGATAATTATGCCATGTAAGTGATTGCAGCTTTAAATAAATGGGAAAACGATCTCAAATCTAACTTTCTGAGTCTCACATCCTATTACATTTGGCCCCATACTGTATCTGTTTAATATTGGACTTGGGGTTGCCACAGCATGCACTTCCTCTGGGTGCAGTGGCTCCATTCTATACCTATGTTTACAATGAGCAGTTTTAATCATTTATGTATCAGGGGGAATTGCTGTGCAGACATAAGACCATGGCCCTATTGCATACAACATTGCTCTTAGTGGTCCAGAGCTTGATGTCAACATGAACCGGAGATTGTAAGTTTCTTGAAACAAAGCCCTCTCCCTTCCTGTTCTTACTGCCTTATTCTCTCACACTTCAACATACTGTACTTCCCAACTTTTTTGTCAGGCTGAAATTGGGACCTGCCGGCGAGTGTTGGACTGGGGCATGGAAACCCACCTTGGAAATACAGTTATACTGTAGGAGTCCATGCTTAAATATATCTTTTCAGCACTGGCTGCTCTGCAGAGCAGAGCAGTATCAATCTTCAGCTCTTTCCAACTGCCCACCGGCCCGGGGTACATTGTCACCCACAGGAGGGACAGCAGGACAGTCTAAAAATATTGTTATTGCCCTGCTGTAATCTACCACAAGTATGACAGACTTGTCTGGTTGTGTTCCTGGTAATGACCTGGTTGAGTCGGTGGAAAGCGCATGAAATTGGAACCTAAGCAGGTGGTAAGTCAGTATGGAACCGATGGTGCGGCCTAGGAGCCGATTGTAGGATCATTCTGGGAACTGATTGTGTGGCCTGAGAGCTGATGGTACCCAGAGCCTGTGTAGATATCCTGGGCTGGCCAGAGAAGGCATGAACACACTCAAGATGGTTACAGCGGGAGTTTCTGGAAGCAGGTGAGTATCCAAGTAGGCAGACAACAGGACACCGGTATCTAGATGTCTGAAGAAAGCCTGGAGCCTGGGGAGCTGATGCTGGAGATGCACGGGAACTGACAAGTTTTTCAAAGCAAGGAACATTCTGGGTTGCTTATTACCCCCCCAGATTTCTTTTGATTGCAGCAGCACACACAGAACCATGAAATTAATATGTGGATTTACCTTGATCATGTGACTAGGCTGGAGTTAGTGGAAAGGTGTCCAGAGGTCAGGTGATTCAGAGTGTCATGGTGGCGCCCATGTCCCTTGGACATTGTGGGGGGTGCTGTGTGACAGGCTGCTACACGGGACTGTGACACAGTGACATTATGTCATTATCCGCAGAGCACACCAGTGGCTGATCTGCAGTGTAGAATGCACCAACGCACCTCCAACCCGAGAATTGGGTTGCCTGACAACAAGTCACCATCAATACTATTTCCATCAAGAAGCTATGGCTGAAGAACTGGATAAAGAACTTTCTGCACAGATGGTGAAAATTTCTTGCTTCCAAAAAGAGCTCCTAAGGTGCATCTTTGTATTCACATTTCACACATTTATAAACACTAGCTAGGTCCTCTTTAAGGCATATGTTTTTGTCTAATTTATTACCTATCATTAATATAGTTTCTAGCCTCAGAGCACCTAATAGTAAACACTGTTTATGCATCCAAGTATTTTATAAGCTCTTGTAGCAGCTGACTCATAGTAGGGTGTGTAATGTGGGTGGAGCAGGACCTCTGGATAACACTAGATGTACAATAGGTTGGGCCAGCCTGGGACTCCATATAGGCAATGACATTTAAAGCAGACAGAACCACCTCAGCATCAACATCTGGCTCTTGGCAAACACTCCCCCTCCCCCTGTTACTATTACTGACTCCTCCTACCTCTTAGTTCTGCTAAAGTTCTATGCAGGCCCTCTCCTGGACATTGGAAGCATTCCTGTCCCAGTGCTTCTAGCTGCAAATGCCCCACTTCTGTTGGCCACTGACACCAGTGATTGCTCCAGAAACTGTGAGGTCTATGTAAAATATCAAACAAGCAGTTACTAACTGACATTTTTTTACATACATCCTATACCTTGACAGTTAGGAGCTGATTGGCTGGTACTTTGTTTCCAGCCACTTTATCTCTTTCTAATGGTGCCCATACACTGGGCCTTATTCTAATCCACTCTTTCTGACAAAATCCTTCTTAGATGGGCAAAACCATGTGCACTGCAGGGGGGCAGATGTTACTTGTGCAGAGATAATTAGATTTGGGTGAGGTTTTACTTCAAAGTGAGATCTATATTGCAGTGTAAAAATAAAGCAGTCCGTATTTACCCTGCACAGAAACAAAATAACTCACCCAAATCTAATTCTCTCTGCACATGTTAAATCTGGCCCCCCTGCAGTGCACATGGTTTTGTCCATCTAAGAAGGATTTTGTCAGAAAGAGTGGATTAGAATAACCCCCACTGTGTGATGATCGCTCCTGTTATGGGCTGGATCGCATCGCAATGCCTGCGTTTTGCATGCGATTTGCGTGTGATGTGATCAGCAGACAGTACAAAAAGTATGTGAAGCACAGACTTTTGTACTGTGCGATGAGATGCCTGCGGGACCGTGCATTGCATCGCACGTTGCAAATGCACCATGTATGGGCACCTTAATACTTAGTACATAGACCTCCTATGTCTGCCGGGGCTGGGAGAGCTGTAAATCTGCCCAAATGCTGCAAATATTTGACTTTTCGCACCAGTGTTTTACTAAATACTGTATGTGGCTGTACAATACACACTACCCTATTTAAAAAAAAAAAGATATCACTCAGAAGTGTGAATGCTTAATATCATTTACGATACGCACCCCAGTGCATTATTACTAACCCCTCCCCCTGTCAGCTAAACATGCAGGTCAATTTTGGCTATGTACTGATCACTGTAAAATGTGACATTGATCACATGCTAATGGAATTGCTAAATCCTAAGTGAATGTAATAATCCCAGGATTGTAGGGTCACGTCATGTAGAAGATGTGAACAGACATGTCCTTGGCTAGTTTACATTAGCAACAGAACTATCATAAGGTCTGATTATCCATGTTTAGTCATCAGGAAGTTTTATTTTATTTTCAGTGCGGAATACTTTGTGATCTCTCAGTGAAAGTATTGGAAGTCTACAGAAACCTGAAGGCAGCTGACAAGCTGGAAAATTTGCTCTGCTTTTGTTTTGAGACACAAATAGGGGACATTTGGAACCAGTGGTGGGAGAGCAGGGCTGGACTGTGAACAAAAATCGGTACTGGCATTTTGAGCACACAGGCCCACCTGCTGCGCATCAAAAATGGGTGTGACCAAATGGAAAGAACGGAGCTGATTGGCTGGCTGTTTATCACTCTCCATTTTATCACTTTTGAAGCTTTGAGAATCTGGCCCTAGGTCACACACCATAATGCACATTAGGCCACATTCCGTAATGCCCATTAAACGTTATGCCACACTCTGTAATGCCTATTACACATTATACGAAACACCGTTCTCCGGGTCTGATCCGATGCGGAAAGGATCGGACGTCAGACACATTCTATTTGGGCTGATACTGTATCTTGTGAAATCGGGCCCAAATCGCATAGTGTATGGGGGCTGTTGATCTGTCACGTTACATATGATCATACAATCCTTATTTAATTTAATGTCCCTCCCTCACCCCACCCACCCTATATATACTGTATGTAATTCACTTTTCCCACCTCTAACCTTATAAAATATATTTAACACATGGCTGCCTACCTGACCCTCTCCTTCAGGGAGAAAATGCTCTGTTCCTGGCCTTCCCTGGTAATGTATGATTGCCATCACCTGTGGTGACACACATTTCTTATTAATTACCTAGCTCCATAGGTGATGGCAATCATACATTACCAGGGAAGTCCAGGAACAGAGCATTCTCTCCCTGAAGGAGAGGGTCAGGTAGGCAACCATGATTTAACGATACCTCCCCTCCTCCTTCCCTCAGCAGTGCTTCAGCACCCTCTCATAAACTGATCTGATGCTGTCTTGCAGGGTTTGATGTGAAGTGCTGGCTGGCTGATGTGCTGGGGCTGGCCTGGCTGTTGTGTTGTCTGTGGTCCCTCCCTGCTGCTCCAATATTTCATTCTGTGCAGCACAGGTAGGTAGCGCTGTGAGATCCGCCAGGGCGGGCGGATCGGGTGCGTCGCGTGACTTACGCTGCACCCGCAATGCCCTACTGGGGAATGGAATCGGTCAGCGCCAGGGCAGGATTTTGTGGGTCCCATCGGGGGGAAGGCATCCCGGCAATAATCACCCCCATCACCGCCGACAGCACAACCTTCTCCTCCGCTCCTCTCGCTTGCCGCTGAGGGAGCAGCTGATCTTCTGCAAAGCTGTGGGAGGTGGGGCCAGGCACCCGGGAGATATGAAGTGAGTAAGGAGTGGACGCCTCACTATGCATAGCGCACACATATCACAGCGCACACATATCACAGCAAAGTCATGAAAACAACTTACTGCACAAAACCGGCCCACAAGGCCATCGGCCCTTCTGGCATCTGCTAGAAGTGCCAGATGGCCAGTCCGACCCTGTGGGAGAGCATAAAGCAAGCAAAGCTAATGAGGGATGTTCATGCTTAGCAGAGGGATCGTAGTGGGGTTTTTGCTGTATGTTATTAAAGGATTTTTAATTGGGGAAAGTGGGGGTTGGGTGGGGGAGCATAGTCTAATATTGATTGCTCTTTGTCTCTGTCTGACTGAACAATAAAAGACAATATAGGACACTGGGCACTTTATCAAAAGTGGCAAAAGCGTGAACCCTATCTATGCAATCATATTCCCAGTACACAAAGTTAGCGGAGGAGATATAAGGCCTGATTCAGAAGTGGAAGCAGATCCCAGCATGACTGCTTCCTATTTGGAGACAAATGTAATTTCATATCTGGAGGCACATATGTACGCTACTGTATTACCACATCCCCCAATCCACTAATCTGCTGAACTGTTGTGTCTTCCACTCTTTGGGCCTGATTCAGAGTTTAATGCAAATACATATGTAAGCGAACACATGATTTGCGAAGTGGGGGGGGGGGGCAGACTTTTAGACAGACGGTGGGTGTGCAGCAGGGCGGCATTTACCTGCAAACAGGTCTGAATCAGGCCCATGGTCCATTTGAGAAACATTCTGCTTTTGTAATCATCTGAATCAGGCCCTTTGACTCCTGCATTGAATTTAGAATTGGGACATGTAGACTCTACTTCAGGCATGTCCAAACTATGGACCTCCAGCTGTTGTGAAACTTCACATCCCAGCATGCCTTGCAACAGTTTTAGCATTCTCTAATAGCAAAACCATGGCAAGGCATGATGGTACTTGTAGTTTCATAATAGCTGGAGGGCAATAGATCTACCTACTCCTGTTAATTTCATTTTCTTTTTACCTATCCCTATCTCACCTAATCTGTGCCCCTACCTGTTGGTCCCTCCATACCCCCTCCCCAAATCCTTCTGATTCCTGTTTATACCTGTAATTCTCCTACTGTACTTCTGAGCCTCCACCATGTGCTATACCGCTAGAAGAGTTGTCTGTCCACTGTACTAGCATTCCTTGACATTCTATCAATTATTTATGATGACTTCACATTTAATGTTGCTTTCACTTTATAACATACTGTATATTGTTTATAATAGATACTGATTTTGAGCACTAAGTAAATATTAAACTTTAGTGGCAAGGGTCCTGATTTAGACATGAAGGCTCGGCCGTATACTGTATTCGAAACCTGAGCGATTTCGAATTAATTCCAACAATGGATTTTCATCGCTGGCCTTATGCAGGGAGATTGACGTCAGCCGGCATTTGGGGGTGACACCCGGCTGTTTCCAGAGAGAGTCAAGGAAAAACACAGGCGGGCCCAGACCTTATCAGGGAACACCCTCTGATGTCAGTTCCGGCCCCGTTAAGCCAGTTTGTTCACAGCCACCAAGTGAGTCCTGGAATACTCAGCCTTTGCATACACAGCGATGCCATTCTCAGCCATTCACATGGATGGGATTTCACTCTGGCAGGGCGGCAGCTAAATGATCGCACGCCTCTACTTTTTAGCAGCCCTGCTATTTAGTGACATTCACGAGGGTGCGAATGTGTGTTTTTAGTGATTTTTGCCGAAATCGCATACTTAATAAGGTGCGAAAAGTGTTGTTTTTCGCATTTTTACGGACATATTTCGCACATGTTAGCTTGCCAATTTAAATTCAGACTTTTATCGTATCCAGATGTTTTCCCATTGAAAAGTATACAAATTATTTATTATTTAATAGGGTGCAAAATCGCAATTCGCATCCAAAAAGTGTCTAAAAATCGACACTGAAAGAGACCAGGTTCTAATGGCCCAAGAACAACTTATTCTAGTTTGCTCTTTCTGACAAAATCCTTCTTAGATGGACAAAACCATGTGCACTGCAGGGCAGCAGATTGTGCAGAGAGAATTAGATTTGGGTGAGTTATTTTGTTTCTGTGCAGGGTAAATACTGGCTGCTTTATTTGTACATTGTAATATAGATCTCATTTTGAAGTAAAACCCCATCCAAATCTAATTCTCTCTGCACATGTTACATCTGCCCCCCTGCAGTGCACATGGTTTTGTCCATCTAAGAAGGATTTTGTCAGAAAGAGTGAACTAGAATAAGGCCCAAACTTTGGAAAATGCTGAAATGGTTAATTTCACAACAGGTGTACTACATATACCACAACATATTTAAGGGCACCTGTGAGGGTTTAAGAGATGAAGATTTTGCAGAGTGGAGCTAGTTGTGTGTGAGTTTGGTCATTTGGAGGAGATGCGCAGGAGGGAGCAAGCTGCGCACCAGATCCAGGTACCCCTATTATTGCATGCTTCACATGGGTATCATGCTATGGTGTACCTGGACTCCCTCTCTGATCAACAGGTTGTGGGGATGTTTTGTCTCAACCGCAATAACCTGTTGAACTTATATGAGCAGGTGAGAGATGATTTGGACCCATGTGGTGGTGCCCACAGGCTCCAGTGATCTCAGGGTTGTTGGGGGTATCACAAACCACTTTCTCCAAACATTTAACTCAGGTGTTAATTGCTTTGAAGAAGTTGTGGTGCACATATATCTCATTCCCACATTGTGAGTCCAAGTGGCAGGACCTTATGGTGGCATTCTATCGGCTCACAGCATTTCCTAATGTGCTGGGAGCCATAGACGGCACCCACATTGGGGTTCGGGCCCCGCATGTTAGGGGGCATGTCTACGTCAATCAGCGTAGGCAGCACTCCCTCAACGTGTAGGTGGTATGTGATGCCAACCTAAAAATACTCAGTGTGGTTGCAGGCTACCCAGGGAACTGCCATGATGCCTATATTCTGCATCACTCAGCCCTCTGGGACCACTTCCATTACCACAACATGCCGGAGGGCTGGCTACTTGGTAAGTACACTTTTTGGTATGTAATTGTTTTGCCTCTATGTATAGTTTAATTATTTAATATTTACAATATTAACCCCTTCCCGACATTTGACGTATATATACGTCATGGCCGGGATGTACTTCCCGACACATGACGTATATATACGTCATGACTTTAAACTGTCCCCGCGTCTATAGACGCGGTGACAGTTTAAACATGTCTGCTGTCCCTGACAGCAGACATGTCCCAGCATGTCCAGGGGGGGCGGCGATGCCTCCCCCCCGTCGGCGATGCCTCCCCCCCGTCGGCGATCGCTGTGATTGGCTGTTCAATGTGAACAGCCAATCGCAGCGTTTTCCTGTGTTACCGGCGAATATGACGCTCGGTAACACAGGTGTCAATCACCGCCGGGTGGGAGGGGGCGTGAGGTGGTCACCGGTGATGACCACACCTCACCCCACCTCACCCCACCTGCCCCCAAGGCTGTGATTGGTCCGTCGGACCGACGGACCAATCACAGCCATAGCGCGTTATTTAAACTAACGGTGACTGCGCTGCAGACGCCATTCCGGTCTGGAATTGCGTGCAGAGCGGTCACCGGCCAATCTGTCGTGATATACATACCTGATCCTTGCCTGATACTTGCCTGATAGTTACCTGATCACCGCTGGTAGCGTGCTGCCAGCAGCTGGATGCTTACTGGATCTTGTCACTTCCTGTGTGCTGCTGCTGCAGTGTCATAGAGTGACAGATAGTGAGAGATAGTCAGAGATAGTGACAGAGAGTGATAGAGAGTGCTATATTTTGTGTCTGCTGCACCCCCTTTTGTGCTGATCAGTATATCTGTGCTGATCAGCAACTTTTTGGGGGTGCAGGGGTTATTTTTTTTATATATATACCTGTCAGTTGCACCAAAGCTTGTGCTGCCTGTGCAACTGACTGCTGCCCCCCTGCTGCCCCCCCTTTTGTGCTGATCAGTATAAATTAACTGATCAGCAACTTTTTTGGGGTCCAGGGTTTTTTTTTTTATATATACCCTGTCAGGTTGCACCCACAGTTGGGTGCCTGCTGCCCCTCACTGCTAATCAGTGTTGCATCACTGCATCACTGATCTGCAGTTTGTTTTTTTTTTTTGGAGAGTGCAGTGGGGTTTTGTTTTTACACCCACGTTGCTTTTGTGGGTGTCCTGTGGCCGCTGAGCGCTGATCAGTGACGTACATCACTGAACAGCATTTTTGGCACAGGGTTGATATAATTTTTTTTCTGCAGTTTTTTTCTGCAGTTTTTTTTTTGGAGAGTGCTGTGGTTTATTTTTTTTAAATTGTTTTTACACCCACGTTGCTTTTGTGGGTGTCCTGTGGCCGCTGAGCGCTGATCAGTGACATACATCACTGAACAGCATTTTTGGCACAGGGTTGATATAATTTTTTTTCTGCAGTTTTTTTAAATTGTTTTTTTTTTTTGGAGAGTGCTGTGGTTTATTTTTTTTAAATTGTTTTTACACCCACGTTGCTTTTGTGGGTGTCCTGTGGCCGCTGAGCGCTGATCAGTGACGTACATCACTGAACAGCATTTTTGGCACAGGGTTGATATAATTTTTTTTTTTTTTTGGATCAAATTCCTGTTGCCTTTGAGCGCTGTTCAGTGACGGACGTTACTGACCAACATCTGTGCTCAATTTTTGGCGCAGGACCTTTTTTTTTTTTTTTTTTTTAACCCCTTCAATTTTTTATTTTTTTATTGGGATCAAATTCCTGTATAAAGTATTTTTTTTTCTGCACTACATACACACTACACACTACATACCCCCCGTGTTGAAATAAAGTTTGTACCCCCCCTACACTATACACGTGTTGAAACATTACACTTACAGAAACACAAAAATAAAAATGGCATCCCAAATGTCATCCCAAATGTCATCCCACTGAACAGCATTTTTGGCACAGGGTTGATATAATTTTTTTTTTTTTTGGATCAAATTCCTGTTGCCTTTGAGCGTTGTTCAGTGACGGACGTTACTGACCAACATCTGTGCTCAATTTTTGGCGCAGGACCTTTTTTTTTTTTTTTTTTTTAACCCCTTCAATTTTTTATTTTTTTATTGGGATCAAATTCCTGTATAAAGTATTTTTTTTCTGCACTACATACACACTACACACTACATACCCCCCGTGTTGAAATAAAGTTTGTACCCCCCCTACACTATACACGTGTTGAAACATTACACTTACAGAAACACAAAAATAAAAATGGCATCCCAAATGTCATCCCAAATGTCATCCCAGTCATCCAGAAGAATGTATTCAGCGGAGGAGGCATATGCCATGCTTGCCTCTGACACAGCCAGTGATGCAAGCGGGGAATTTGAAGGATTCGTCTTAAGCTCCTCTTCCTCCTCTAGTGATGAGGGACCCCCTCAAAGACGCCCCCGTAGAGCAGCTGAGACCCCCCCCCCAAATGATTGATCCCGTATGGACCCCACCACCAGACAATTTTGAGCCCCAGGTTCCTGAGTTTTTGGCCATCCCAGGAATCCAATTTGATTCAACAGGTCTCAGAGAAATTGACTTTTTCAAATTATTTTTCTCTGATGATTTTATAAATTTAATGGTGGACCAAAGTAATTTATATGCCCAGCAGTTTATTGCTCAAAACCCCACGTCATCATTTGCTAGGTGGACCCCTGTAGATGCAGTAGAGATGATGACGTTTTGGGGTCTGGTGTTACATATGGGCATAGTAAAAAAGCCAGGAATTAGGCAATATTGGAGTACAGATGTTCTGTACAGCACCCCACTTTACCGTATGGCCATGGCTCGGACTCGTTTTGAGACAATCCTTAAATTTTTACATTACACCGATAATGCACAGTGCCCACCCAGAGATGATCCCACCTTTGACCGGCTATTCAAAGTCAGGCCGGTCATTGATCATTTCAGTGCCAGATTTGCAGAGATGTACATCCCTGAAAAATTTATTTGTATCGACGAGTCCCTTATACATTTTAAAGGAAGGGTTAAATTCCGCCAGTACCTTCCCAATAAGAGGGCAAGGTATGGCATAAAAATGTATAAGCTGTGTGAAAGCACCTCAGGGTACACCCACAGGTTTAGGGTATATGAAGGGAAGGACTCAAGAATTGAACCGCCAGAATGCCCCCCCTCCCTCGTAGGTGTTAGTGGAAAAATTGTCTGGGATTTAGTGCACCCCTTCCTGGATAAAGGTTATCACCTCTATGTGGATAACTTTTACACTAGCATCCCCCTGTTTAAGGCCCTTGGTTCAAGAGGTACAGCAGCTTGCGGTACTGTGCGCAAGAACCAAAGAGGCCTCCCAAAAACGCACGTTGCCCAATTACTGAGAAGGGGTGAAAGCAGGGGAATATGCACCGAAAATATGTTGTTGGTCAAATATAAGGACAAGAGGGATGTCCTTATACTGACAACAATTCATGGAGACAGTACCACCTCCGTCCCTGTACGAGGTACCAGTACCCACACCTCAAAACCTAATTGTATCCTAGATTACAATAAGTACATGGGCGGAGTGGATCTTTCAGATCAGGTACTGAAGCCGTACAGTCCCCTGCGGAAAACAAAAATCTGGTACAAGAAGCTGGCCGTGTATATCATCCAGATGGCACTGTATAACGCTTACTTGCTATTCCGTTCTACCAGCCAGAGGGGGACATTTATGCACTTTCAAGAGGAAGTCATAAAGGGCCTAATATTTGGGAACCAGCAGGCAGAGGGCCCCAGCACTTCTAGTACTGGCCCCCGTATTGTACCAAGGCAGCATTTTCCTAACGAAATCCCCTCCACTGCAAAAAAGGGCAGGACACAAAAAAGGTGCAAAGTTTGCTATAAAAAGGGAATAAGAAAGGATACTATTTTCCACTGTGAAACTTGCCCCGACAAACCCGGCCTATGTATAAAGGAGTGTTTTAAAATATACCACACATCTATGGATTATTAGGTTCATCATTTCACCGTGCTTCCGGGGGTTTTGCTAATGCCACATAGCACCCACCATTCATTCCACCACAATCTGAGCTGCAAAATCCAAAAATCACTCCTTCCCTTCTGAGTCCTGCCATGCACCCAACTGGTATTTTTTGGTCACATATGAGGCATTGCCATACTCGGGAGAAATTGGGGCACAGATTTTGGGGTGCTTTTTCTCCTTCATACCTTATGAAAATGAAAAATTTTGAGCCAGAACTGCATTTTTGTGTAAAAAAATGTAATTTTTCATTTTCACAGCCCAGTTGTACCAAAATTGGTGAAACCCCTGGGGGTTTGAAATGTACACTATACCCCTAGATGAATTCCCTGAGGGGTATAGTTTGCAAAATGGGGTCACTTGTGGGGGGGTTCCACTGTATTGGTGCTTTGGGGGTCTTGCTAATGCGACATAGCACCCACCAACATTCCACCAGAATCTGTGCTGCAAAATCCAAATATCACTCCTTCCCTTCTGAGTCCTGCCATTTTTTGGTCACACATGAGGCATTGCCGTACTCGGGAGAAATTGGGGTACAGATTTTGGGGTGCTTTGTCTCCTTCATTCCTTGTGAAAATGAAAAATTTTGAGCCAGAACTGCATTTTTGTGTAAAAAAATGTAATTTTTCATTTTCACAGCCCAGTTGTACCAAAATTGGTGAAACCCCTGGGGGTTTGAAATGTACACTATACCCCTAGATGAATTCCCTGAGGGGTATAGTTTGCAAAATGGGGTCACTTGTGGGGGGGTTCCACTGTATTGGTGCTTTGGGGGTCTTGCTAATGCGACATAGCACCCACCAACATTCCACCAGAATCTGTGCTGCAAAATCCAAATATCACTCCTTCCCTTCTGAGTCCTGCCATTTTTTGGTCACACATGAGGCATTGCCGTACTCGGGAGAAATTGGGGCACAGATTTTAAGGTGCTTTGTCTCCTTCATTCCTTGTGAAAATGAAAAATTTTGAGCCAGAACTGCATTTTTGTGTAAAAAATTTTATTTTTCATTTTCACAGCCCAGTTGTACCAAAATTGGTGAAAACCCCTGGGGGTTTGAAATGTACACTATACCCCTAGATGAATTCCCTGAGGGGTGTAGTTTGCAAAATGGGGTCACTTGTGGGGGGGTTCCACTGTATTGGTGCTTCGGGGGTCTTGCTAATGCGACATAGCACCCACCAACATTCCACCAGAATCTGTGCTGCAAAATCCAAATATCACTCCTTCCCTTCTGAGCCCTGCCATGCACCCAAATGGTATTTTTTGGTCACATGTGAGGCATTGCCGTACTCGGGAGAAATTGGGGCACATATTTTGGGGTGCTTTGTCTCCTTCATTCCTTGTGAAAATGAAAAATTTTGAGCCAGAACTGCATTTTTGTGTAAAAAATTTAATTTTTCATTTTCACTGCCCAGTTGTACCACAATTGGTGAAACCCCTGGGGGTTTGAAATGTACACTATACCCCTAGATGAATTCCCTGAGGGGTGTAGTTTTCTAAATGGGGTCACTTGTGGGGGGGTTCCACTGTATTGGTGCTTCGGGGGTCTTGCTAATGTGACATAGCACCCACCAACATTCCACCAGAATCTGTGCTGCAAAATCCAAATATCACTCCTTCCCTTCTGAGTCCTGCCATGCACCCAAATGGTATTTTTTGGTCACATGTGAGGCGTTGCCGTACTCGGGAGAAATTGGGGCACATATTTTGGGGTGCTTTGTCTCCTTCATTCCTTGTGAAAATGAAAAATTTTGAGCCAGAACTGCATTTTTGTGTAAAACATTTAATTTTTCATTTTCACTGCCCAGTTGTACCACAATTGGTGAAACCCCTGGGGGTTTGAAATGTACACTATACCCCTAGATGAATTCCCTGAGGGGTGTAGTTTGCAAAATGGGGTCACTTGTGGGGGGGTTCCACTGTATTGGTGCTTCGGGGGTCTTGCTAATGCGACATAGCACCCACCAACATTCCACCAGAATCTGTGCTGCAAAATCCAAATATCACTCCTTCCCTTCTGAGTCCTGCCATGCACCCAAATGGTATTTTTTGGTCACATGTGAGGCATTGCCGTACTCGGGAGAAATTGGGGCACATATTTTGGGGTGCTTTGTCTCCTTCATTCCTTGTGAAAATGAAAAATTTTGAGCCAGAACTGCATTTTTGTGTAAAAAATTTAATTTTTAATTTTCACTGCCCAGTTGTACCACAATTGGTGAAACCCCTGGGGGTTTGAAATGTACACTATACCCCTAGATGAATTCCCTGAGGGGTGTAGTTTGCAAAATGGGGTCACTTGTGGGGGGGTTCCACTGTATTGGTGCTTCAGGGGTCTTGCTAATGCGACATAGCACCCACCAACATTCCACCAGAATCTGTGCTGCAAAATCCAAATATCACTCCTTCCCTTCTGAGTCCTGCCATGCACCCAAATGGTATTTTTTGGTCACATGTGAGGCATTGCCGTACTCGGGAGAAATTGGGGCACATATTTTGGGGTGCTCTGTCTCCTTCATTCCTTGTGAAAATGAAAAATTTTGAGCCAGAACTGCATTTTTGTGTAAAAAATTTAATTTTTCATTTTCACTGCCCAGTTGTACCACAATTGGTGAAACCCCTGGGGGTTTGAAATGTACACTATACCCCTAGATGAATTCCCTGAGGGGTGTAGTTTTCTAAATGGGGTCACTTGTGGGGGGGTTCCACTGTATTGGTGCTTCGGGGGTCTTGCTAATGCGACATAGCACCCACCAACATTCCACCAGAATCTGTGCTGCAAAATCCAAATATCACTCCTTCCCTTCTGAGTCCTGCCATGCACCCAAATGGTATTTTTTGGTCACATGTGAGGCATTGCCGTACTCGATAGAAATTGGGGCACAGATTTTGGGGTGCTTTGTCTCCTTCATTCCTTGTGAAAATGAAAAATTTTGAGCCAGAACTGCATTTTTGTGTAAAAAATTTAATTTTTCATTTTCACTGCCCAGTTGTACCACAATTGGTGAAACCCCTGGGGGTTTGAAATGTACACTATACCCCTAGATGAATTCCCTGAGGGGTGTATTTTACAAAATGGGGTCACATGTGGGGGGGTTCTTAGCTTTTAGCATCTTATGGTGCCTAGAAACCTACATGGTGCCTAAAAAATAATCTCATAAAAAGGAGGCTCCAAAATCAAGTAGGTGCTCCTTCTATTATGAAGCCTGTGGTTTGGTCAACGTGCACACTAGGGCCACATATAGGATATTTATGAAAACAAAAGAATTGGGGGAATCAATTTTTAGTCAAATTTCTCTGGTAAAATCTACTGTGTTCCTTAGAAAAATGTATTAAAATTGCAAATCTGCAAAAAAAATGAAATTTTGAAATTTCACCTACACTTTGTTTTAATTCCTGTGAAACACCTAAAGGGTTAACAAACTTCCAAAATGCTGTTTTGAATACTGTGAGGGGTGCAGTTTTTGAAATGGCATCATTTATGGGGGTGTCTCACATACAAGTCCCTCAAAGTCACATCAGAACTGAACTGGTCCCTAAAAAAATCAGTGTTTGAAATTTTCTTGAAAATTTGAGAATTTGCTATTCATATTTGAAGCCTCCTAGTGTCCAAAAAAATTAAAAGGATGTTGAAATAATGATGGAAACATAAAGTAGACATATGGTCTATGTTAGTTCTTAACTATTTTGAGTGGTATGATGTTTTGTCTCACAAGCAGAAAATTTAACATTTTGAAAATTGCTAAATTTTCCATTTTTTACGACATTTTGGTATTTTTCACAAAAAAACACAGACTGTATCGACCCAAATTTACCACTAACTTGAAGTACAATGTGTCACGAGAAAACAATCTCAAAATCACTGGGATAAGTAAAAGCAAAAAAAAGTTATCCCCACTTAAGTGATACCTGTCAGATTTGAAAAAAAGGGCTCTGTCAGGAAATCAAAAACAGGCTGCGGCGGGAAGGGGTTAAACAAATTTTGCACTCCTGTGTAGTGGTCTGCAACTGTATTCAGTACTGCTATGAAACCACCTGAGAAAACTTTAATTACAAAGCTGATGTCACTATGGGCAACAAATGTGAATGCATGATTTTCAAACCAGTAATTAGAAACTGCTTTGTCTAAGGAAAGCTAAGGATGCTAATAAATAGGTGTGGTGGGCAGAGGGAGGGAGTTAGACATGGGGAAGGTAGTGTGAAAGGTAGGGGGTGTGGGACATATGGTGATTTAAGGTTAGAGGAAGAGAATGTGGCATAGAGGTAGAGAGGGAATGAGAGAGTGTGGGATGGGAGTGTGACAGATTTTTGTGAGTTTAGGAGGTACAGATATGGAGCAGAAGGTATTTAGAAGTTAGAGAATATGGGAGGGAAGGGAAGAGGGCTAAAGGATTTAGGGTTGGACAGATGGAAAGTGGGCAGTGTTGGCAGAGTGTTGCTGTGTTTGGGTGATGTTAATTCACACAACAGAGTAATAATAATGTTGGGTTATTGAGTATTTATATGACAACAGTTGTGTGAATTTTTTTGTGAGAATAGTGGGGCACTCCTTGGATTCTTCTGTGAGAATAGTGGGGCACTCCTTGGATTCTTCTGTCTTACATTCAATACCTTGGGTCAATCCCAATTGATCCTGTTGGAAATACTGGACGAGGGGGTGTGGTTAGGAAAATGAGGGCGCTGAATGTTGCTGAAAGTCTTGGCCGTAATGGTTTATTTGTTATACGGTCAAAACAAGGACCAAGATGCCACACAGACTTATTCTTTTAAAAACAGAATTTTTATTTATTTTTCTTCCAAAAAATAAGAGTATATTCAGGGAGCATAAGATAAAATCTCTGAAATAAAAATGATAAAACAGGTGTTTTATCATTTTTATTTTTATTTGGGAGATTATGGGTAAGATGTATCAAGCTTCACAAAGTGATAAAATGGAGAGTGATAAACAGCCAGCAATCAGCTCCTACCTGTCATGTTACAGGCTGGGTTTGAAAAATAACAGGTAAGAGCTGATTGGCTTGTTGTTTATCACTCTAACTTTATCACTTTGTGAAGCTTGATAAATCTTGCCCATTATCTTATGCTCCCTGATTATACTAAGTCTGCGTGGCATCTTGGTCCTTGTTTTGACCGTATAACAAAGAAACCATTGCGGGAGGATACAACGCCTGAGAGAAGTAAGCATTCATGTGAGCCTATAAAGATACCGTTATATGGGTGATCATTGTATATTTACAGTAATGTAAGCTTTCTTTAAGCATCCTTGAATTATCTCTGCACAGAAGGTGATCCAAGTAGAGGACTTATTGCACAACCCCCCACCAGGAGGACATTTTTGATCCCTTGGGAAATTTATTTTATTCTTTCTTTTTATATATGAAAAATTATTACGAGAACATTTGGACCTATTTGTGAATCTCCATACTGGTGTCACTACGTCAGGACACGTAATTATATAAACGGTACTTGTGAGTTATCCGGGCGTCCGATTTTTAAATCGGGTCGGATCGGGACATCGCATCGCATCGCATGCGACCATCGGATGCGATGCGATGCGATGCGATGACCCGATTTTTCCATAGGAATCAATGTTAAAATGGACTGAGTCCATTTTAACATGGAATTCAATGGGAAAAAGGGGTCCTTTTCATACCCCTACTATCCAAGTGGGCATGGAGTTGGATATAAACCTGTGGCGAGCGTAGCGAGCCACCGAGCCCGAAGCGTGGCGAGCGTAGCAAGCCCCGCGAGGGGACACGGAATACCGTCCCCTCGCGGGGCTCGCTTCGCTCGCCACGCTTCGGGCTCGGTGGCTCGCTACGCTCGCCACAGGTTTATATCCAACTCCATGCCCACTTGGATAGTAGGGGTATGAAAAGGACCCCTTTTTCCCATTGAATTCCATGTTAAAATGGACTCAGTCCATTTTAACATTGATTCCTATGGAAAAATCGGGTCATCGCATCCGATGGTCGCATGCGATGCGATGCGATGCGATGCGATATCGCATCGCATCGCATCTGATTGTATGCCTTAACTTAAGGCATACAATCAAAAAATCGGACGCCCAGATAACTCACAAGTACCATATAAACTGAGCGCGATTGTAAATAATCCTTTTTATTTTTTGCTTTATGTTTCTTGGGGGTGGAACTTTCCCCCGTTCAGGTAGTATTGCTTATTGAAACTCAGGGCGCAGTGAGGATAGTGGAACAACCCCTTTTGTGTACCTGCATTGCTTCATCCTCCCTACAGCTGTCAAGTCACCAGTCGGAGAGACTAACTTCAATATCTGCACTAAATACAGATACGTGCTGTTGCTGTTACCATCATCGGTGAACCTCTCCTGTGATGACCATAGTGATACCCAGCGCACACTTACCTGCAGTGACCTTACTCAGCAGTCCTCGTCATTGTTCTATTCAAACTGAGCCTATCCATACTTACCAGTTACTCCCTGACTCATCTAGTCTTCCAGAGACTACATCTTCCACTGTGAAGGGTTCCTCCACAGACTTTCAGTACTCTCTATGCCAGGCATTCCCAACCACGGTCCTCAAGGCACACCAAAAGTGCAGGTTTTAGTGATATCCAGGCTTCAGCACAGATGGTTTAATCAGAATCCCTCAGATACTAATTAAGTCACCTGTGCTCAAGCCTGGATATCTACAAAACCTGCACTGTTGGTGTGCCTTGAGGACTGTGGTTGGGAATGCCTGCTCTATGCAGTCTAAGTTTATTAACCCCTTCACGACATTTGACGTATATATACGTCATGGTCGGGAAGTACTTCCCGACCGTTGACGTATATATACGTCATGACTTCTAACTGTCACTGCGTCTAGAGACGCAGTGACAGTTAGGTGATGTCTGCTGTCCCTGACAGCAGACATCCCCCCTCGTCGCCCAGGGGGGGCAGGGGTGCCCCCCCCGGTCGGCGATCGCTGTGATTGGCTGTTCAAATCTGAACAGTCAATCACAGCGTTTCCTGTGTTACCGGCGGCTAAGCCGCTCGGTAACACAGAAAACGGTGGTGATCGGTGCAGCACCGATCACCACCGAGCGGCAGCACCCCCCTCCCACCCGCCGGGCACTCACCCGGCAGCGGCAGCAGCTCCCCCGGCTCCCCCGGTGCGCACGCAGCGCTGCCCTCCTCCCCCCTCCCCCCCGCAGCAGCAGCAGCAGCAGCAGCAGCATCATGCTGCTAGAAAAGTTCAAATTAAATAAAAAAGAAGTTTTGCAAATGTATATGTATATATATATATATATATATATATATATATATATATATATATACACACACACACATATATATATATATATATATATATATGTGTGTGTGTATATATATGTATATATACAGATGGGGCCGGGCTCATCTTTGCAGGGGATGGCGATGGCGTCGCCATCGCCATTCCCTGCTCCCGCGCCATCTGTGTGTCGGAAGGGGACGCGCGCGCACGAGGTGCGCGCGCGTCCCCTTCCGACGGTGCTGCCCTCGGTTGCCCGGTGCCCACACCGGGCGCCCGCACCCCCCCACAGCCTCCTCGGGTCCCCCCAGCCCCCCTCGAGCGGGAGGCGGACAGTATTGTGTCCGCCTCGCCGCCCGGATACTGAGACGCGCGTGCGTGGGGGACGCACGCGCGTCTCAGTCAGATGGCGCGCCGTGTTGCTGGCGGATCGCCAGCAGCATGCTGCTGGCGATTCGCCAGCAAGCATAAGGCCTGCGCTATCTGTATATATATATATATATACACACACATATATATATATATATATATGTGTGTGTGTGTGTGTGTGTGTGTGTATACCGCACCGATCACCAACGATCGCCAGCCCCCCCCCCTCCCACCCGGCAGCCCCCCTCCCTCCCACCCACCCGGCTGCCGCAGCGCCAGCACCCCTCCCACCCCCCGCCAGCCGCAGCGCCAGCCCCCCTCCCAAAGCTGGTGACCAAAATGGGGTCACTTGTGGGGGGGTTCCACTGTATTGGTGCTTCGGGGGTCTTGCTAATGCGACATAGCACCCACCATTCATTCCACCACCAAAAATCACTCCTTCCCTTCTGAGTCCTGCCATGCACCCAACTGGTATTTTTTGGTCACATGTGAGGCATTGCCGTACTCGGGAGAAATTGGGGCACAGATTTTGGGGTGCTTTGTCTCCTTCATTCCTTGTGAAAATTAAAAATTTTGAGCCAGAACTTCATTTTTGTGTAAAAAATTAAATTTTTTTACACAAAAATGCAGATCTGGCTCAAAATTTTTCATTTTCACAAGGAATGAAGGAGACAAAGCACCCCAAAATCTGTGCCCCAATTTCTCCCGGGTACGGCAATGCCTCACATGTGACCAAAAAATACCAGTTGGGTGCATGGCAGGACTCAGAAGGGAAGGAGTGATTTTTGGATTTTGCAGCACAGATTCTGGTTGAATGACCCCCGAAACACCCATACAGTGGAACCCCCCCACAAGTGACCCCATTTTGCAAACTACACCCCTCAGGGAATTCATCTAGGGGTATAGAGTACATTTCAAACCCCCCGAGGTTTCACCAATTTTGATACAACTGAGCTGTGAAAATGAAAAATTAATTTTTTTCATTTTCACTACCCAGTTGTACCACAATTGGTGAAACCTCGGGGGGTTTGAAATGTACTCTATACCCCTAGATGAATTCCCTGAGGGGTGTAGTTTGCAAAATGGGGTCACTTGTGGGGGGGTTCCTAACTTTTAGCATCTTATGGTGCCTAGAAACCTACATGGTGCCTAAAAAATAATCTCATAAAAAGGAGGCTCCAAAATCAAGTAGGTGCTCCTTCTATTATGAAGCCTGTGGTTTGGTCACCGTGCACACTAGGGCCACATATAGGATATTTATGAAAACCAAAGAATTGGGGGAATCAATTTTTAGTCACATTTCTCTAGTAAAATGTACTGTATTTGTTAGAAAAATGTATTAAAATTGAAACTCTGCAAAAAAAATGAAATTTTGAAATTTCACCTACACTTTGTTTTAATTCCTGTGAAACACCTAAAGGGTTAACAAACTTCCAAAATGCTGTTTTGAATACTGTGAGGGGTGCAGTTTTTGAAATGGCATCATTTATGGGGGTGTCTCACATACAAGTCCCTCAAAGTCACATCAAAACTGACCTGGTCCCTAAAAAAATCAGAGTTTGAAATTTTCTTGAAAATTTGAGAATTTGCTAGTCATATTTGAAGCCTCCTAGTGTCCAAAAAAATGAAAAGGGGGTTGAAATAATGATTGCAACATAAAGTAGACATATGGTCTTTGTTAGTTATTAACTATTTTGAGTGGTATGATTATTTGTCTCACAAGCAGAAAATGTGACATTTTGCATATTGCTAAATTTTCCATTTTTTCACGATATTTTGGTATTTTTCACAAAAAAACACAGACTGTATCGACCAAAATTTACCACTAACTTGAAGTACAATGTGTCACGAGAAAACAATCTCAAAATCACTGGGATAAGTAAAAGCAAAAAAAAGTTATCCCCACTTAAGTGAGACATGTCAGATTTGAAAAAAAGGGCTCTGTCATGAAGGCACAAACTGGCTCTGTCATGAAGGGGTTAAAGAACCCAGATTCCAGTAAACTCCAGCTCCAGTCCAGAGTCACCCCTCAGATGTGACACATGTGCAATTTGAATTCTCTATTTAGCAAGCCATGCTAAATTAGTCCAATTAAACGGCACTTTACTAACTAGGCAGTTATTTCCAAACTTGGTCCTCAAGGCACACTAACAGTTCAGGTTTTAGGGCTATCCATGGCTGAGTACAGAAAATGTAATCAAATTGACTAAGGTACTAAATAATACACTGGTGCACAAGCAAGGATATCCTTAAAACCTGGACTGTTAGGGTGCTTTGAGGACTAAGTTTGGGAATCGCTGATCTAATACCTCTTATACTCCTTTCACATCACGTCCGGGCTCTGAGCAGGATCTGGTGCATTTAGATTAAACTTGGCTCACCCATTATACAGAGGGCGACCTGGGCTTAACCCTTCTTATACAGTAACCTGGGTAGAATTGCCAGTTTAGTCGATCACGGTTATAAGCGTTAGTGCTTTCAAAACGCATTCTGCTTGAACATCAGACATCTGAGTAAACCTCAGGTTTATGTTAATTTCAGATACTGGAGAACCTGCGCATGCACAGAACCCATTCTGCACATGGAAAAAATGGGTTCTGCATCATCACATTCAGTGCTCACTGAGTCACCGCCTGTGAATCTGTATAGAGGTGAGGTGGGGATAGTTCTGACCAGGGGCAAAACTAGTTCTTTGAGGGCCCCATAGCAAAACCTTGAAAGTCCCCCCCCCCCCTCCACACACACACACACACACACACACACAACATTATCACTAGAATGCCTCTTCAGAAGAGCGTGTGGGGGGGAATGAGAGATAAAGGGGTCGATTTAATTCAGTGCAGTGTGAATATTAAAATCAGTATTGGCATTCCCCTGAATCACTACTCCGAATAAAGTGCCCTCCTGCGATGTTGTTTGCACAGCAAAAGGGCACAAAACCACATTTTCAGGATAGTTTTTATGGATTTTGCTTGCACCACTCCTGAGGTGTAAGCATAGATCCACTAGTCTGACTTAGCAGCTCGCCAATTTGAATAGCACCAGGGTTCTCTTTCATGTCACTATTCACAATATGATAAAAAAGAGGGAGGGGTGGATATTTAATGGCACATGCTGTATTATTTATTTATTAACAGTTTCTTATATACTGTAGCGCACACATATTTCGCAGTGCTTTTACAGAGAATGTTTGAACATTCACATCAGACCCTGCCTCAGTGGAGTTTACAATCTATATTCCCTAGCACATGTATACACACAGACATTCTAGGGTTAATTGTTGGAAGCCAATTAACCTACCAGTATATTTTCGGATTGTGGGAGGAAACAGGAGTACCCGGAGGAAACCCACCAATGTTAGGGCCATGGTGGGAATCGAACCCATGACCTCAGCGCTGTGAGGCAGTAATGCTAACCATTACATCATCTGTACTGCTGTATGCCAAAGCCATCCATTATTTGACTAAAGCTTACAGTATGTGGCATATGAAGGAATATTTGGCTGGGTGTATACACTGTATTTATACATGCATAAATGTGTACTCTACCATAATTAAACCATTTAACCAAGAACTCATTGTAACATAACTCACCTCTCCTGGTGTCAATAGACTTTCACAGTGGTGAAAGATTCCCCCCCCCCCTTAGGTCCCCACAAGTACCTTTTCCGAATAAAAGTTGTCATCAGGAATATATTGTACTCCCCCCCCCATTCTATGTGGGGCATCCACATCCCAACTCCGATGTCTGTAGAACCCCAGTGGACATTATCCACACCCCTAATGATACTTGCTGGGTGGACTCTTTACCACAGGCAGCTCAGAGCTCACAGTCACTGGCAGTGCAGGGTTCCAGATCACCAACACCAGGCCTCCGGCTTCCTCCCCGGCACCAGGTCTATGGTTTCCTCTCTCATCCGGTGCCGGGTCTCCAGCTTCATTCATCTGGTGCCGGGTTCCCTGGCTTCCATTGCACCCTCGGTAGTCATGCCAGTGGTTCTGACCTTCATTCTGGACATTTTGATCCCATACTGTACCTCCCAACTTTGGTTTGGAGAAAGTAGGGAAATCTGAGGGCCTAGCCTTGTTACCAGACCCGGAGACGGGGGAGGGGGTCAAGGTTCGGAGGGGCTCCATAATCACGGGGCACAAAAAAATGCACTCCGTTTTTTTATTATGCTGTCTGTTCAGCCGCTGGCTCAGAGCAGACAACAAACATGCAGAGTGATCTCCCTGGCCCCGGGTTACCTGTCACGTAAGTATTTGCCGCCCAGCTGCGGAAGCCAGGCAGAGGATGGCTCTGCTCCTGTATGCTGTTGAGCATGCAGCAGGAGCAAAAAGAAGATGGCTGCTCCCCACACAGACTACACAAAGATGGCCGCCACCCACGAATGAGATGCCAGGGTTTTCCTCTCCAGGAACACACACACACATAGCCTGTCACACACACATATATACATACATACACAGCCTGTTACACACACACACACACACACACACACATATACAAAGCCTGTTACACACACACACACACACACACACACACATACCCTGTTACACACACACACACACACATATACATATATACAAAGCCTGTTACACACACACACACACACACACACACACACACACACACACATATACAAAGCCTGTTACACACACACACAGCCTGTTACACACACACACACACACACACACACAGCCTGATACACACACATATATCCATACATACACAGCCTGTTACACACACACACACACACACACACACACACGCTTTTTGTCTGTTCCCCCTGTCCATAGCCATGCATTGCGGGCGGCATTACCTTTTGAAACAGGAACTTGTAGCAGGAGCAGGAGCAGGACAGCCATCGCTGACCAGGCTTAGGCAAATTCGAGGGCGTGGCCTAATCGCGGACCCGTGGCCACGCCCCCTTTTTAAAAAAGATTTTTTTTTTTTTTTTTTGTGTGTCGGGACCCGGGCCCCCCTGGCAGGCCCAGGTAAAATGTACCCGCCCCCCCTGCCTCTCAGGGGCCCAGGAGACATGACAGTGCTTATAGCAAATGGTGCCCAGGCGTGATGCCACAACCTTAATGGACTGCATCCAGCAGAATATAGAGCCGGGCACCACGATATATATGGACTGCTGGAGGGCATACTCCACCGCCCAACTTGAACTAAGATAAGATAAGATAATTTATTGTCATTGTAAAAAAACAACCAACATAGTTGCCAACACAACGAAATTTCAGTCTTAGTCCCAGAGAGATACAACAGAAGACAACAGTGTTAACAGTTTAGGTTAAAATCACACACTGCGGTAGGAAAGAAGCTATTTTTCAGACGAGAGGTTCTAGCTTTTATACTCCTCAACCGTCTGTTTGATGGTAAAAAGGAAAAGGCATAATTGTAAGGGTGATAAAGATCTCGCATAATGCTATCTCTCTTACGTCTGCAATTTTTTACAAAAATATCTGAGATAGTAGACAATTCGCAGCCAATGATGGTTTCAGCAGTATGTACTACCCAAATAATTTCTTCAAGTCCTTAGTTAAGCTATTTCCAAACCATACTATAATGCAATAGGATAAAATGCTTTCAATAACACAACTGTAAAATCTAACTACCGGTAAATTTTCCTGGGAAAAATTGGCTGCCCTCAATCTCCTCAAAAAGAAGAGACGCTGTTGGGCTTTTTTGGCTATCAACCCAATATGCGAGGTCCACGATAGGTCCTCAGAGATCATAGTCCCCAGTAACTTGAACTCCTTCACACGTTCTACCTCCAAATTATCGATGAACAGTGGTTCTAATACAGTTTTCCTCACCCTCCTGAAATCGATGATTATTTCTTTAGTTTTTGCCAGATTCAACAGAAGGTTGTTTTCCTTACTCCAGCTAACCAGAGTCTGAACCTCATCTCTATATGCGGATTCCTCGCCATGGATACCAGCATTTCACGGTGAACCACTGGTTCAATTTTATTGACCCGGCCACAGGGGTCCAAATGTGAAAAGACTGTGAGGCGCATGTAAGTGGTGCAATATGCACCAAAGAGGCACTGCACGTCATGAACTGCAGTCATATCTTACAGAGTTCATGTGGTGCAAAACATTGGGAGCTGAGGACCCTTTCCTCCGCATAATTGAGACCCTGAAGCTCCTCCTCCTCCCCGATTAATTAATATTTCATTTATTCTTCTTGTTATTTGTATTCTTCTTGTACTGTAATCATTACTGTTTCTGATTTTAAAGTTGTTATATTTTAATTATTAATGAATGTTCTTAATAATTTATGGTACTTGAATCAAATTATTTAAGTAAATTAGTTATTAGTTATCACATGTCGTCATTACTGTGTCAGCTGTATGATTTTGCAGGTGTGAATGTGTTCCTAATACACCAGCACTATCCACTCCACCCTGAAGCGTGGCGAGCGCAGCGTGCCCTGCGAGGTGTGGAGGACCTTTTCATACCCCACTATCCACGTCGGCGTGGAGTTGATATTATATAGTGTGGCGAGCGCAGCGAGCCACCGAGGCCGAAGCGTGGTGAACGCAGCGAGCCCCGCGAGGGGACGCGGATTACTTTACATGTATTCCGCGTCCACTCGCCACGCTTTGGGCTCAGTGGCTTACTGCGCTTGCCACACTATATAAAATCAACTCCACGCCGACGTGGATAGTGGGGTATGAAAAGGTCGGAGGACGCGTTCCGCCGCTGCTCGCCAAGCTTCGGGATGGCATTAATACTGGAGGTAACACTAAACAATGCCATAGGTGCTTTCTATTGTTAGCACCCATCACATATCATACTATGCACACATCACATCTCCTATGCACACATCACATGTCATCACTTCTCATAGTAAGCACCCATCACATCTCATCATATGGGTGCTTCTACTATGAATTATCAGATCACATCGCATCACATCTGGTGCCCTGTGATTCAATGCGATATTTGATTGTATAAGCACTTTATATGGACATTGCATTGCACAGCACTATACACGCTGCGCGATGCGATTTCACTACGGAGAATAGCCCAGTACACTTAATGCGTACTGGGCGCCCTGCTAGGAAGTACCAAATAGAGAGTATAGAAAAAAGAGGCGGAGCTTAACAGAGGGGTGTGAGGGGAAGATTTGCAGGAAAAAAGGTATTTGATGCACCCAGGGAGGAAAAAGACAGAGAGGTCAGAGGAGAAGAAAGCTCCAGAGAACCTGCTTAATGCCTACTCCACCTTTTTAATTAACCAGGTAACTGCCTTGAGGGAGGGGAGAGAGTTCCTATCTATCTATCTATCTATCTATCTATCTATCTATCTATCTATCATCGCACTGATCTATCTATCTATCTATCTATCTATCTCATGGTTGCCTGAGGGTCCTGAAAGGGGGGCAACCCTCCAGCATAATAACCCATCTCCCGCAAACCGCCTCTCGGGGGGGGGGGGGGGGGGGTCCGTGGGTAAAATGACGCGATCGCTGCATTTTATCCCCATAACCCCCCCCCCCCGCAGTGTAATGCTTGAAATACCAGCATTGCACGGTGGGGGGGGCATCTCTAAAATGATGCAATTGATCTAGCCCCCTCAGAATGACAGTTCCTGCAGCATTAGCATATTATCACATGTAAACATTGTACGTCTCTGAATCAGGCCATAGATCACTTTGTTTCAAATGCTGGAAGAGATGGGGGAAACTGAAGCAGGTAAAGAGCAAAATGTGCTAGAAACTGCACTATGTCATGCATCATGATAGGCAGAGCCGCATGTTACATTCCTGGGCCTTTTTGAAATAGCAGTAATCTCCCTCTCTCCCTCATTAGTCTAGCAATCTCCCTCATTTCACCTACCCAAAATTACACTGATTGTTTTTTTAGGGAAAAAGGAATGAGAGATAGATACATTTACATTGAATCGTCAGCACCATTTCCCAGCACTTTACCAAGTATAGTAGCTCTTACTAACTGCTTTGGGGATTATTTACATTTGGATATACTGTAAGTCATTTTAGAAGATCCCTCTCAGTACACACCCGCTTCTAGGTGCCACATTCACAATCTCTTTTCACAATCTCTCCATACATGGAACTAGACACGCCCTTTGGAAGGAGCATAACACGCCCCCTCAAAGGGGCGCTTTGCTAAATTCTACTACCAACTATAATCTCCCTAAAACTGGTTTTCAAAAGTAGGCAAGTAGAACCTGTATCAATTATTTTGTGTTTGCTAAACAACCAATTCTACTAATTTGCCTTTTGTAATACAGTAACACAAAGAGACAGTAGAGGGCAGTATTTAACAAGGATTTCTATAAGTTTCTTCTTTTTCAAGTATGCCCTGGAAACATTATATGCTGTAGCTGTACAACTGAGACCTGCTTACTCTTACAGAGGTATTAAGAGTTACCATCGTAGTACTGGTTATGACAAATTGTTATTCAATCAGATTATGAATTTTACTAATATCAGGTGAAACTCCTGTTTATAAAGTACTTTAAATACCACTACAATGTTGTATATCATGGGTAGCGATAATGATATGGATATCACTGAAACTGGGACTGTTATTGTGAGGAGCAAGTTTGGGACGCACTGCTATACAAATATCTAGTTCCATGTCAGTAGTACTGCTATGACTCAGTCAAATTAAGCTGTTTCCAAAAGCTAATGCTGGAGTAAGCCATGCTACATATAAGGTGTAAATTCAGATAACAGATCACTGATAAAGATACAGCAAGTAAAACCGAACTGTACTGTACCTCCTAACTGTCCCCATTTTTGTGGGACAGTCCCATTTTTCTAAAACTGTCCCACCCACAGCCAATAGTGTCCCAAATCGGGTGTGTGGGGGGTTAAGAGTAACCCTGACACATGAAGAGCAGCATCTATTCAGCAAGTGAGAGAGATGGGTGTATGGCCAGCAGCACACACATTGCTGCCCATGCCCCCACAGCAGCAAAACAGGGCGTGGCTTTGTGATCATGGATATTCCACAAATATTCCACACTCCCTATCCTTGAGGACACTCCCCTTTTTGGGAGCACATGGTGGGACCTGTGGCGCAGGAGTCCTGACCCCAGCTAGCAAAACTTGGGAGGTATGGTAAAAGAGAAGCAGGGTCATCATGGAATGTAAGAGGGGAACAGGCTACTGCTGTAAGAATATTAGACAAAACATATGGCCTTGATTGATCAGGGAGCTTCTGGTTGCTGATGATTCCATACAGGGCCGGCCTTAGGCATAGGCAAACTAGGCAATTGCCTAGGGCATTTGGAATGCCTAGGGGCATCAGCAGCTTCTGCTGATTAAAATGATATGCAGCATGCCTATATTCTGTGTGTGAGTGAGGCTGTATCTGCATATGAAATAGTGTATTAGCATTCCGTATGCAGGTACAGCCACAGTCGCACACAGAATATAATACCATACAGGGTTTTGACAGGTTTCCCAGGCGCTTAGCAAACATCCAAAAGGGGAGTTTTTAATTCCAGATGATATACCCAAAAAAGAAAGAAATGCAATAGTGTAATACTGTTGGACATTAATTCAATTTGGCTTTATATTGAAATCAACTCGTACCCTGAGCTTTGGTCTACAAGTGACGTAGACAACAGCGCATAATGTGAGAGACGATACACGTCACACTGGATACAATCCTCACTTTATCCTCCTTCTTAAATGCGATAGTGTCTCAAAAGGATAAAAGAGACATCATGGTGCAGTATATACACTTTAATTAAAACAGTTAAAAAGCACATGAACAGTGATCAGAATACATGGGACTCTCACCATATAGTTTTGTCTACAAACAAGATGCAGACAAAAAAAAAGCATACAGACAGGGGCGTGGCCTGGCCAAGAAGCGGTGAGGCTGCTTTTCACTGAGGCTCCCTTGCCCATCCAGAATCGGGGCCGCTTTACCCTGACATCAGACACCCTCTGCTCCCCTCACTGACCCTACCTGGCTGCTGCCGAAGAGGGGCACCGAACGAGACCTTCCGTGGGTCCGGGAGACGCAGGGAAGCTGTGCTGCGGGACGCGGCCTAGCCCTCTCCAGGCGCCGGGACCTCGATTTGGGAACACAGCCGCTGGCTGAGCTCCGTGGCGCACCGAACGGACGCAGCGGCGGTCGGAGCCGCGGCGTTTTCCTCTGCTGCCTCCGGTCCCCCCCCAGCTACTAGCAGGCTTCGTGACAGTGCCCTCAGGACACCGGGGGCTGAGGTAAGAGACGCTGCACACCAACGCCGCACACCCTGTGGGATCCTGCTGCCTGGAGTGACGGCGGCCATCTTGCAGGCGTATCACTCTCTCCCTCGACAGCCAGAAATATCCCTGGAGCCCGGGTCCTTTCCAGCTCACGTCCTGAGGCTCTGACAAACACCTGGGGAGACTCCCCACCCCTTGGCTGCCCCAATAGAGTACCTGGCGGGACCCGCGACCACCATTTTGGGGCCACAAATAACAACATACCGGCCCAGGGGCGAGTGGCTCTCAGCGAGCTGAGCACCCTCCTTTGCCTCTCCCTGTACCTGGGGTGGACTGGCAGACCCGGAGACCCTTCTACATACCTGAACCAAACACCAAAAAGTCAGGTCTGCCAGTGACCAATCCCTCACTGCCTGCCCAACACTAGGTCCCATATAAAAACCTTCTCAATCCAGCCTGAACTGAATCTGCCTATAACCACAGCCTCAATCCTGCAACAGCAGCCTGTCCCATACCTGCTGAAAAGGGAGACCCCTCCCCCAGCTTCGTGCTGGGGACCTCAATTTTCAAAAAGCTAGCACTGGCTCTTTTACAGTGCAATAAGCCTCCCCAACTAGACAACGTTCCCGGGCAGTGACCCTCTGCACTTAAGCTCGCCCACAATAACTTTCTCCAGCAAGTACAAGCTACTGGCACATCCGCCTCCATTTACCCGACCAGACCACTGATTTGGCGTGTGAGTGCATGAATATTCGCGATGGCCCCACAAAACCCCATGATGGCTGAGTGATCCCACTCAGGGGGGATGGCGGCGAAATCCCACTGCATCAGACCTATATACGCAACAAAGGCCATGAGATAAGAGATATACTTTAAAATGGACTGTGAACCTCAACAATAAAACTTCAACCAACTTCTGCCTGTGCTCCTATCTCCTCCCTCCCATAGCAGGTGATTCTGAACCTAACCACTGCACTGTACCCTACACAGTCACTTAACTTAATGAGTGGACATACATGAGTTCCAAGAGACGTCGGGGAAAAGGGGGAAGCACTCGCTCTTCACAAACTCAGCCCACCGTTGACCTCCGAAAATACTTGAGGTCCCAGACAGACAAAGTGATGGCGACCCCATCGAACCCTGCCTCCCCAACCCACTCAGAGGTATCAGAGGGCTCACCTGACTCAGGCGATACAACCTTACCCTCGGCACAAACAGATAACCGAGATCTGCAAAAAATTTTCAAACTTCTACAAACTCTGCCCACCAAAGCAGAAGTCCCCACGAAGGAGGACTTTATCTCCTTAGAGACCAAGCTACGAGAAGTAGTCCATACGGAAGTATCCAGCCTTAAACAAGAGCTGCTCCACCTCGGCTCACGAGTGGAATCTTTGGAAGCTGCAGGAGAAAAATCTGATGCCTTCAATAAATCCCTGGTGGATACAGTCAGATCACAGGCAGAGGAAATCCAGTCACTCCGCGAACACCTAGATGATATCGACAACAGAGGGCGAAGAAACAATCTGAGGGTAAGAGGTATCCCAGAAGACATTCCCTCGCAAGGCCTCAGTGATGTCCTCACAAAAATCTTTAATGGAATATTGGAAAATGATCCCAATGATTCTATAATCTTCGATAGAGCCCACAGAGCGCTCCGCCCTAGAGGCCTACAGTCTGATCGTCCTAGAGATGTAATCTGCAGGCTCCATTATTTCTCCCAGAAGGATGAAATCCTTAGGAAAACACGCTCCTCAACGGGCCTAGAACTCGATGGGCACCCAATCCAGATATTCCAGGATCTCTCCTGGCTCACACTTCAGTCCAGGCGACAGATTAAGCCTCTGACAGACACTATGAGGAAATTAAACATCAAATACAGATGGGGATACCCTTTCAGTATTACAGCATCCCATGGAGGGAAAACCGCGACACTCCGCAACCCTGAAGACCTGGACTCTTTTTGTGCTACCCTCGGCATACCACCAGTGAAAGCTCCTGAATGGCGCTCACTTCGTTCCCAGATCTCTCCTCCTTCGCCCCCCCGCGATGAACCCTCCATTTCAGATCGTCGAAAAGTCATCGAAGCCCCGCAACAGGTCACAGTCCTCGAGATCTCCAAACTCCCCCTCCTTTGCACAACCAATAACCTGACTTATAACTGCCATGCTGCTAGGACTTCAATTATCAGAAAACCCTGCAGAGGTCAGAGATCTTAGTTTAAACATTTATACAGTCATGTTACAATGTTATAGTTAAGCAGCCTCATAGAGGCAAGTATACTTAGCCTTATTGGTTCCATTTAACCGAAGTTTAGTCCACTCTCCTGAGTGCCTCGGGGTCCAGTTATCCCCTAAACTCATGTGTTAGAAATGTAATTTTGCATGTTTCAGTTAGTATTTATGTTCCTGATGTATTTGGGATGGGCCCAACCCCCTGTTGCCCCCCGATACACTGCAACTTACAGTCTCAGCCACAGGGATGGGAGCGCTTTTGCTCTCGCCTGGTGGACTGGGAGCAGTGTTGTTATTTCTGTTTTGCCTATCTCTAACTCACTCAATGTTTTATAGATATGTATTTTGTATTTCTGACTTTCTTCCCGTCCTTTCCTCACTCTCTTCCCCACGTCCCCCTTTCTACCCCCCATGCTGTGACTCTCAGAACACACCAAAAAACATACGCCTGATAGTACAACCAGTATGACTGATTTTAAACTCCTAACTGTTAATGCCAGAGGTCTTAATGTCCCTGAGAAAAGGTCCAGAGTGCTAAGAGAATTGAAGATAGAAAAAGCCGACACAGTGTTCTTACAAGAAACACACTTTAAAGAAGGGGCTTCCCCTCCTCTTGGAAATAGGGACTTCCCGGTAGGTTTCTTCTCCAACAATCCACTGGGCAAAACGCTAGGGGTAGCTATCCTATTCTCTCGCCACATAAATGTAACTGATGTAGTCCCCCATCATCTGGTTCCAGGAAGAGCCCTTCTAATAACCTGTAAAATTTCTAATAATGAATTCTCTCTACTTAATATTTATGCTCCCAATAAGAACCAACCGGCTTTCCTGGAAAAAGCGTTATCTCTAGCTCAGCCTCACCTACAGGGGGTCTTTTTGTGTGGGGGAGACTTTAATTGGATGATTGATCCTAGAATCGATTCATCGCAGGCTTCCATGCGCTACTCAGACAAACTCCACCGTAGAGTACGTAAGACCCTCCACTCCTATCAACTAGCAGATCCATGGCGTATCCAACATCCCCTGTCAAAAGACTATTCCTTCTATTCGAACCCCCATAATGTATACACCAGAATAGACTACATCCTGATATCACACAGATTCTTACACCTCGTCCACAAATCTAACATTGGCCAGATTTCATGGTCGGACCATGCGCCAGTATCTCTAACCGTTAACTACCCATCTCCATCTTCTAAGAAATACACTTGGAAATTAAACACGTCACTTATACAAAACCCTCTATTCCAACAGCAAATTAGAACACTTATACAAGACTATATAGTGACTAATGACATTCCAGAGACTTCTAAAGCCGTGATATGGGAAGCGCACAAATGCGTAATTAGAGGTAAGCTAATTCAACTAGGAGCCCAATTAAAAAGACAAAGACAAGCAAGGCGAGAGATGATAGTCCAAAAAATAAACTCATTGGAACTCTTGCATAAATCCTCTCTCTCTGCCAATACCTTAAATGAACTAGCAGAAGCCCGGAAGGAATTAAACTCCTTTATGTCTGAGAAACTTAAAATGGAAGCACGCAAATGCCGTAATCGTTTTTTCCTGTTTGGAAATAAACCTGGTAAACTACTGGCAAGAGCATTACGCGCACAACGCTCCACAACATTTATCCCCAACGTTAAATCCCAAGACGGCCATACACTTACTTCAACTAGGGACATTGCCGCAGCCTTTAATACCTTCTACTCTCAATTATATAATCTCACTAAGAAGCAAGGACTAGACTCAGAGACACTCAAGAAAGCAGCTATAGAGAACTATTTGACAGAAATTGAGTTTCCGAAACTGTCAACCAAGGAAATTGAAGCCCTTGATCTCCCTTTTTCCCTTGAGGAATTAGAAATAGCTATAAAAACCACCCCGAACGGTAAAAGTCCCAGTCCAGATGGCTTTCCCATAGAGTACTATAAGACATTTGGCGATGTCCTATCCCCCCCTGATGCTCGCCTCCTTTAATCAGATCGCTGATGATACCCCATTTCCAAAGCAATCTTTACTTGCCCATATCTCCGTTATCCCCAAAGAGGGGAAGGACCCAACACAATGCGCTAGCTATAGACCGATCTCCCTGTTGAATGTTGATCTGAAATTGTATGCAAAGCTGATAGCTAACCGCTTCAAGCTGCTTCTTCCAGGTTTGATCCACTCTGACCAGGTTGGCTTTGTACCTGGCCGTGAGGCCAGAGACAACACAGCAAAAGTCCTGGATTTAATTCACGCCGCTAAATGCGGCTCCACCCCAGCTATCATGCTTTCAACGGATGCGGAGAAAGCATTCGACAGGGTAGACTGGGACTTTCTTCTTGGGATACTGACCCATATAGGCGTAGGCCCCCGGGGATACCAGAGAATTAAAGCCCTATACTTAACCCCCGCTGCACAGGTCAGAGTTAACGGAGATCTCTCCGAAACGTTCCAGATAGCTAACGGCACTCGGCAAGGTTGCCCTCTGTCCCCTGTGATTTTTGTTCTCTCTATGGAGGCACTGGCGAGGGCAATTAGAAAAAATAATAATATACAGGGACTCAAGATAGCGAGTAGAGAATACAAGCTGGCCTTATTCGCAGATGATCTACTGGCGATAATCTCAAACCCCTTAACCTCGATCCCCAGTTTATTAGAAGAATTTCGTCGTTACGGCGAGCTCTCTAATTTCAAAGTGAACCTATCCAAGTCAGTTGCATTGAACCTAACACTGGACCAGACAAGTTTACAAACCCTGAAACAGGTGTCCCCATTCGCGTGGCACCCTACACAACTTAAATACCTAGGGGTAAACCTCACTAGAAACATTTCCGATATATACGCCATTAATTTCCCCCCGCTATTAAATAGGATACAGGCCGACCTATCCTCATGGGGAGCAAAAAGGATCTCTTGGCTAGGACGAATCAATGTAATCAAGATGAATATCCTACCCAGGATCTTGTATTTTTTACAGACACTGCCGGTCAGTATTCCTAACTCATGGTTTTTATCTTTACAACGTAAATTACGGGATTATATCTGGGCGGGTCGGAAACCGAGGTTCAAGCATGAGATCCTATTTAAGAGGAAACACGCGGGGGGTCTCCAACTCCCTCACTTCTCTTCATATTACAATGCAGTCTTACTAACAAGAATAATGGAATGGTCCTCTCAATCTGGTAAAAAACAGTGGGTAGACCTAGAATTAGCCACCATTCCAAAAGCCCACCCCGACCTCCCCTGGTGCAAAAAACCCCCGAAAATCACACATCCACTAGCATCCCCCATGTTTGACTGTTGGACTCGACTCCGCTCTTCCCCCATGATTTCCCCTCCCGGGTCCCCTCTAATGCCTCTATTTGGGAATCCGGAATTCCCTCCGGGTATGGTTGAAAATTCATTCGCCGCGTGGAGATCTAGAGGGATATCCCGAATAGATCAATTAATAACCACGACGGGGGTCCTGCCATTCCCGGAAATTCAAGATAAATGGGACTTACCGGGTAGGGAGATTTGGAGATACCTACAGCTCAAACATTTTCTCCTAAGCCTAGGCCCCCCAACAAAAAAGCTGAGGCCCAATACCCCATTTGAAAAACTATGCAGTGCTGAAACATACCCCAGACACCTCCTTTCATACATATACAAACTGGTCATTGAAGATATCTTTCCATCTAAACCGAAATTTATGGCGGATTGGGAAAGAGACCTCCACGACCTGAAAGGAGATGATGATTGGCCAGAAATTTTTAGAAACA
Source organism: Crinia signifera (assembly GCF_055691185.1). Lineage (NCBI taxonomy): Eukaryota > Metazoa > Chordata > Amphibia > Anura > Myobatrachidae > Crinia > Crinia signifera. The sequence continues at coordinate 305,875,453 of NC_139217.1, read as the reverse complement.
CCTTCTCCTCGTCACTAAATGTCTTGACAATGGAAACCCACTATAAAGTCCTTACTAGATGGTACCGATGCCCGACCTTGCTGGCAAAAATATACCCTGGAGTCTCCAACCTATGCTGGAGATGTAAGGCACACCCAGGTACAATGCTGCACATATGGTGGGACTGTCCGCTCATTCAGACATATTGGAAAAAGGTAATTGAAACTGCAAACATTGTCCTGCAAGATGATTTCCCCGCCACCCCTAGCTTCTGGCTACTCAACCTTATACACAGACCCCAATCCAATTATAAAAAATCCCTAGTACGACATATTCTTAGTGCATCAAAAGCGGTGATCCCAGTATATTGGAAGTCCACTACTATCCCCTCAATGGCGGACTGGTGCAACCGAATTGATCAATATATGGCAATGGACGACCTCGTATACTCCATAACCTCCAAAGACCAAACATTCAATGCGATTTGGCTCCCATGGTTAACATATAAGGAATCGGATCACTACAAAACATTAAAATGATATCCTCTGGGGTCTTTTTATCTAAAAAAGTAAATAAAGAAATAAAGAAATATAAAAAATAAAAATCTTAATACCAAAAATATCTTCCAAATTACACAGTACAAGGCATGAGAGTCGCACCGACACCCAAACCCCCTTTCCCCCACTTCCTCTTTCTTCCCTTATACAACTCTAAAACTTTTCTTCTTCCTCCCTCTGAAATGAGAAACAAGGAGATTTCCGCCTTAGTATCTAACAACATTTGAATATTAAAGATATCTTTGTTCTTTGGTTTATTTTGTAACAGAGAGTGTGAAGCGTTCTGCATCGCTCAATATTTGCTTACTCTGTTTCTGATGTGATATGTTCCTGTTTGAAAATCTTAATAAAAACTATTTGCAAAAAAAAAAAAAGCATACAATGTTATTTCCAAAGCAGGTGTCCCTGGATATCAGAATTTGGCGAGTAGTCCTCCTGGATCCCTTCACTGTTCCTCCAAATGGCCCCAGCCGACCGGTTTCAATACCTTGCAGTATCTTTATCGAGGCATCTTGTTTGTAGACAAAACTATATGGTGAGAGTCCCATGTATTCTGATCACTGTTCATGTGCTTTTTAACTGTTTACTCAAGGGTATAATGTGAATAATGTGAGGAGTAATGTACATAAGGTAAAGTGGTACTACTGTGTGATGTAACATGAATAAGGGACACCATTGCATGATATAATGTGAATAAAGTGGCACTACTGTGTGGTATAATTTGAATTGGGGGTACTATTGAGTGGCCATGCCCCTCCCCAGCAAGAACACACCCCTGTTTGGGCTGCGCACCAAATGTGTGCACTGTTTCTATTTAAAATATTGCGGGTAGAGCACCAAAATGATGACTGCTATGATGAGGGTTGATGGTGCTGGGAAAGGGGAGCAGGGTCAGAGGCGGAACTAGTGGCGGTGCTAGGGGGCACCAGCCAAAATCTTGCCTAGGGCGTCATTTAGGCTAAGGCCGGCTCTGATTCCATAGGTTGCAATGCAAATTCATATGTTTACTCTCCTGGAAGTTGCCGGAGGCTCATATTTTTTTAGCGAGTCCCCTGCACCCCAGAAGAGATAGCAGATCTCCTGCATCACTGGCATTCGCGTATCCACAGGGAGGGAGTGGGTCTATAATGATGCATGTCATTTTAGCTCTGCTCCTTCCTGCAAACCCTTGAAATGTGAGACTTTTGCCAAAATGTGTGTGTGTGTGTGGGGGGGGGGGGGGGGTTTGAAGGCTTGATAAATTTAGAGCCTGGCACCACCTCCCAACATTTCTCTCTGGGCTTCTCACGGAGAGAAGAAAAGAAAAGCTAAGTTTGTGCAAACTGTTTCTGTTCCTTTCTGAATATTGTATCACCCACAGCAGTGACATTATTTGATGATGTGGCCAGGGCAGCCGAGAGGACTGCCGGGCCCCGGTAAAAAAAATTGGTCGTGGCCTAAGTGTGGGAGGTGGGCACCTCCCGCACTTATGCCACGCCCCAAAAATGTTTAGAGGAGGGTGAAAGAAAACTAAAAACTGAAATCTCAGAAGCAGCACACACCTACAGCATGTGCTGTGCTGACAGCAGGCTCAGCATGACCTCTCACGCCGTCAGTGAGACACTCATGCTGCGCCTGCTGTCAGCACAGCACATGCTGTAGAAGTGTGTGCTGCTGTTGCTACCCGGGAGGGATGGAGGGGGAAGGGACGGGTCGGACCAGGGCCCCTGTGGGGCCCCTCCAGCAAGCCTGGGCCCAGGTAATTAGTACCCGCTCCCCCCCCCCCTCTCGGCTGCCCTGGATGTGGCCTGACATCAAATACAAGACGGAAGTATACTGATGCGCTGTCAGGCAAATAGATGGATTGGTCACTCCTTCTTCCCTGGTCCTGGATTCTGTCCAAGGATTTTTTTACAAGTTCATGGGTAGAAGAGGAGACAGATACACATGGATAGTGAAACCAGAAAGAATCCTACATAGGAAAATCACTGTGGTTGGGTTCTAAAAAGAACACTGACCTGTCCAACAGGCCCTATGTGCCTGTAAAGGTATCTTTCAAACACCCACGTTTTTCCAAATTCCCATGCAGTTAGTGCTCACCTTCTGGCAATGCCCTATGTGCACATAGGGGTATCTTTTCTGTTCTGTTCCTTAGTTGTCCAAATCTCATATAGAAGTTTGTGGTATCGAAACTCACAGGCAGATAGCGATATAACAAAATTTTATTTTCACAATCTGAGCAGTAAAAAACAGGATACAAAGAACAAGCAGCAGAAAAGAGTTAAAAAAATTCCTAGCAGAGCGTCACCTCCTATCCCTGCCAACTCAGCACTCACCCGGGTCTAGAGGAGAGTTGGTGCCTCACAAGATGAAAAAAAGTGAAGAGGCCAGAGGGGATGGATCGGCAATGCTGGAAACGTCACTCCACAACACCGACGCGTTTCGGACCTGTAATGGTCCTTTTTCAAGGTGTGGAGTGTATGAGTAGGGTGAAGGTATTTATACCTGCCCAGCAAACAGCCTAAAATGGCACAATAAAAAATCTGTACCGGAGTGTCAAATTTTTTAAAAACTATTCATAAGATATACACACATGATAAAACAAAAGAACCTCTCTATACATAATATATTACGTCAGGAAAGCATTCAATGAAAAGAGCGGAGCATTTGCATTGTTATAACAGTACATTAGCGTGATTGAAAAGCGTCCCATCCGGAAAGTCCTTAACTTGTTTTAGTAATCACATACAGCGTTCCCGCTGTTTCTATCGGTGTGCTTGTATCCAATGGTCCCGCTGTCCGGATATCCGGATCTCCCTGTGCAAATGATCATAGCGGCTACATCCGGTTAGGTATCTGGAACGCAAGCTCTCCTCAGGCGGAAGCGGCAGTGACGTCTGCTTCCAAATCGAGGTGTGAGACGCAAACATCGCTCCGCTTGATACTTCCTGATCTCCCTTCAGTGACGCTTGCGTGTCATATACGTGTGCTTGAAACGCAGGTCAATGGGATGATTATTGGCTTCCATATTGTATCAGGCACCGTTATATGGATGATTCCATATGTAAAATAGAAAATGTGCAAAATTAGCATTAATTACATATTGCCGTTCAGCCCATACATATCAATACTAAAAACGATACAATTATTAAAAACCATTTGATTATTATGATAAACAATTCATTAATAAAAAGTACATTAATAATAAAAAAAGTGCATTAGTAATAAAAATATATAAAAATTCATCCTGGTAGGTAAATGCTTTTTTTTAAAAACGGGATTATATGCTTCACTCCAAAAAACACTTAAATTCGAAGTCCATATTTAAGCCTGATGGGGACAGAGTTTTCAACGTATATATAGTCTGCATTTCTGTACGTGCTAATCTCTGTTCACAATCATTGACCCGCCAGTGTGGTTTCACCATCTTTATCCCACAGAAGGAGACCAGATGCCGAATATCACACTGGTGGACTTTTTTAAAGTGGTCCGACACATTATTGGACTCCAGGCCTTTCTTTACATTTCTTACATGTTCTGCCCATCTAACTTTGAGGGCCCTGGATGTCCTACCGACATACTGTTTGGAACAGTTACATTGTAGCAGATAGATGCAGTTCTTACTATCACAAGTTATAAAGTCCTCAATAGGATATATTTTATTTGTATGTGTAGATTGGTATTCCTGCACACATTTTATTGAACCTTTACAAGATCTGCATAGACTGCACATACCACATCTATAAAACCCTTTTGATTTTATACGGGTGAGTGGTGATGGAACATTAATAGCACTGTTCACTATGGTGTCTTTTACATTCCTGGCCCGCCTGTACACAAACTTTGGGTTGACATTTATATGTTTGGATAACAGGGGGTCACTGGCAAGTACACTCCAATGTTTTTTTATCATGCTTTCTAGCTGTCTATGTTGACTTGTATACTTTGTGATAAACATTACATCCGATATGCTGGATTTAACTTTCTTGGGCCTTTCTTGATCTCTATTAATTAGCAGAGATCTGCCTTTATCCTTAGCTCTGTTGATCATTGGCTTTTGATATCCTTTACTGAGGAATTGTTTCTCTAGTTGTAGGGCCTGGTCTTCATAAACCTCTAAGTCAGTACAATTCCTACTAATGCGCTGGAATTGACTTCCAGGGACACTTTTAAGCCAATTGATGTGATGATTACTATTCGCATCAATAAATGAATTACAATCAGTTTTTTTTATGTAGTTTTTAGTTTTTACTAAGTCATTCTCAACATAAATGGTGAGGTCAAGGAAATTAAGTGTTTCTGAACTGATGTCAAATGTTAAGCGGATATTAAGGTCATTAGAATTCAGATGATCACAGAATAGTTTTAAATCAGACTCATTGCCCCTCCAAACACAAAGTATGTCATCAATATACCGACGCCACAGCACCAGGCTGGCACCAAACGGGTGGTTTTGCCACACCGCCTTGATCTCCCACCATGCCATAAATAAATTGGCATAGCTTGGTGCCAGCCTGGTGCCCATAGCGGTACCGGTTAACTGAAGATAGTAGCCACCATCAAACCAGAAGTAATTATTTGTTAAGATCAGGGAAATGCCTTCCAGAATGAAGTTTTTCTTATCATCCTCCATCTCTTCCTGATCCAAAAAATATTTTATCGCTAATAAACCCTTGTTGTGATCTATAATCGTGTAGAGGGAGGCCACATCAGATGTTATTAATTTGAAACCTCCCTCCCACTTGATGGTTTTTAAGACATCTAGAGTGGCGATAGTGTCTTTAAGATAAGACTGTTTTTTTTGCACCATTGGCTGTAACAAGTGGTCTAAGAAGTGGGACAAATTTGAAAGGACAGAATTTGTTCCGGCCACTATTGGCCGACCAGGGGGTTTGGTCTCATTTTTGTGAATTTTGGGTAGTATATATACTACCGGCATTGATGGTTTCTCGATCATAATGTATTCACTTTCGGCTGTTGTAATTACACCTTTTTTGGTATACAATTTTAGAAAAGTAGACAGCTTTCCACTAATGGTCTCGGTTGGGTTGCCTCTTAGTTTTTTATAAGTTGCTGTGTCCGATAGCTGTCTTATAATTTCGCTGTTATAATCCTCTACATCCAAAATTACAATACTACCCCCTTTGTCTGCGGGTTTTATGACAATCTGGTCATTTTCCCGCAGACTCTTAATAGCTTTGCGTTCCTTTTTTGTTAAATTTACAGTTTTGTCCGGTTTAAAATGAATTTTTTATATTTACATTGTCTGTCTGACCATTTTCTTCAAAAAAGCGTTTGAGTGTTAACTTTCTAATAAACTTCTGAAAGTCTATAAAGACTTCGAATTCATCTGTTTTGTTCGATGGAGCGAACTTTAAACCACGCTCTAAGACCTTCATCTCTTCTGCATTGGGTATGTATTTACTTAAATTAAAAATTTTGTTTTTACCAAGATCTTGCTGTTCTATCTCCTGTGTTTCCAAGGGGATTTGGTTTGATGATTTTTCTGATCTTTTAGTTTTTCTCTTAAGTTTAGACTCCTCTGAGTGTCCGCCCCCCCTTTTGCCCCTTTTCTTATGTTTTTTTGAGGGATTAAGTTTCAATGTATTATTGGTTGGTAGGTTTCCTTGTCTAAAAAATGGGGCTCAATGTCCCGATGTCTTCTTAAGGGCTCAAATCTATTCCTAGTTCTCCAACCGATATTTTGATTGTCTGACCTATTTTGTCTCCAGTGTTTGGGAGTTTCTTCCTCATCAGTAAAGTTTCTATTTCTTTTTTGTCTAGTGGGTCTATCCTCACTATTCTCATACGGTCTCCAATTTCTCTTATTCCTTTGGAAAGAAAAACTTTCTTCATTAGTTGGAATTCTCTCTTGAGGCTTATACCGATATGGTTGTTTAGACTGGTTAAATCTTTTTACTCTTGGGGTTTGTTTTGGGGCTATCGGGTCCCTATTTAATTCCATTTTATTACTTTTAGGTTTATAATCGTATTGGGAGCCTGTCTTATAGTCCTCTTTATCCCTAAGATACTTTTTCTTTTTTTTCAATCTTAGTTCTTTTTCATTTTTTTCAATTTTATGTGTGATGTTTTCCTCACATTCTTTAAATTCTTTTGTTTTAGAGTGGGGATCGACCAAGGTTTTATAAATCATAACGGTATCCTCATTTTTCTTTAGTTCTTCATTTTTGTATTGAATTATGAGTTCCATTAATTTAAATGAGCATGTATCTAGAACCTTATACCAATTGGCCTTAAACTCATCTGATTCGCTGTTGAAAGATGGCATTTTATCTATTCTGAGTCCCCTAGGGATAATTCCCTCAGAACGATATTTTTCAAGGGAGATGACTTCCCACCAGAGACGTCCCTCTTTCAACAGTGCTTTCTCTAATTTAAACATGGCTTCCTCCAAATTATCATCTATGACTTCACAATGTTCTTCATTGTCAAAGATATCTTTAGCTAATACATTTCTGCGGCCTCTATGGGCAAACATAATTTCGGCTGCAAATAACCTCTACAAGTGGTAAAAAACAAGTAACAAGAAAAATTTTTTAGTAGTGGTTGTAAATGCGCCAAACCTGACTGCCGCAACTAATACCCCCTTGGGATACCAGCCCCAAGAAATCAACACAAGCAAATACAAGACGGAAGTATACTGATGCGCTGTCAGGCAAATAGATGGATTGGTCACTCCTTCTTCCCTGGTCCTGGATTCTGTCCAAGGATTTTTTTACAAGTTCATGGGTAGAAGAGGAGACAGATACACATGGATAGTGAAACCAGAAAGAATCCTACATAGGAAAATCACTGTGGTTGGGTTCTAAAAAGAACACTGACCTGTCCAACAGGCCCTATGTGCCTGTAAAGGTATCTTTCAAACACCCACGTTTTTCCAAACTCATGCTGCGCCTGCTGTCAGCACAGCACATGCTGTAAAAGTGTGTGCTGCTGTTGCTACCCGGGAGGGATGGAGGGGGAAGGGACGGGTCGGACCAGGGCCCCTGTGGGGCCCCTCCAGCAAGCCTGGGCCCAGGTAATTAGTACCCGCTCCCCCCTCCCCCTCTCGGCTGCCCTGGATGTGGCCTGACATCAAACTTAAATTATTTTTTCCGCTATACAGAGATTAAATGGAGGAGTGCAAGGTTACCAGGTTTATGTGTGTGTTAATCTTGCCTTTTGCCCATCACCACCTTGAGAAAGGCAGCAGTTACAGCTCTCGCACTTTTATGGGATCACACAAGCAATTGCAAGGTACAAAAGCACCTTTACTACATACACAACCACAATACGTGCAATATACAGGGCCATGGGAGCTTGTATAAAAGCATACATCGGGACACAATATCCCTGTAAATTTTGATAAGAATAGACGGTGGTCATCTATATATTAAACACTATTATTCATTCTTTTTTTCTTATTTCTCACTTACTATATTTTAATATTTCACCATTTTTATCATTAACAGTAATTAATAAAAGCTATATTTTATGTGTTATCATTAGAACTTCCAATGCACCCATATTAGTACTGTGGTTGTTCAGCTATGCTTCAGGGTCATCCGTATTTGGCTGCCGGCAAACTCAGCAGCCAAATACAAATGACTACACCTTTGGGAAATACGAATCCTGAGAACTCGGCAGCTTTGTATATTTGCCATGTTCTCATGCTATAGTTTCAGCTGATCAAGGCCGATCCCATCTGTAGACGTTCGTCCGTATGTCCGTGATCAAACACCATAGTAAATTTTGCCCCAATTTTGCCCAAATTTTGCCCAAAGCCACAGTTACTACAAAGCAGGCTGAGACATACCTCGAAAATCTTTATGACGCGCCTACAATATTTGCCACCGCTCTCATTACTTCCCCCAAATGGTCCTCCTCCCTGATGCAGAATCACCGCAGCACATATATAGTGTGAATTACACTGGCTGACAATCCCTCAACTGTATAAAATCTGGTTGACATATGAAACAGGTCCTTAGAACTCAGATGAGAAAGTAATACTTCAATCTTCCCATAACTTAGGGCAGAATATTGCACATCTGCGTGCAGGGTCTAGACTGATAGCATTTGTAAAGTCACCATGTTATGTTCCAAATTAGACAGATCACCTTTATTTGTTTTTATTCATGCATTATCCCCTGTGTACAGTATATATAAATCAATGCATTAATACATTGGTTATTATTACAGAGGATTTGTATATGTGAAATAATGTTGCATTAGAAACAATTATTCTTACATTTTGAATGAATATGCAATTACTGTAATTCAATTTCTTATTTAAAAATGAGCCATAAGTAATAACAACAGATTTTATGTATATAATTTGACACTCAAATACTTTCTTCTTACTGAATCTTGTGGAAGACAATGTGACGATTTTTGTCAAGATTAAACAGAACCGATGAGGGAAGTAAGAACTGTTTCATAATCTCCTGTGGTTTCATTCTAAAATAAAGAAACAAACAAAAGGTCAATTATACAATAAATGTGTTTTAAAATAGGAAAAAAATATTCTAATTCAACACAACACTTATTTGGCATATGCTGTACAATTCATATATTAAAAAACCTTTATTGAATTATTAAAAAAAATTTGTTGAGTTGATCTATGGCTGTTATTGAGGCCGGCCAAGCCGCACAACCAAATGGGGTGTTGTGGCCAATGTCTCTTTCTGACCGTACTTCATGTGGTCTGGCTTTTTGCATAAAATACTGTTGAAAATGACCCACTTAAAATGGCCACCACCTCAGAAGAGAAACTTCTGAAGGATGCAAGAGGAGGTAGTGGCCATTTTGGGATAGACATTTACTGCACAGAGTCAGAGGGAAAGGGCAGGCTGTAGAACTGCAGTGCGGGCAAGGTAGCAACAGGAGCAGTAGTATGCTGCAAAACCCACAGACAACAAGCAGGTAGTGGCAATGGTAAGGGACAACATGCTGCATGATGTGTCCAAGGCATTACTGTGTGGGGCATAATTTGAGGCAGGGGGCATTAATGTGGTCAAGATTTGGTAGAAGGGGCATTACTGTGTGAGACAAAATAATGTGCAAGTGACATTACTGTGTGGGGCATAATTTGGTGCAAGAGTCATTACTGTTTGGGACATTATATAATAATATTGCACAAGGGGCATTACTGTGGTAGTCTTTTCCTGCATTTCCTGCATGATTAAAGGGTATAGGTGGATAAGGGGTTCATTTACAAAAGATAATTTTTTGTCGTTGTTTATTGCTTTTAACCCCTTCCTGACAGAGCCAGTTTTTGCGTTCCTGACAGAGCCATTTTTTTCAAATCTGACATGTTTCACTTAAGTGGGGATAACTTTTTTTTGCTTTTACTTATCCCAGTGATTTTGAGATTGTTTTCTCGTGACACATTGTACTTCAAGTTAGTGGTAAATTTGGGTCGATACAGTCTGTGTTTTTTTGTGAAAAATACCAAAATGTCGTGAAAAAATGGAAAATTTTGCAATTTGCAAAATGTCACATTTTCTGCTTGTGAGACAAATAAACATACCACTCAAAATAGTTAATAACTAACAAAGACCATATGTCTACTTTATGTTGCAATCATTATTTCAACCTCCTTTTCATTTTTTTGGACACTAGGAGGCTTCAAATATGATTAGCAAATTCTCAAATTTTCAAGAAAATTTCAAACTCTGATTTTTTTAGGGACCAGGTCAGTTATGATGTGACTTTGAGTGACTTGTATGTGAGACACCCCCATAAATGATGCCATTTCAAAAACTGCACCCCTCACAGTATTCAAAACAGCATTTTGGAAGTTTGTTAACCCTTTAGGTGTTTCACAGGAATTAAAAGAAAGTGTAGGTGAAATTTCAAAATTTCATTTTTTTTGCAGATTTGCAATTTTAATACATTTTTCTAAGGAACACAGTAGATTTTACTAGAGAAATGTGACTAAAAATTGATTCCCCCAATTCTTTGGTTTTCATAAATATCCTATATGTGGCCCTAGTGTGCACGGTGACCAAACCACAGGCTTCATAATAGAAGGAGCACCTACTTGATTTTGGAGCCTCCTTTTTATGAGATTATTTTTTAGGCACAATGTAGGTTTCTAGGCACCATAAGATGCTAAAAGTTAGGTACCCCCCCACAAGTGACCCCATTTTGCAAACTACACCCTTCAGGGAATTCATCTAGGGGTATAGTGTACATTTCAAACCCCCAGGGGTTTCACCAATTGTGGTACAACTGGGCAGTGAAAATGAAAAAAATAAATTTTTCATTTTCACAGCTCAGTTGTATCAAAATTGGTGAAACCCCGGGGGGTTTGAAATGTACACTATACCCCTTGATAAATTCCCTGAAGGGTGTAGTTTGCAAAATGGGGTCACTTGTGGGGGGGTTCCACTGTATGGGTGTTTCGGGGGTCATTCAACCAGAATCTGTGCTGCAAAATCCAAAAATCACTCCTTCCCTTCTGAGTCCTGCCATGCACCCAACTGGTATTTTTTGGTCACACGAGGCATTGCCATACTCGGGAGAAATTGGGGCACAGATTTTGGGGTGCTTTGTCTCCTTCATTCCTTGTGAAAATGAAAAATTTTGAGCCAGATCTGCATCACCCGGCACTGCTGCCGGGTGAGTGCCCGGCGGGTTCGAGGGGGGGCTGCACATCGGTGGTGATCGGTGCTGTACTTGACAGCACCGATCACCACCGATCCCTGTGTTACCGAGCGGCTTAGCCACCGGTAACACAGGAAACGCTGTGAATGGCTGTTCAGATTTGAACAGCCAATCACAGCGATCGCCGACCGGGGGGGGCACCCCTGCCCCCCCTGGGCGGCGAGGGGGGATGTCTGCTGTCAGGGACAGCAGACATCACCTAACTGTCACTGCGTCTCTAGACGCAGTGACAGTTAGAAGTCATGACGTACATGTACGTCAAATGTCGGGAAGTACTTCCCGACCATGACGTACATGTACGTCAAATGTCGGGAAGGGGTTAAATCAATGAAAAATCATTCTCATTTAATGTTTGGTTTCAGATGCTGAACAGACATTTTTTAATATTAATTTATACATTTTGGTAAATGTGCCACAACATCAATTAAGGTTGAATTTCATAGATTTAAAATTGACTAAATCATTTTTTTGACCTTTTTTTATACACAGTACAGTAAGATTTTCTCACATTATTGTTTTAAGTAAAATCAGTCATTTGTTGTAGGCTTATGATCTACTCTTGTCTTCCATCAGGCTACTTATTTTAATGTAGAATAATTAAGTTATCATAGAAACATAGAATTTGATGGCAGATAAGACCCACTTGGCCCATCTAGTCTGCCCCTTTTTTAAACATGTTACCTCATACCATATTTGATCCTTATTTTTTTGTAAGGATATCAATAAGCCTATCCCAAGCATGTTTAATTTGTACTACTGTATTTGCCTCTACCACCTCTGATGGAAGGCTATTCCACTTATCTACTACTCTTTCTGTGAAGTAATTCTTCCTCAAATTTCCCCTGAATCTTCCTCCCTCTAGTTTCAGTGCATGTCCTCTTGTTCTGCTGCTCCTCTTCCTGTGAAGAATGTCTCCCACCTGTACCTTGGTAAAGCCCTTGATATATTTGAAAGTTTCTTTCATGTCCCCCCTTTCCCTTCTCTGCTCCAAAGTATACATATTAAGATCTTTTAATCTTTCCTGGTACGTTTTGTGATGTCCAGAACTGAGCACAGTATTCTAGATGAGGTTGTACCAATGACCTATACAGTGGCATTATTCTTTCTTTCTACTGCTGATTCCTCTCCCTATGCAACCAAGCATTGCCTTCTTCGTTGCTTTGTTACATTGCCTACCTGTCTTTAAGTCCCCTGAAATAGTGACACCTAGATCACTCTCTTCCTCAGTAGTTTCCATTATAGTGCCACTTATACTATATTTAGTCTTTGGATTTTTGAGACCCAAGTGCATGATTTTGCATTTTTTGGCATTCAACTGTAGTTGCCATGCTCTTGACCATTCCTCTAATCTACCTAGATCTTCAATCATTTGTTTTACCCCTACTGGTGTGTCTACTCTGTTGCATACCTTTGTGTCATCTGCAAAAAGGCACATTTTACCCTCAATTCCATTTGCAATATCACCAATAAAGATATTAAAAAACACTGGTCCAAGTACAGATCCCTGGGGTAATCCTCTTGTAACCTTTCTCTCCTTTGACTTTACTCCGTTTACTACAACTCTCTGTTTTCTGTCCTGCAACCATGCTCTTATCCATTCAACTATCTTAAAATCTTAAGCTTTCAAGTTTATTTAACAGTCTGCGATGTGGGACAGTGTCAAAAGCCTTACTAAAGTCTAGATAAGCTACATCTACAGCCCCACCTTGATCTATTGCTTAGTCACCCAGTCAAAAAAGTCAATAAGATTTGTTTGAGGTGATCTTCCCCAAGTAAACCCATGCTGTTTTGGATCCTGTAAATTGATGGTTTTGAGATATTCTACAACTCTTTGTTTTAAGAGTTTTTCCATCAATTTCCCTACTACTGATGTAAGGCTCACTGGTCGATAGTTGCTTACCTCTTCCTTGCTTCCACTTTTGTGCAGTGGGACTACATTCGCTGTTTTCCAATCCTCTGGGATTATCCCAGTAGCTAGTGACTTGTTGAATAATTTTCTTATTGTTTTCACCAGCTCCCCTTTACGCTCTTTTAGTATCCTTGGATGTATCCCATCTGGCCCCATTAATTTATCCACTTTCAGTTTTGAGAGTTCTGTGAGGACCTTCTCCTCTGTAAATGTACTTGTCTCTCCCTCAGGTTTCTGACTATACTTGCAACTTAACTGTGGCCCTTCCCCTCTCCTTCAGCAGTGAATACTGAGCAGAAATAATTATTAATATTATCTGCTATTACATTGTCCCCCTCAACAAAACTTCCACTCTCTGTCTTCAGTCTAATTATTCCACTTTTTGTTTTTCTCCTTTCACTTATATACCTAAAAAAAGTTTTCCCCCCTTTACCCACTGACTGGGCCATTTTCTCTTCAGCCTGTGCTTTTGCACATCTAATTACCTTCTTAATCTGTCATAAATTGATTTTTTTTTTAGTGCTTAAATAGCAAAAACATTTAAAAAAATAAACTTTCTATGTGACACTGTTTTTGGCATCTTGTCCAGCAAAGACTGTAATTTCATATCCCCATTGGGGCATGCAACACTGTCCATGCTGAATTTTTTTCACTCCATTGACCAAATGTAATAGGATGTGAGAATCAGAAAGTGAGATATTTTATGACAGTTGGGAGAGTTTTCCCTTTTTTTAAAGCGGCAATCATTTACACTGAAAAACCAGGATAATTATGCCATGTAAGTGATTGCAGCTTTAAATAAATGGGAAAACTATCCCAAAATCTTACTTTCTGATTCTCACATCCTATTACATTTGGCCCCATATCTGTTCAAGTACACTTCAATATTGGACTTGGGGTCGCCGTAGCATGCACTTCCTCTGGGCACAGTGGCTTAAATCTACACCTCTTCTTACATTGAGAAGTGTTAATCAGTCATGTTTTAGGGGGAAATGCTTTGCAGGCATGAGGCCATGACCCTTTTGTATACAACATTGCTCTTAGTGGTCCAGAGCTGGATGTCAACATGAACTGGAGATTTTAAGTTCCTTGCAGCAGAGCCCTCTCCCATACTGTTCTCACTGCCTTTGTCATGCTGAAATCGGGACCTGCCGGCCAGTGTTGGACTGGGGCATGAAGACCCACCAGGGAACTACAGTTCTAGGGGGTCCATGCTTAAGGACATCTCTTCAGCATTGATCTTCAGCTCTTTCCAACTGCCCCCCCCCCCCCCCATGGTACATTGACACCCACGGGAGGGACACTGGGAGAGTCTTGAAATATTGGTATTGTCCTGCTGTAATCTACCACAATTGTCATAGACTTGATATTCGGAACCTGAGCCAATGGTAAAGTCAGTCTGGAAACCGATGGTGCTGCCTAGGAGTCGATTGTAGGATCGCTCTGGGATCCAATGGTGTGACCTGGGAGCAGATGGTATCCGAAGCCTGTGTAGATATCCTGGGCTGGGCACAGAAGACTGAAACACACGGGAAATGGTAACAGCGGGAGTTTCTGGCAGCAGCTGAGTATCCAAGTAGGCAGAACAACAGGACACCGGTATCTAGATGTCTGAAGAAAGCCTGGAGCCTTGGGAGCTGATGCTGGAAACTTGCACAGGAACTGACAAGTTGTTCAACTCAAGGAGCATTCTGGGAGGTTTATAACCCCCCAGATGGCTGCTGATTAGCTGCATCTTGCAGCAGCACACACAGAACCAGGAAATTAATATACAGTATATGGATTTATCTGGATCATATGACTAGGCTGGATTCAGTGGACAGGTGTCCGGAGGTCAGGCTATTCAGAGTGACAGGCAGCTACACAGGACTGTGACACAGTGACAATATGCCAGTATCCGCAGAGCGCATCCAGTGGCAGAATGCACCAACGCACTGCACACCAAAGAACTGGGGTTCCTGACAACAAGTCACCATTATTATTATTTCCATCAAGAAGAACTGGGTGAAGAACTTTCTGCACAGATTGTAAAAATGTCTTGTTTCCTAAAAGATCTCCTAAGGTGCATCTTTGTATTCACATTTAATACATTTATAAACACTAGTTAGGTCCTCTCTAAGGAATATGTTTTTTTTTTCTAATATATTACCTATCATTAATAATGTTTCTAGCCTCGGAGCGCCTAAAAGTAAACACAGACAGACCCACCTGAGCATCACACCGTTACTATTACTGACTCCTCCTGCCTCTTAGTCTGCTAGAGTTCTATGTAGGCCCTCTCCTGGACATTGGCAGCATTCCTATCCCAGTTCTTCGAGCTGCAACTGCCCCACTTCTGCACCACTTCCAATATTTGATAAATCTCCCCCTTATGTATATTTGCAGTAAGTAGCCAGCTCTGTTGTCACAGATGGTCCAGCTTTTCAATCACACATACTGTGCCCCCTGACCTCTGCTCTCCAAATATCAGTTCCAGTCCACCTGACCCCTGCTTCTCCTGGTTACTGCTTGACACAAGTACTGGTACATGCAGTGCACTGAGAGCTGACTGGGGCATGGGTAGTGGGGGGCATCGGTAGTGAAGGCATTTTCAAATCTGGTAGGTGTTGCCAAGCTCCTTGCAAAGAAGAATATTCTGCCTGCAGCCACCCGCCAAGCAGTGGCATGCAGGGCTACAAAATAACATTTTTAAATGCCGGTAGCTGACCTCAAACCCAGACAGGACCCTCCAACAAGCCCATTCCTAGATAATCAGTTAACACCCCCATCCCCCCAACTATCAGTGTTCATGATGCGTTTATATACTGTACTTTCAACACCTTTATTCTGGTTTGACATTGTCAGGCGATAAATATACAATTTTTGCAGCAAGAGAAATAATAAAATGTGACACTGATCGCATACTACGGGAATTGCAAAATCCTAAGTGAATGTAATAATCCCAGGATTGTAGGGTCACTTCATGTAGAAGATGTGAGCAGACATGTCCTTGGCTAGTTTACATTAGCAACAGAACTATCATAAGGTCTAATTATCCATGTTTAGTCATCAGGAAGTTTTATTTTCAGTGCGGAATACTTTGTGATCTCTCAGTGAAAGTATTGGAAGTCTACAGAAACCTGAAGGCAGCTGACAAGCTTGAAAATTTGCTCTGCTTTTGTTTTGAGACACAAATAGGTGACATTTTGGAACCAGTGGTGGGAGAGCATAAAGCAAGCAAAGCTAATGAGGGATGTTCATGCTTAGCCGAGGGACCGTAGTGGGGTTATTGATGTATGTTATTAAAGGATTTTTAATTGGGGAAAGTGGGGTTGGGTGGGGGAGCATAGTCTAACATTGATTGCTCTTTGTCTCTGTCTGACTGAACAATAAAGACAATATAGAACTGATTACACAAGAGGACACTGGGTATTGCAATCCCTGTTTACACAAAGTGCACAAAGTTAGCGGAAGAGCTATAAGGCCTGATTCAGTGGAAGCAGATCCCAGCATTACTGCGTCCTTTTTGGAGACAAATGTAATTTCATATCTGGAGACACATGTACGCTACTGTATAACCACATCTCCCAATCCACTAATCTGCTGAACTGTTGTGTGTTCCACTCTTTGTGCCTAATTCAGAGTTTAATGCAAATACAAAATCTTTCTCAAATGTACAAAACCATGTGCACTGCAGGTGGGGCAAATGTCACATGTACATAGAGTTAGATTTACGTGAGTTATTTTGTTTCCGTGCAGGGTAAATACTGGCTACATTTTTCACACTGCAAGATTAGATTTCAGTGTGAATAACCCCACCCAAATGTAACTCACTCTGCAAATGTTCCATTTGCCCCACCTGCAGTGCATCACACTTGCCAAGGCATTTGCACAGGCGGGGGAGGGAAGGGGGCTCGCGCAGGGGAATGCCCAGCATTTTATGGGCATCCCCTTGAAAAATCTGGGCATTCCCCTGCACCCGCCTCCTTTTCGCCCATCTTCATCTCTAGACTGACTTTCATTTGCAAACAGGAAAAAAATCATTTGACGGTCAGCGACCATGGAATGATTTTCGCCCGTGTGGCAGCATGGGAAGGGATGTGTAAGCAAACACATGAGTCGTATGGTTGGGGGCAGACATTCAGATGACTGGACGGTGGGTTTGCCTGTGCACTAGGCTGCGAACATGTACAGCCTAGGGATCAAGTCTGAATCAGGGCCATGGTTTTATCCATTTGAGAAACATTCTGCTTGTTATCAACAATCAGGCCCTTTGACTCCTGCTTTGAATTTAGAATTGCTACATGTAGACTCTTTATGCACCTATGTTTTAGAACAATAGATCTATCTACTCTACTGTTAATTAATTTTCTTTTTACCTAACTTCTTTTTACCTATCCCTATCTCACCTTATCTGCGCCCCTACCTGCTCCCTTTATACCACCCCCTCCCCATATCCTTCTTATTCCTGTTAAGAATTCTCCTACAGAGAGCATGTATTCCCACTGTACTTTTGAGCCACCACCATGTGCTCCATCTGCTAGAAGAGTTGTCTGTCCACTGTACTTGCATTCATTGACATTTTAGCAATTATTTATGATAACATCACCTTTAATTTTGCTTTTACTTTATAACATACTGTACTGTATATGGTTTATAACAGATAAGGGTTTTGAGCACTGTGTAAATAATAAGCTTTAGGGGGTATTCAATCCCGGGTCACGACTATTGGTCCGTCCCGACAGCCGTGACCCTGGCCCATTTTCATTTTGCTTGACCTCAAATCACCAGGTGGGATTCAATGTCCCGCCTGCCGATTTGTGAAAAGGGGGCCTGTCCATGTAAATGACCATGGTTTGCCCAGATTGCAACAATTCACAGCCATTCTCAGCTAAATGGGCCAGGCTGCTTTTAAAGTCCGGGTCCATTCTGTCGATCTGCCTCTTCAATGCTGTCAGGCAAGACAGCATTGAATAGGAGCCCGCCGCTATTTCCCCCATCAGAAATAGCGGCGGGGATTAAGTACCCTCCTTAGTGTCAAGTGGCCTGAGTGAGTTTTGGAATACTCAGCCTTTGCACACACAAGAAAGCCCAACCACAGTCTGAAACCAGCCATGAACTTGCAGAAGACCTGAACAAGTTCTACTGCAGATTTGAGCATGCTGTACCTCCCCCACCCCATCACAAAGACCACCACACTCAGGCCCTCCATGTGGACCAAGGTGAGGTAGAAGCAGTACTCAAAAGAATAAAACCTAAGAAGGCTGCAGGACCAGATGGTGTGTCGCCATCCAGCCTTAGGACCTGTGCAGCTCAGCTCGCCCCCATCTTCATAATGATATTCAACTCCTCCATGGACTCGTGCAAGGTTCCTGCCTGCTTCAAACGCTCTATCCTCATCCTGGTCCCTAAGAAAACACCCGCAAAGGACCTAAATGACTTCAGGCCAATTGCACTAACCTCAGTGGCCATGAAAGCATTTAAAAGACTAGTACTGAAGCACCTGAGAGAAGTGACGAACTCTCACCTTGATCCCATACAGTTCGCCTACTGGGCGAACAGAAGTGTAGAAGATGCGGTCAACCCTGGACTGCACCATATTTTACAACACTTCAACCACCAAGGCACCTATGCGAGAGTCCTATTCGTGGACTTCAACTCAACATTTAATACTACCTGGCATCCTGCAGCCAAAACTCCTCTCCTTAGGAGTCCCAGGATCAACATTTTCATGGATAGTGGACTTTCTAATGGTAAGGGAACAGGTGGTCAAAGCTGGCGCCTTCTCGTCCAGCACACGAACAATCAGTACTGGAGCCCCCCAAGGATGCATCCTCTCCCCTCTGCTCTTCTCTCTCTACACAAATGACTGCACCTCAGCTGAGCAGTCAGTGAAAATCATCAAATTCGCAGACGACACCACTATCACCGGCCTAATCAAGGATGGTGACGAGACCGCGTACAGGCATGCAGTGGAGAAGCTGACACAGTGGTGCAGCAGCAACAACCTCGATCTAAATCCCACCAAAACAGTTGAGATGGTGGTCGACTACAGGAAAAAAACAAATGCACTAGTCCCGCTAACAATAGCCAATGCAGTGGTATCGCGGGTTGAATCCTTTAAATTCCTAGGGACAACCATGTCCAGTGACCTAAGATGGGGATTAAACATAACCACAAACATCAAAAAGGCCCAACATCACCTGTTCTTCCTGAGGCAACTCAGGAAATTCAACATCCCACAGGAGCTGCTGTGCGTATTCTACACCGCCATCGTGGAATCTGTCTTATGTTCCTCGATCACAATCTGGTATGGTGGCGCAAGCGAGAATGACAAACAAAAACTGCAGAGGGTAGTGAAGACTTGATAAGAGATCTGTTCTCATCCAGGGTAAGGAAATGCGCTAAGAAGATCACAAAGGAGAAGCTGCATCCTAGTCACAACCTGTTCGACATCCTACCATCCGGAAGACAGTTCAGGTCCATCCCCGTCAAAACATCCAGATCCGCAAGAAGCTTCTTTCCGTTAGCCGTCCATCACCTGAACAATCCAATCAAAGCGAATGCAATCCCAATATCAACAGCCAAACAACATGTCCCTACTTGGCGACCTGACTGCCATAGTCGTAGCTAGAAATTAAATGCTTGTAATGTCTTTATGTAATGTATGTAATGTCTCCCCCCCCTCCTTTTCATCCCTGCTTGATGCTGCACTGTAATCCACAAAAAATTCCTAGTGTGCGCAAGCTTACATGGCCAATAAAGTTGTTTCTATTCTATATTATACTCAGGCTTTCACATGGGCGAGATTTCACTATGGCAGGGCGGCAGCTAAATGATCGCATGGCTCTGCTTTTTAGCAGCCCTACAATCAGTTCTGAGTCAGGCCCATTATGTCTTTGAGGAATCATTATAGCATCTTTCTTATTACAGTGTTATATTTTTTTGCTGTGACATCCCGTTTACTTCTGCTCACCTGCACAGTTCACATAAAGCCCTTATTTCCTTATCATGTCTATATTTGCTAGTATTACACACCCTAATTATGTAATTACTGTCACATTAAGGGAGAGTCTCTTTTAATTAGCAAAATTTACATATATTACTTTTTTTGTACATTATAGCCTGGAGACCAGATACATCCTTAGCTGTTTACTTTATTCTTGGGAAGGTATGAACTTACTCAATAAGGCTTCTGAAGTACAATATGGACAAATAATATAGAGGAACATGACCCCAGCTCACTGGAATAGGGCATCAAAAGTGTCTTGCATCCTACATAATAATAAAATGCATAGATCTTTCAGCCTGATTCGGACCTATTGTTTAGGCTGTGTATCCAGCTGGAATGTTGTTCTCCGGCATGCTGTGACTTGTGGTTCTCCAAGTCCTTATATACAGGGGATGCTTGCTGGGACTTTTACTTCCAAAGCATAGCCCATTGTATTTTTACTCTATTTTTTTTAAAACAACAATCAGCCCGGTATCCACAGCCCAGGGACATTGGGGACAGCCCCGGCTTCAGGGCCGGACTGGGACCAAAAATGGGCCCTGGCATTTTGAGCACACAGGTCCACCTGAAGTAGGCAGGACCATTGCGCGGCGAAGTCACGTGGCGAAAAGGGACGTGGTCTCTGGCATCAGAGCTGGCCGTATCCAAATTAATGCCTCAGATGCATTCACATAATTACCCATAGTTACACTGTATAGCAAACTTATTCATTAATAGAATATGTGTGGAATTTATATTTTACTTTCCAGCAGAACACACACTGAGCTCCACTGATGTGTAATGGAGCCAGTACAGGAACATGGAGCATATCATATGCTCTATGTGCCTTTACTGGCTCCATTACACACCACCCACTGACTGACTGTCCCCAGACTCCCCACAGACTACACTCAGTGCAGGAGTGGTGCACTCACTAGTTTCATCACAGGACCTGACAGGTGATGATGGATCTCCCCGGGTCGAATTACAAACTGTGCAGGAAGTGGGTCCTCTCCTGGGCTGTCAGAGGGAGTCTCCGTCACGGAGACCAAATCAATCATGCCGCTGCGGTGCTGCGATGGTGCCCGAATGACTGCTGTCCTGCCTTCTCCTTCTCCCAGCACGTGCCGCGGCAGCTGGCAGAGGGGCGGGACAGACTGTCAGTGACCAGTGTGGGGTGCGGCAATCACGTGGGGGTGAGTTGGGCTGCCTGGCCGGGCGGAAGTGAAGATGGCTACGAGTGGAGCCTGTGCCAGGTAGCGTCCGTTGAAAAGTAATGACAACATCCTGTAAAGCTGCACCAGTAACATCCGGTAAAGCTCTACTGTGTCCTCACAAAATCGGCCCACAAGGCCATCGGTCCTTCTGGCATTTGCCAGAAGTGCCAGATGGCCAGTCCGGCCCTGCCCGGCTTCATCCCTGGCCAATGGGTGCCCTGAAGGTAGGTGACCCCTCTATTGGAGGGGGACTTTGTATAAAAAGTGTCTGTTGGAGCCCGGTGCTGGTTCAGGAAATACGGGGAACCCCTAAAACATTTTTCTCTGATTTTCTGCTCCATATAGCACTGTTCAGGAAATACAGGGAACCCCCACAACATTTTTTAATGCTTTTCTGCTTCATATAGGACTGTTCAGGCCACCCCCCAAACACCATAGATGGCCATCCTATCAGATAGTCATGGTACCTGCGATTTGCATCAGATAAATCACAAGTGATTTACCTGATGCAAAGCTTATGTAAAAAAAGGCACATGAAGTGCAAAACTGGCTGCTGAACTCTGGAGAGCTGACATGAGAAGTTCAAAAGTACTCAGATGCAATTTTACAGCTCAGATAAATCTCACCCCTTTGAAAAAGCTGGGAACCCCCAGCGAAACGCGTCAGGCGCCAGACACTCCCAATCTCCGCTTCTCTAGTGAGGATTACAAATGTTTATGGACTTTCACTTTGGACCCTAAACCCATATTGACCAACGAACAACTCCACTGCGGCTGCTACCACTCCATAGGACTTCAGGATTCTGCCACCAATAAAGATGCAAGATCCATCCTAGGTATCGTGAGTGGTCACACTTTATTTGAAATATAGCAGCTTACAAACATAAAGGACATCAGCATTCCTCCGGTATCTTTCCGCTTTGGAAAAGACTGGGACATACCCTGTCAAAGGGTCCATTTAAAATTCCACGTCCAGAGAATTTATTAGTCACCCTACATACAAAAAGGAGAAAATAGGGGTGCCTATTCCCTTGCAATTGCCTATGAGCCTATGAGCACCCTTTACATGTTTTATTTTTATTTTCATTTATATGTATGTCAGTTAATTGTTTATGCATGTTATTAATTATTGGTATAATACCAAAAATAAATGTTCAAATATATATTTTATTATAGAATTGTTGTGTGGATTAATCTTTCCTCAAAAAAGCGGGGTTTCCTTTACCTTTTCTTCAGCTAAATCTCATAGTCTATGGGGCCCTTAAGTTTTGGTAATACCCAGGGGCTGGCTGGCAACTTTTAGCCTGGAGGGCAACACAAGCAAGTGGCCCACCACCACACACACCCTCACAAATATATACCTTTATATACTTATATATGTGTGTGTGTGTGTGTGTGTGTGTGTGTATATATTATATATATATATACGCATGTTTATATATACTGTGTGTGTGTGTGTGTGTATATGTATGCATGTTTATATATACTGTGTGTGTGCACGCATGACATAACTGCTGCTTCCCTACATGCTCGTTGTAAGGAGTTAAATGCCTATTGCCAAGGGTTTCATGCTTGTTGCCAATGGTTTCATGCACATTGCAAAAGGGGATTAAATGTTGTTGTTTTTTGCCAGGGAAGTTACATGCTCATTGTCATGGGGGAATAAATGCACATTGCAAGGGTGCTTACATGCTCGTTGCCCATAGGGAGTTTCTTGCATGTTGCCCAGGGGGGAGTTACATGCTCGTTGCCCAGGGGGGAGTTACATGCTCATTGCCATGGGGGAATACATGCTCATTGCCATGGGGGAATACATGCTCATTGCCAGGGGGAGTTACTTGCTCGTTTCCCAACCTACAGCAGTGTTACATGCTCATTGCTGGGGGTGCACACTGCACACCAGCACTCCTGGAATCCACACTTCCGGGTAGAACTGGATGCTCTGCACTCCCTTGTCAGACGCTAGAGGTGCATCAGCACCTCAAATGTCTGTATCTATGTGTTCTGGTGGGGATTGCAGTGTGTGGGACCTTTACACACATAATTACCCCAGTAACAGTGCTGCTTGCACACATAATGCCAGCAGTAGTGCAGCTTAACCTCATAATGCCCAAATTGCAGCACCCCTTACATGCATAACACACCAAGTAGCAGTGCTGCTTACACGCATAACAAACCCTGGGAGCAGCACCGCTAACCCGCATATTGGCCACAGCACCGCTAATCCGCATATTGGCCACAGCACCGCTAATCTGCATATTGGCCACAGCACCACTAACACGCATATTGGCCACAGCACCACTAACACGCATATTGGCCACAGCACAGCTAACACGCATATTGGCCACAGCACCACTAACACGCATATTGGCCACAGCACCGCTAACACACATAATGCCCCCAGGAGCAGCGATGATGTCCCAAGTAGCAGCACTACTTACAGTAGCAGAGGATAGTGCATAATTCCCCCAGGAGCAGCGACGATGTCCCAAGTAGCAGCACTACTTACAGTAGCAGAGGATAGTGCATAATTCCCCCAGGAGCAGCACTACTTACAGTAGCAGAGCATAGTGCATAATTCCCCCAGGAGCAGCGACGATGTCCCAAGTAGCAGCACTACTTACAGTAGCAGAGCATAGTGCATAATTCCCCCAGGAGCAGCGACGATGTCCCAAGTAGCAGCACTACTTACAGTAGCAGAGCATAGTGCATAATTCCCCAAGTAGCAGCACTACTTACAGTAGCAGAGCATAGTGCATAATTCCCCCAGGAGCAGCCCTGCCTTCACACATAATGCTTCATGTGACATGGCTATATACATATTGGCCATACACACTGAGTCACACTGACCTGACTGACTGTGGCACCACTTGGCTTAATGGAATGGAATGGATGACCCGGCCAAACTGCTCTCATGTAACCCCGCCCCCTTTGAGCCATGTAGCCCCGCCCCTTGGCGCCGGTAACTCCGCCCCCTTTTCGGGACCCGCTGTCTGTTCCTGTGAAGGGGTGCAGGCCAGGGTGGGAGGCTCATTTATCTGCAAGCTCGCTTAATATTTTTTTTTATTATACTTTATCTTTAAAACATTGGCTTTCAAGTATAGTTGTATTATTTCAGTCGTCCCCCCCCCCCCCACAAAAAAAAATCAAAAAAACATCTGTTTTGACAATGTTTTGATTGAATACCCCCTTAGACATAGGCGAATCTAAGGGGTGGTCCGGGGGTGCACCAGACCACCCATTACACCAACGACTGTACACAATTTAAAGAAATGACAGCCAGGCAGAGAGAGCGGTGTGCTGCCGGGCTGTATAGTCTAAGCAGGTCCATCGATATTTTTAATTCTCCCGCTGGACCGGGAGCCAATCAGAGCTCATGGTCCGGCAGCCAATCAGATGCGGCATTGGTGGTATTGGTGGCTGCTCCTGACCATGAGCTCCTCCAGCGGGAGAATTGAAAATATTGACGGACCTGCTTAGACTATACACATCTCTCTCTGCCTGGCATTTCTTTAAATTGTGTGCGTCCAGCGGGTGATGAGCAATCCCCCCCCTTGGCAATGAGCAATTCCCCACCCCCCTTGGCAATGAGCAATCCCCCCCCCCTTAGCAATGAGCATCCCCCCCTTTGGCAAAGAGCAATTTCACTCCCCCTTTACAATGAGCATTTAACTCCCCCTTGGCAATGAGCAATTCACTCCCTCTTGGCAACAAGCATGTATTCCCCTTGGCAACTGAGCAATCACCCCCCCCCCCCCCTCGGTTGGCAATGATAAATGTCACTCTCCCTTTTGCAATGAACATTTAACTCCCTCTTGGCAACAAGAATGTATTCCCCCTTGGCAACAAGCATGAAGCCCCCTTGGCACTTAGCATGAAGCCCATGGCATCGAGCATGAAGCCCCTGGCATCAAGCAAGAACCCCCTAGCAATGAGCATGTAGGTAAGCGACACTTACATGTCAAATATGTAATGGGCATTAAGGTTTGTTATATAGTATGTAATGGGCATCATGATGTGTGGCACAATGTGTAATGGGCATTATGGTTTGTGTCCTTATGTATAATTGGCATTACGGTGTGTGGCTTTATATGTAATGGGTATAACCGAGTTTGGTAAAATGTGTAATGGGCATTATGGTGTGTGGTCAAATGTGTAATACCACACCCCTTTTTGTGATGCCACACCTCCTTTACGTGGGCCACACCCCCTTTTCACAGTGCAAGGGTCCAACCTACTTGAGTATTTGGATCTGGGACCACCCATTATCATATTTCTAGATTCGCCTATGCCCTTTTAGTACCTCCAAGTTCAAGCTCAGTATTTCCTGTGAGATTCAGATCCAACAATGAGGCAAAATGCCATCCTCCCTGCATCAGATCTAGCATTTTTGGGTTCTGAGCAGGGGCATTTTCTGTTATAATTACTGTGCAGGGCCAAGGAGGTTAAACTAGTTCTGCCTCACCATTACATGTGTTCTACCATCACCCTTACATGTGGTGGAACTCAGTTTCACCCCATTCTCCCCCACTTTAACCTTTGGATAAGAGTTCTGGTTGAAATGATTGCCACCAGTCTACAAATAAACCAATAATTTTAAAAGACCAAATGGAAGTCATGCATGTATTTTTATAAACTTTATAAACTTTTATAAACATCTCTGCATATGTGCATTTTGTTCGGCGGGCACACACACACACCACAGTAGGCTGGGGGCGGAGAAGGGTGTGGGATGCCGGGCATCCCCATTACCATATGGGAATGTCCAGCATTTTATGGGCGTTCTAATGCTAATGAGGCTGTGACGCGGGAAGGGGGGGGCTGCTGACATCACTGGATTTCAGTTGCCCACCCATTTCCTCCCCATTATGCATGGATATGTAAGGTTGCTCAGAGCAACTTTGGGAATGGAATAGGTGGCGGCAGCCAACCATTCGCAAGGCGGGGTTTGGTGGACTCGCAAGGCTGCGAATTCACAATTTTACGAATCAAACAGAATAAGCCTCTGTATGCATGTATATATGGATGGATGGATGAATGGATGGATGGAAGAATGTAGGAGCAATGTACAGTAGGAACAGACATGGTCTATGATAAAATCGTCTATCTAAACTTTAGGAGTTTTTTTGAGGTGCAACATTGTGTTCATCCCTCTATTTTAATGTTACTGTGTTTTATTAATTTGAATATGAATATTTGAAATATGTGATTATACTAAAGCATTATTTACTCTTTGAACTCAATCCAATCGTAATTTTTAACATTTTTTTTCAAGAACTGCTTATATATTTCTATGGTTTTTGAGGTTACAAGACTGCAAGAGACTGGGGGGGTTATTTTGGTTCACTCCTTCTGGCAAATTCCTTCTCAAATGGACAAAACCATGTGCACTGCAGGTGGGGTAGATGTTACTTGTGCAGAGAGAATTCGATTTGGGTGGGGTTTTACTTCAAAGTGAGATCTATATTGCAGTGTAAAAAAAAAAAATCAGTCGGTATTTTCCCTGCACAGAAACAAAGTAACTTACCCAAATTATCTGCACATTTTACATCTGCCCCCTGCAGTGCACATGGTTTTGTCCATCTAAGAAGGAATTTGCCAGAAGGAGTGAACCAGAATAACCCCCTGGATGAGAGGAGTAAAGCATAGGATGGACTCAATGGTGATACCAAGACTGAGAAACAAATGAAAGTGGAATATTGTTGATAATGTGGGATATTATATATATAAATAGTATTGCCCCAGGGCACATTTATATGTAAGAAATGTTTTAAATCATTTTTAATAAAAATAAATAAATAAAGAAAACTCATTACAATGCTTTAGTGAAGATGTGTGTAAAAGCACCTATGCACCAAGTAAAGTGTATTAGTCTACTGTACATCTTTTTCATAGTTTTTTATTGTTGTGTAAAGCCCCGTACACACTCATTGACTTTCAGCTTGGCCGCCTAGTGTGCTCCTACACGCTCCTACACACTACACCAGTGTTTGGTTTTGCAGTGTAAATGATTGCCGCTTTAAAAAACCTAGATATTTCTTACCAAAATCTCTTACTTTTTGAATCTCTCATCTTATTAAATTTCACCCACAGTGTCTGCTGATTAAATTGCTTAATAGAAGTCTGTATTCACTTGTAAACGCACATAAGTTGAATACTTAATTGCAGAGAACACATTGGACTGGTGTGGTCTCAGGGTACCTTTTGTTATCAGTATAAACTCTCACTTTCCACCAATACAAGTATTACTACTGTATCTTGATCATCTGCCATTCTAGATCTAGATTTTCTTGTTGTACTTTTGCCGAGTAGTTCTAATCTTTTAATTGCCAATTATTTGCCATGTATCGGCTCTCTCCCAGGCTTGTTTGTGACATTACCTTATATGACCCATTTCTTTTTTGTTCTGCCACTGCTTAAGAAATGCCTGTGATGAAGCATTCAGTCCTTTTGGCATAAAGTCATTTGATCAGGAAAGAAGAATGTTGCGCCAAAGTTTCTAGTTGGCTCTTAACTACTTCTTGAGTTTAAGTTTCTTACGTTTAGCATCACACAAACTATTAGATAATTAAAATCACTCTTTTTTATTTTTTTGCTCCGACATTGCAAATTGATTTGTCAAAAAATAAACCATGTCTTATGCAACGTTCATCAAGCTGTAAAACTCACAGGATGGTGAGCGCATTCGAGATTGTTCAGTTGTTTGCCATGGGGCGGAAGATAATTAGTTCACCTGTATATACTGTAGGACGAACTGTCACCCTATTTGCTCTCTAGGATGAGTTTAACCCCTTACAGCATACTTGCTTATTTTAATAAACCCTCTATTAGAGAGTTCTGGAAACGGCAACCTTGTTTAAGGTGCAGAGAGATGCGTTACCACAATATTATTATTAAGGCCCTACTATGGCTCCTGTGCGTTCTGTTGGAAGTTTAAAAACCACATGCAAATCCTAGGTGTTGGGAGTCAGTGTAACAGTTCCAACGAGTGTCAAGACACTAAAGGCCCATACAGACACTACGATGTGTCACATCTTAACTACCATCGTTCATTTTCACCCTTGAAGTGAAAATGAAAGACCTCAGCATTGCTGTGATCGCTGGTGCACGACGGATGAGAAACGACCACAAACGATGCAGGTCCTTTTTCTATTGAAAAAACAAACAATGTTAACGACCATAGCCAAATTGACCTGCATGCATTGACGATAGCTATGGTCTTTAACGACCCACGGGTACGCGCATCGTTTGTAGTCGTCCATCATTCACAGCATAAACACTAGACGATGTTGAAAGATTCACCTCCTGAACGACCCTGAACGAAGTCGTTCTGAGTTGTTCAGGAGGTGATTTATAATGGGGTCGTTCATCATCATTAAGGCATCATCGAAGTGTCTGTATGGGCCTTAAGATCTCTTCTTCAGCCCTGAAGATTAAAAATGTGGATTCCCACACTTCTACCGGAAAGCACAGGAGCCATAGCAGGGAATTCTAGACTGCCTCCCTAAAACACCCCCTGCGGCTTCTCCTTAACCCCTCCCATACGATTCAATATCACTTTCATTTTATGATCTATACAAGATTTAACTGCTTATTTTGACATTCATGTGAGCTCATTTCTAATGTTATATTTTATCTGATATGTATTATCTCATTGAAATAAATCTTTCCTTTCATTTAATCAACGTCATGCTCAAGTTGTCCACCATTATGTTTTGATGTGTTTATTTCACTGGGGAGCTCCCATTACATACATCATTTTCTTTGTTTTACTATTTACCTAAGGTTTAAGAGTAACCCTCTGCTGGTATCCAGGTAGCGCCCATAACTTCTCTCCACAGTTTATCATTATGGCCCTGACCGCTGCTGCTTAAAGCTCTGATTCACAGCATTGTACAGCAGGATCACGTTTGCAGTGAATCCCATAATCAAACCCACAGTACACCTATTACACTTGGTAAGCGGGCAGCATAAAGGAAACTGACTTACTCTCTCAAAACTCCAGTAAGGACCCCAAAATTCATGACACCCCTGGAAATTCCTGTACTGTGGTAAAAGTTATGCAGGAAGATTCATTTTTTAGACAAACTTGCATGTAATAAAAACATTAAAACTTACAACTGACATGTAATAAAATAATATACTGGTTTTGCCTCATTCATAATTAATATAGGACAGGGGTTCTCCATTTATTCTAATCTGGGACCCCATCAGACATTAAAAATTATTACAGTACCCCAGCAAGTTACCACAGAATGCCCCCTCATATGTGGCCAGCAGACTGAACAACCACGGCAGCATTATGGAGGCTCAAAACAGAAGTGAAGTGGCTGCTAATGCACTTACTTAATTTCTTACACAAATGAAAATGTTTTAATGTTTTTATTATATGCAAGTTTGTCTAAAAGTGTATCTTC
This sequence comes from Crinia signifera, assembly GCF_055691185.1. Lineage (NCBI taxonomy): Eukaryota > Metazoa > Chordata > Amphibia > Anura > Myobatrachidae > Crinia > Crinia signifera. Next base: position 305,845,758 of record NC_139217.1, on the reverse strand, counting down.
CTGCATAGGTCTTCTCAGTGTCCCTGCCCTGCATCTGGTTAATATATTTATGAGAATGCTAAAGTGAATACCTACTGTGAATTCTTTGGGGATGACATGGAGGCAGTGGATGACAGGGGGAGGCAGAGGATGGCAGGAAGCCGGCCTTATATATCCTCAGATCTCTCAGCCAGTGATGCGAGGAGTCTGAAGTAACAGACTCACTGACAGACCGTCATCAGCCTAATGGTCAGCAATACGCAGTCTCGACATCATGTTGAGATAGTCGCAACCCACTTTTGGGACAGGACCCACAGATTGAGAACCTATAAGATTAGAGCATTTTGAAGAAACATATATTTTTTTCAGGCTGCAGTGTTACAGTAGTTATTAATACCCCTTTCAGACAGGAAATCCCCAAAAACCCAGGTATTTCCAGGATACAAAAACCCGGGTAGAACTAGGCTGAAAGGTGCTGACCCCCTTTCACACAGCAACAAAAACCCGGGTATTTCCCGTGTCGACCCCTTTCACACAGAAGCTGGATTTTTCCTGCAAATCTCTGTGTGTCATGAGAAAAGGACAGTTTTAAAGGCACACAGAGACGAGGTCACCAAAAGTGGGTGGTGAGTGCTCACTACAGTGCATTAACCATAGCATGACTGAAGGATATGTTGTAAACAAGTTTTATTGTTTTTATATACTGGAAGGTGCATGTTACCTCACATGGCTGTCAGTATATTTGCAATGTTTGAGTACATTGTGGCATCTTTGACTGTCCCAGTCATCTGTTTGCCGATATCCTCCTCCCCTCTCACTGCCAGCAGCTCTCACCTCTTGCTTCTTCCAGTGAGCCATGCTATCCTTTCTTCAGCTCCCTGATGACCTTAGAGGCCAGCCCACACTCCCAGCCAATCAGAGAGGCCCATTATCACAACCAATCAGCCAGCACCCCACCAGTAGAGCCAATCAGTGCCTAACAATGTGTAATAATCCCAAAAACTCGGGTCGTTTCCTTTCAGACAGCCGGCGACCCGGGTTTTTGGAATTCAGACCCGGGAAAAGCCCAGGTAAATTCCTGGGTTGAAGCCCTGGTATTTTAGACCCGGTTTGACCCTTTCAGACAGAAAAAAACCCCTCCTGTACCAGGGAAATTCCCGGGAAGGGGGAGGGGGGCTTCTGTCTGAAAGGGGTATAACTAACCTCTGCATATGCTCTAGTTCAGTATCTGGCGCCACTACAGTATTTGCTGGAGTCAAGAATTAGCACACTGGCTGTATGCATCTACACCAACAGATTTTGTTATTCTGCTACAGTAAGTTATTTATGTACAGTAAGTACCCCATATCTTATGTTGAAACTGCACGTAGGCAGGGATACAGTACAATTACCTTCTTTATCTTCTATTCCATTTCATTTTATGTACAGTATGATACTCATTTGTCTCACCAACATCTCATTTACTAAATTTAAAGGGTGATTTGCTGTTTGGGATTTATATAGATAATACAGGCTATAACATTTATTTCCCCCAGATTTTATCTATAACTTTGCAGTGGTTCCTGAATATAATGGATATAATATTGTGTTATAAGGGTTCTTTGTTTTGTAAAGTTTGTGCCAGTAGATTTGGAAAGACAAGATAATACCATAGAACTAAATAATGAGAGTGGAGCTGGCCAAGGGCAGTGCAGCTTTCTAGTTCACCGTCCTTTCCACCAGTCTATGATTTACAGAAAGGTAGATGGGGGCGTGCCATGTGGCCACGCCCCCTTGACATGCGTGCATGAGCCTACTACGCATTAACACTTGTAAATATGCCAATGTTCAATTAATACATTTGCCTTTCTTGGTGTCATGGTAATTGAGATGGAACAAAGATACATTCATACAAACAATGTATAATTAAGGCAAACAATACAATATGTTTAAAAGCAATCTTTAATGGAATGTTTTGGGGGTCAGTTTCAAGCTCTTGAAATGTAATATGGCATTGAAGCTTTTTGTTTTCAAGCAGTGGCTGCAGTGAGCAGATTGTATTCTTCACGGTGATATTAAGATTTTGTTTAATCACCTAAAGTAAGATTAAGCAAAATGGTTTGATAATCTCCTTTGGTATCATCCTACAAATAAACGAATACAAAAGTTAATTATAGATTCAAACAAATGTAAAGTAAAACACATCCACCAAAGCTAAAACTAATATTTACTTGTGACTCCAAGCCTGATTGCAAATCAATTTATTTCTCTAATGGGCAAAACCATGCAGGTGGGACAGATGTAACATGTGCAGAGAGAGTTAGTTTTGGGTGAGTTAATATAACTCAATATGTTTCTGTGCAAGGTAAATACTGGCTGCTTTATTGTTACACTGCAATTTAGATTTCAGTTTGAATACACCCCACCCAAATATAACTCTTTCTGCACATGTTATATCTGACCCACCTGTAGAGCAACTTGGTTTTATCCATTTTTTCAGAAGAAATTTGCCCTGCAATCAGGTCGGAATTAGGCCTATTATTTCAGCTTCTGTTCTGGTTATCCATTTCTCTGTGTCAAAAGCTTACTGACATTAGAATTGACTAATGTCAATTTTACTTTCTTAATACTGTATATCATGCTTTTTAATTATCCAAGACCCAAATACAGGTTGAGTATCCCTTATCCGAAATGTTCGGGACCACAAACATTTCTGATAAGGGATTTTTCCGGTTTTTGGAATATTTTTTTTACATACTTACCTGGTTCCATGGAGGTGCTCCGATGGTCCCCCGGAGTCCACGGTGTCACCTGGCATCCACGGTGGCCTTTCAGGATCCTCTTCAGTGGTCCCAGAGGTGCATTATGCGGGTTTGCAGGCGCGCCGGTGATGCCCACGCACTCACACTATGCACCCCTGGGACTGGAGATGCCGCTAAAGAATATCCTGAAGCCCACCGTAGATGCCGGGGGATGCGGTAAGTATCAAAAAAGGGGCGGGGGAACAACCACAAAAAAATTCTGAAAAACCATAGTTTTTGGATTATTTCGGGTTTTGGATATTCGGATACGGGATACTCAACCTGTAATGCTTTCAGCAGATCCAAAACTGACATGCTATCATGCCAGTTTGAGGATTAAAGAACCTCATGATAAGTTCTCACTGAAGGCAATATGGATTAACTGTGACAGTAGCTGCTGAGAAAGTCACTTTTGCCATGCTTTCCAAAACAGATATCCTAGAATAATTGTATGTCTTTGGGTACTTCACTATACGCCTTGTTATTAAAACACTTCTGCATCAATGAAGTGCATCGGATTTTCCATGATTCCATGACTGCTGGTTTCTGATTCCAGTCGTCAGCATTATTGGGTGGATTTCCCAATAGATGGATATTAACAGAACCCTTGTCCAAGATCCCTCTGGCTTGTTCCCATGGTTTGTTGCAGATGCTACTTGTCCAATAAATGTACATGTGATGATGGAGTTGTAGTAGAGTAATAAAGGCATCTGTTATTAATCTACTCAACTGCAAATTCTATGTAAGTTATTTAAACTATTCATTCAGATGTGTCCACATTCATCTAGCCTAGTAACACATTAAACAGCTCTTCTAGTTGTGCCATGTGGTTGCATGACACAGTAGTACAGAGCATCTTTTTGTGTGACTTTTTCACTTAAATGCATCTAATTTTATAAGGGACGCAGACGCAGCTTCTGCTGATTAAAATGATATGTGGCAAGCCTATTTTCTGTGTATGACCACAGGTGTCTCTGCATACATAATTACAGTGTCAGTGAAAAACACTGTAATGTAGCGTTTCCTATACAGATACAGCCACAGTCATACACATATACATATATATATATATATATATATATATATATATATATATATATATATTTTACATACATGATTATGAGCAGGGTCAGACTGTCCCACAGGGGTACAGGTGAAAGCCCTGGTGGGCCTCTGCCTGGGGGGCCCTAACTCCTCTTGGGGCTATAGTGTGTTTTCTACAGTACATTGACATTATTAACCTGGTACATTATCATGCCTACACTAGCAGTATTTGCTATTAATACATTGATATTGCCCTCTATAAGGGTTACTCAAACCTCTGTGGCAGCTGGCCACACCCACTGTGAAGATTAGCCACACCCCTAAACAAGGACCCCCTACCTCTACATTCCCCCATGGGCCCTTCATGTCCCAGTCCGACACTGTTGTGAGAATGTAAGGAATAGTGCAATTCATTTGTAGTTTGCCACTCTATAAACCTGGATAAATCTAATTTGTCTTGTTTATGTAAAAAATATATTTAATATATTATTCAGTGTAAACCAGAATATATTAATCATGTATCAAAGTAGATTTGCCTAACAGGTTCTTTAAAGTATGTTTGTGTTCATTACTAATAGTGAAATGCTTGTTATTCATACCAATATATCTTGGCGAAGAGATTTTTTATACATCGCTTTGTAATGGTGCTTGATCTCATTCATGTCTACTTCTGAGCGGGAAACCATGACTCGGATTAATTCTTTGTCCCGTGTTCCAGAGCCCTGTTTATAATATAAAGGAAGTGTTGTTTAATAAGATAGAAATGACTACTGCAGTGCTCATATCATATATTTCTATTCAAATTGTATGGTGGGAATTTATCATTCTAGATTACACATATTTCACAAGATTACACAGATTTCTAAATACTATACCTTCATTGACAAATACAGTTTCTCTGCAAAGAAAGCTGCTTTGCTTGCAGCACACTTCACTATAAAACAAAACAAAAAAACGAATTAAGTAAAAACCGATGCATACAGTATAAGTACAGCACATAAAAAAATGAGTCCCGACTAATGTAATCAGCACAAACACAGAATGGTACTTTTGTACTAGCACGGCGCCCATCGCATTGCAGACCATATCGCATGCGATGCGACGCGATATCGGCCAATGTTCTACAATGGCATACAATTTTAAAATTGTATGCCATTGTATATGGCATACAATGCCATACAATGCGATGGGATGCGATTATAAATTGTATAAGCACCCTAATGGGTGCTTACAATGCTTAAATGCACCCCCACGCCACCTGCAAGTATAAACGTAAAATTGATATAACAAATGTGAGCGACGCTGGCATTTTTAGGGGATATTTTAAACATCTCTCACAGGCCCTTATTCTGATTGACGCGGACTTTACCGCATACTTTCGGATCGCGTGTTTACGGCGTCTGCGCATGCGTGGAGAACGCAACGCGCATGTGCCACGCCTTGACTCGGTACCAGTTCGGCCAGATCCCGTCCAGAACTGTTCACCGCTATCATTCGGGAAATCGGGGCGTATTATGGGCGTCATGCGGAATGACACATGGGCGTAGTTTCAAAGTGGGCAAAACGGGGAGGAAACATGGGCGGACACGGGGGAGTACACTTATGTTGGGGGGCGTACATTCGGAAACCACTCCGAATGCACGCGATCAAAAAGGGCAGAAATGTGCGGTGTCCACAAGTGTACTATTGCTTTGCGGACACCACTCGTTCATGCGCTAGGCGAACGTACGCCTAATGACTACAACCATTAACACCTGAACCCAATAGAATCTACTCCTTTACTCATTACTCACTAATAGGCCGCTTGTCAGTGCTTTAATTGAAACCATTGCTGCTTCAAGGAAACCTTACTAATCCCCCACATATGCTGTACTTGTCAGACACTTTAAAACTGCTAACAATGGACATGACAGAATATTAATACTAGCAATACAGAAGATATATAATAGTGGGTTGTTTGGCGTAAATACTCCGCTTACGTGCGGTAGCACCGCTTGGCTCCCGTTCGGATGCGGTATTCCCGAGCATACTCTGTAATACTCAGTAATACCGTGCCGAATCTGAGTGTTTCTCCCGCACACGCATGGTTTGTATGTCGTCCGTAAACACGCCCTGTTCTTAAAGAGTGAGTCCGTCCGAATGCGGAGGACACGTGGGCGTTTCTACGGACGATGGCCGCACGCGGCAAAACACCGTGGCGTGCGGACCGCACCGTAAGAATGCGGGAATTTCCGCACAGATCAGAATAAGGGCCTCAGAGATGTTGGCACTTAAATGGTTAATATAAAACAATTTTGAATTCTTGATGCATTTGATGGAGAAATATTTATTCTGATGTATACAAGCTATGACAACAAGCTACTTGAGCAACATGTACAGGAAATCTCATGAATAAACAATGGGATATGAGAATAGTTATTAACTGGACAAACATTGAGGAATATAAAATTCTGGAGAACTGTACCACTGGTATTAAATATCATACATCTAAAAATCTTTCTTCAATGTATTAGATTAAAGTGTACAGGTTGATATACATTTTATGGGTGCGGATTATTAGATAGTCAGTATCTAGATAGACAATCAATAGGTATACCCCAAAAGATCGACATGCAATAGGTGGACAGGGTCAAAAGGTCAACATGGGTAAGGTTGACATAGGGAAGGTCGACAGGGTCAAAATGTCTACGGGGTCAAAATGTCAACATGAAAATGGCACATGAAAAGATAGATTTTTTTTCTTCATTTTTTTGTGTCATTGTCAACAACTGCCAACATGGACCCCTTATTAGTTTCACGTGTACCCTCACATGGCTCGTCATGCTTAGGCTCGGAACCTAGCTACACTCGGAACACTTATATTCTCCCTCTATGCCGACATGGATGGTATGGAAGGAGGAACGAGGCAGTAAAAAAAAATCATGAAAAACGGAGCCTCCTCTAGCATTCTCAAAAGTGTCTGCTGTAGGGGGGTGGACATTTCCCAGTGACCATTCCCTCTGTTCCCAATATTCCTTAGGTTAAATTTACTATACGGCACTTTCCAATACTGTTATGTGTATGGCGGGTTTGGGCACTTGTATTTCAATATGCCTTCATTGTATATTGAATAAAATTACACAAATAAAATCAACATTCAAATATACAGTAGAAGTGGTGGCTTTGAAAGGCGCTACAATACAGTCGTGAATTTATCCACAAGTGGGATCTCCTCCCATACTCATGTAGGTCTCTGTATCACTCTTACATGCCAAAGCCACAACTACCCTCAAATCAATGGACTTCATTTTATCTTCAGTCCCCTTAGGCTTGGGCTCGCTAATACATTTGCCCTGGGATCTGACATGTACAGCTAAAATTACTATTACTGTCTGATGCCAATACAAAGTATTCTGCTAAAATTGAAGTCATAATGAAAACAGTTAATGATGTTAATGGATTGACAAGTATTTTTGTGTGTTATTTCAATTAGTTTATTCGATGGACCCTCTACTGCAAAACAAGTTATGTAAAAATGGGAATGTGTATGGATGTATGAAAGTATTGGGATCCTCCTTTGTATCATTTTCTGTGATAGCTAATGCTCAGGTAGAATCAACAACATTTTATTTGTTGTTATACAGGTTGGGTATCCTCATCCAAATATCCGTTATCCAAATTATTCCAAAAACCATAGTCTCCTAAATGTACTTGTATTTTTGATTTTTTGCTAAAAACCTACTGGCTACATCTGTAACTGGCACTACTGGGGAAATGACATATAACTGGCATTAAATATGTGCAAGAAAATGATTGCTGGGCATTCAAATTCAGTATCTGAGATAGTATACTACCTTTGTTTCATGTTTTGAAACCTTGTTTTATGCACAAATAAAATATATTTGTGTGTATTTCATGTGTTTAATGTGTTTTTACAACATAAATGCAATATACCTCAAGATACATCATTGTAATATTAAAATATTCAGAAATACGAAATAATCCGTTATCCAAAATTCTCCTGGTCCTGAGCATTTTGGATAAGGAATACTCAACCTGTACTAAATAGGTAATGTTCTCTTTGCTTGTTTTTAGATATTGTACAAGAGTTTTTTCACCCTTATCTTAGAATCAGGCTTTATTTGAAACAGTACCTCAGAAAATAAAGATATACACATACCAATGGCAGTAAGACACTTTTCAATGTCTCCTTTAAGCTCCAAGTCCAGCGCTTTGTTCACATCATGCTTACTGTATTTTGTGTACTTCTGAAAAACTAGAAGAAAATAATTTAGAAGTGTTAACACTTTTGTAAATTAATGGATTATAATCCTGAGAGTTGTGTACTGTGTGCAGGTTAAAAAAAGGATTATTTTAATAAGGATTATTATAATTGATATGTGTTGTCTTAAGCATCTGTAAAATGAAGTGCAGCATTGTTCTTTAATTCCCTATGGGAGTTTCTTAGGCACTGCTAGATTTACTAACATATTCCCTAAAAGAAACCACGGTATCATCACTTCCGGAGTGGACACCAGGCCACCCAATCAGTGGTAGCATTTGGAAGTTGTACCTACTACAGGCTATAGACTTTGCGGGACTCCCTCTGCTAGTGGCTGGCCATGATATACTGTACCAGAAGTGCCATTCAGCCCTAGACCCAGTTCAATATTTGAAAATAATAAAATTGTAAAATTGTGATGCCAATTGAGAACTCAAACTACAGCAGAAAAAAATACAGGAGAAATGATGTTAGATCAATTTTATTCTCATACTACCAGCATGCAGATGTAGCTGCACTCATCTATCTCACGTCAATTGCTATGTGAAACTCCTGTGACAATTGGCGCAATCCTGTCGCCATCCGAATGTGTCTAATTTGCTCCCGTGGTTCATAGAAATGCATAGAGCGGACACACATTCCGTTTTCTGAACCGAACGCGTTAAGCGTGGTGACTGGCCCTGGACACTTACCTCGCTGGGTGGACAGTTTTGCTGGCTGTGGGATACCTGACTGTGGGCCTGATTCTGGATGCTGGGACTGGAGTCAGATGCTTGATATACACCTACCTGCCGTGCTGTATTGCCTGGGATATTGTACTTGTGCTTGTTACCAAGTCACTTTATTGTAAGTGCGACCTGTTACTAAAAATAGTTTTTATCTTTTGATCTCCACTATCCTTTGTCTCCATTTCACCCTTTGTTTAAGGAAGACAGCCATTCACAGACAATCATTTATGCCTATGGTAGTGATCTGAGGAGACCAAAGTAACATTATCTTGCAAGAAGACCTATATATATATATATATATGGTGATATCCAGGGCTATTTTTCTGCAGGCTCCAGCAGGAACTGTGACCCTTATTCTAGTTCACTCTTTCTGACAAAATATTTCTTAGATGGACAAAACCATGTGCACTGCAGGTGAGGCAGGTGTTACTTGTGCAGAGATAATTAGATTTGGGTGGGGTTTTACACCTGCCTCTCCTGCAGTACACATGGTTTTGTCCATCTAAGAAATATTTTGTCAGAAAGAGTGAACTAGAATAAGGGCCACAGTTCCTGCTGGAGCCTGCAGAAAAATAGCCCTGGTGATATCCATTTGTTGTCATTTAACTCTATCACATGGTTAACCATTTAGCGCTCACTTCACTGTATACCCACTCCTATTGTCTTGTACATCTATTCTGTTATCCATGACTCTTGTTTAAATTTGCTGTATTTTTTCTTATAAATAAAAATAAAAATGATTGTCTTTAAAATTATTTTTATTATTATTCTTTAATATACATTTGGACTAAATAAATGATTACTGATTGTTCTGCCCATTTGTATTTTAGATTGTGTTATACACATACTGTACTTAGATAATTACATACTTATCCTTATCCTAGTTAAGGTTTATTTAACTTTTAGTTGAGCCTATTTACCTATTGAGAATTTGGGTTCTGCCAATCGCCTATTTTTAGATGTAGCACCATTGAACACAATTTGAAATGCATAGCCTACTAATACTTTCCGCTTGTATAGATTGTCTGCAGATATGTATACTACAACCTAAACTGATAGTGATAAACATACCTTTCTGGAGATGGGGATAGCTACGAGTGGTTAGAATGTTGATGAACACTGACACATCTGCTCCTTTTCTCTTTTCACCAGCTTCATAGAGGGCCTAGGGGTAAAAAATGTTTATTTGTAATGTGCCCCATTGCCTCAATGAGAAAAAAAAAAAACATGTATATGCAAGATAGACTAAATATACACAAACAAACAAACACACACACACGGTGACAATAAATAGGATGAGATTTTAGTCATTTTCTGAAATCGCACAAAATCGCAACATTTTTGGAAAAATTGACTATTTAATGGAATGTGAATTGAGGCATGAAAAATGCAATGAGATGCGATAAATTGTGAATTTTAGTCATGAAAATGTGCGAATATTAGTCATGAAAATGTGAGAATTCATGCATATGTGTGATTTGTGAAAAAGAAAGAAGCAGCGGCATTGGGCCCCCCTCCTGAGGATAACCAGCCCTGAGCTCAAAGAATCAGTCCCAGGTTTAAGAAATTCAGGGGTAAAGAAACATAGGAGATCCCCAGGGTTTCTAAAACCAGGACCGGTTCTTTGAGCCCGGGGCTGGTTTTGTTCAGGAGGGCGGATCCTATGCTTTTTTTTTTCTTTTTTTTTTTACTTTTACACATTTTTTGGACAGAACCTTGCATACTGTAAATCGCACTGGTCTGTGCATGGTTCTGCCAAACTCAGCATGTCGAACTTGGTCTATTTGTTTTGTGATTTTTGGTAAAGTTTTCCCAAAATGACATCCTATTAAATTTGCGAGCTGTATACTTTTTAAGACAAAAACATCTGGATGCGAATTAAAGGGGTAGTGTTGTGGTCCTAACGAAGCTCTAGGCGGTACATGCATCAACCACACACCGAGTGTGTATGCCCCAGTGTTCCCTCCCCACTTGAAATGCATTTTGATCTGCCATAACATATTTCAATTTTACAGTGCGCCCAGTCACGGTCCGTAGTCTTGCGGCGGCCGCCGGGTCAGAAACACGGTGTTTCACTTCCACCGGTGTCTCCTTCACCCGCCCAGTGTCAGGCAGTGTGGCAGCATCTCACTATATGCATCGCTAACTGCCCTCACCACCAGGCATGGCCACCAGCAGCAGCGGTGCAGACCGGGTTAGAGACACAGTGCTCTATACTCACCGTAGTCTCTCCCTTTTCGATCCCCGACCAGTGACGGTGCAGCAGTGTTTCAATATACACCATGCGCCACTCGCACCACCAGGCATTCCGGCTGGTACATGCTGGTGTCCCTGTCAGCGGCTACACTGAGGTGGTAGGATATCTGTCCACAGAAGGTGTGTACCGCTACAGTAGAGCACACAGTGGTACTGCCCAGCTGCCCACCCGCTCACCAATAAATGACATCATGAGTGGAGCATTGCCTGTGAACAGCAGTATCTTGACAGCGTATGAATAATGGTTACATTGAGAGTGTACACCTACCCACTACCCTTTGAGCTCTGTCCTATAAAGAGTGTCATTATAGGAGAAGCTCTCCCAGTATACTTTTCAAATCAATCATACAGCATATCTGACACTAACTGGGACATATTATGTGTCAAATTATTTTTATGTTAATTTTCAACATTTTTCAATTACTAAAATGGGGAACACTAGCACTGGGGCCCCGCTCTGTGAGGATTAAATATCCTTTTTATATTCACTCTTTTTTTTTCTTCACTTACTTTTTTGGTTTTATATTTCACCATGTTTTAAATATACAAATTAAAAGTTATATTTTAGTAGACTTTGTCCTATGTGTGGTGCACCACTCACAGACAAACTGTTCTTGTATACATTTTAGGTGATTAGTCAGTGATCAGATTTAGATTTTGGAAAATGTAGGGTGTTAGGATTGTGATTTGCACATTAATGTGTAAAATACAGAGTACTTAGAGGAAGAATTAAGGTGGTAACAAGGGCAGCACCAAAGTAGAGGACCTGTGAGAAGTAGGAAATTGAGCCAACGTATGAGGACAAGTGATTGCTTGGTGCAAAAGGAAGACAAGGTCTGTTTGGAATGGGCTCATTGCAGGTCTCAACTAGCATTTGTTGTTCTCCAAATGGATTCATTCTCATTTTTAAAACTGCTACACAGGTAGGGAAAGAGCCCAAGTGCTATTGGCACTAGGGCAGGGAATATCTAGCAAGGGAGGCCAACAAGTTTTTTAAGCAGACCTGAACTTTCTAGGGAAGCCAGTCCTAATGCCAACTGGTCAAGGACTGGTTGTAAAATGGTGTTGGAACCTCCACACTGCATAGCTCCATTGGTTCCACTAGCTATGGCTCATTATCCTAAAATCATGGGGGGGGCTAACATTGGGTTTTCCCTTTGTAACCCTTAAATTCATTCAGTAAGGTGGTTTTAACAATCCTTCATTGCAATTACAAGCATTTGGGGCTAATTTTCAGATCACAATGTTTGCAGATATGGGCATGCCGTGAACTACGGATGCAAAAAATGACCAACCATTCAGGGTGGGGGTATGGGGGGCACTGCGGCTGCAAGATGTCAGATGCATGGCTGGCTTAACAGCTAGGATGCACAATCGGGGGGGGGGGGGACACACACACACATTTGCTGCATTACATAACAAACTTTTAATAAATAAATGTGCATCCGGCACAAGATGAAGTCAGTGATAGTAGATAGCACAGATGTATGTCTCAGCACAAAGCTGTAAAAGGGGGATCAAGGTCAGAATTTAATTATAGCTAAATGAGGACACATCTGTCATTAATATTCATACAGATGAGACAAATAAATCACTTACCCTGGCATCATTATCAACAAGTTCATCGTTCACACGGGTCTCTTCAGAACGGTCCCCCTACAATACATATAGATTTTGTTTAGGATTGAATTGGATATACCTATTCTACAAATAATGTTCAGCTATATAGATAAAGCATCTGTAATTGTTTTAGTTACCTGATGCATGCCTAGATTACTTGTTATCATAAATAAATCATTAGTAATTTGATTGTACAATACACAATGGACCTGATTCAGATGTGGCTGTTCTTGCTGCTGCTGTTGCTGTGTTTTGCTATATACAATTACTATTATAAGCTAATATGGGCAGACAATAACCTTTGGATAGGGACGCCCACTGCTGTTGCATCATGTCTGTCTCACTGGGTGGGGTTTAATGCTTTGGCCAGGGGAAATATTGTAGTTTTCCCCAGCTGTGGCATTATCCTGCTGGCTGTTTAGGCCCAGTGCTGGCCCTCAAAATATGGAGGACACCTACTCATTTTGTCCCCCATATTTTGGAAACCAGGACCGTATCTTGAGCTTGTTGCTGGTTTTAGAAATATGGGGGAACACCCACCATTTTGATCAATCCTTTTGATTGCCGGTATACTGGTCTTTGTAAATTAGAAATATACAATATTACCTCCAAAAATGGGTACGAATGGCTAGGAAACTAGGAGCAAATGGCTACAAAGACGGCCATTCATAGCCATTCGGCTATGTTCTCTTGAGATGCAGAGGGCTATCTAGAGGCAAGTACTGTAAGCTTGCTGCTGCTAAATAAAGTATGCCCAAAAAACACCATCTGAATGGCCATAACACATCTGCATTGGCTGACCATTCCCCATGCTGTCTTTCTGTCACTCACATTGTGATTGATTCCTCAGTGGGATAGTAATCACAATTCACTTGAGTGTGTGCACTGCAGCTCAGAAGTGTAATAAGAAAACATTGACTGATATGCATACAAAGGGGCTGAATCAGTAGCGCACACACATTAGCAAAAATCGCAGATTGCAGTTTTTGCAAATGTGCCTATGCATGCACGCACGCACCAGTGCATGAGGATGTGAACTGCAGTAGCATTGCTAAAATTGTGACCGCAGTCTACGGGGAGCCGATGGGGTGGTGAGTCGGCAGTGACTGACCATTGTGGGAACATTTATTGGGCATGGTCCAGACAAAGTACACACAGCTTCTGTGACCCAAAAAAAGACCAGCCTGTGCCTAGCTTTGCAGCTAGGCTGTGCAGTAAGGGGGGAATGGTATTGTGCAAGCACTTTGCTATATAACAAAGCACTCACACTACAGTGATGCAAAAGCAACCTTTTTGCATTTTCATCACAGGGTGGGACCCAGAGTATGGGGGGGTCTTGGCCTGGGCTGAAAGCCTGGCACTGGGAGTTGTAATTTTGATAAATTTTGTAAGATTACAACTCATACTGAATCAGACCCAGTAGCAGCTCTGCAAGCGCATCAAGCAATGTTTATAGAGTCAAAATACCAAGTGTAAAGCATCTGCCTTGTCTATCTTGGTCATCAATGATGTCTGCATTTAAACCCATATTCGATAAATACAGGCCCATTAATGATCAAGACTATGCATCTAAAAATTCCCGACCATTGGTTCTACAAATGTTGTAGATATGCATTAAATATAGAAGTGTCATTTTTAATGAGAGTAATAGGTGATCAATCAAGACAAAGTATATCAGACCGGAGTTAAAATGAACCATGTTCCCAGTTTTCATGTTTGTGAATTTAAAATACAGTAAGAGAAAGGTGAGTAGTTTTTAGATTTTTTTGTAACCATTCATATATACCTTTGCAAGTGCCAGTAAAGCTTTTTGGAAGTCTCCAGATGTATCTGAGGCTATATCCTTTGCTAACTCTTTCTTAAACACTGTAATAAAGATTATGGACAAGATTAAATTATATTTCCACATTATTAATTTCAGAAATTGTTTGGTTTTCTGAGCTACAATATACTTTATTGCACTGTGTTCCAGCTAATACCTATCGGAAGCTTCTTGGTGAACCTTTTAGCTAAGCCACATCAGCTGCATAAGAAAATAACAATTCAATTCATTTTTATAAAGGTGTGGGTATCTGTACACCAGACAGGACTATTTAGAGTCCACTTATTTAATACAGAAAGAAGACCTATTTATCCACTACCCCAAAAACCAAGTTGGTCTGGAATAGGTTCAGTGTTGGATATATGAAGCTCAGGAGATGATTGCACACCAGAACCTCTGCTCTAGCTACTGGAGAAAGCATTTTGACAGAGATACCCCTTTCAGATAGAAAACAAAATTGCCGGGTGAAGCAGTTCCACCCGGTAATTTTGTGAATAACATGGGTCCTTTTTCTGTGTGAAAGGGCACACTCATGTTGTAAATACCGTGTCTCCGACCCTGGAATTTACCAGGGTCGAGGACACGCCATTTATGACCCGGGTTGACCCTTTCACACAGAAGAAATACCCGTGTTATTCAGCAAATTACCAGGTAGAAATTTTAAACCCGGTAATTGGTTCTTCTGTATGAAGGGGGGTCAGGCTGCTCCTGGCAAAAAGACATGGCATTTGCTGAGATTTTGAGATTTTTCTGTCTGAAAGGGGTATAAGTGGGTCTGTACAAGGATATCAGAGAGACTTTTGGATTAATGACTGTTGAGGCTGTCCATTATATGCCTTCAATAAAGGTACCCAAACAAAATAAGTATACAATATGTGAGCGATGGTGCACTGATATAGATTCTTTTGTTTTGGAGGAAATATTATTTAGAAAAAGTTGCCGGACATCTTTGTTAATACTTACAATCTTTGTAAACTCTGTTGATTTCCCTGAGTTCAGAGTTTGTCCTTGATGCAAGGATTTCAATGAGTGTTTCCTCATCAGTTCCCAAACCCTAAAACAAATCTACAGGTTAACATACCCTGTATAATTAAGCACATTTTTAAGCATTTAATAGTTCTCTATCTTGTAAGTTACATTGAAACCAATTTAAACTAGATAAATACAGTTCTATTTGATTTATCTTATAAATATGGTACATTAAGATTGAGCTGAGCAAATGTTTCAAATTTGTTTCCTTTTACAGTGACCCTGTTTTATGGGGGAATAAGACTTTCAGTGTTCCCTGTATTATCCGAATCACACTGAGAAGTAAAGAGCTGTCATCCTAAATCCTATTTTTTTCATTTCTCGAAATGCAAATTGACAAATGCACTAAGCTTCAAAATTGATAAAATGGAGAGTGATAAACAGCCAGCCAATCAACACCTACCTATCATTTTTCAAACACAGTATGTGACATAGCAGGTAGGAGCTCATTGGCTGGCTGTTTATCACTCTCCATTTTATCACTTTTGAAGCTTAGTGCATCTGGCCCTATGGGTGAGATTTAATAGGATGAGAGATTCAGAAAGTGAGAGATTTGGTGAGAAATCTCCAGGTTTTTTTTTAAAGCAGCAACATTTACACAGCTAAACCAGTTTGATTTTGGAGTGTAAATGATTGCCGCTTTAAAAAAAACTGGTCTAGTAAACTTTGAATAAAGACTGCTGTTAATTCTGTTGTCACTTTATTATTTTTGTATCAATTTTATGGTAGAGTGTGTTCAGTCGTGGTGGGTACTTAAATATTATGTGAGGTCTAGACAGATAGGGCAACTCCTTCTTTGTTTGTTCTCTATAAATCACTAACAATCAGGGATATTTCAGATATGCTAATTGCACTAGTAAAGATGTTATATCTTTTAGTGCTAATTATAGTGCAGCTGAGGTTCCCATATAGGAATTTTATGAGGTTACTGTATATTGGTTTCAATACATTTAATTCTGTTGATATAACAATCCTTGTTATTGCTGAAGTTTATTTGTAGCTATATTTTGCTGCAAAAATTGGACCAGTGAAATCCTTATTATTTATGTTTATATTGGATCACTGTATTCACAATATTAATTTTCCACACTCTTTCAGTTACTTGGGTATTGTTCAGCAGGTGTAACAGGTGTGTTTCAGGGGATTCAGTATTGAATCCCGGCGGTCGGGATCCCGGCGTTCAGAATCCCGATGCCGGAATCCCGACAGCCGAAATGCCGACAAGGGGCTGTCGGGATTCCGGCCACGCAGCGCTCGCCACGCAGTGGGCCCGGTGCCTCGCTACGCTCGGCACACTAATTTATTCTCCCTCCAGGGGTGTCGTGGACACCCCAGGAGGGAGAAAGTGTCGGCATTTCGGCGGTCGGGATTCTGAACACCGGGATCCCAACCGCCGGGATCGTAACTGCATCCCGTTTCAGGGACTCAGCATTTTATTTTTAGATGTTGCTTTTTCAATGTGCTGTTATAATTAAAAGGATATGTTCCTATGATTCACTTTTAAGGATCTGCTGACCTCTACTGGGTACTCTGCAGAATAACATTCATATACAAGTAACATCTTTTTGCAGTGGATAAATTAAATCCGTTTTTATCTTTTGTGGATAAATTAAATCCGTCTTTTGTGGATAAATTAAATCCGTTTTTACTGTACATTAGGCATTGCTATTAGATGTTGACAATGTGGGAGTCTATCCCTGATTGGAGTACCACTCCCCACTGATATTTCAAATAAGCTGACAGTTAACACATTCAATTTTAGGTTATAATAACATCATTAGCACCAGTGAACAATGGCGTTTTGTTTGGCCTATCGACACGTGTTTCACTAAAAATGCTTCTTCAGGACAAAAAGAGTTCTCTTTCCGAAATGATATAATGCACTGCATACACACTGAACAATACCCTCGGCCACATTTAGGAGCATGCTGTTGTTGACAAGATAGTCAGGATTTGACTGCATGAACAGACAACAGAGAGGTTTAATAATGCATTTTTTAGAGATATATGTATACACACTAAACAAAAATATTGTAACAATATTGTTTATTACGAAGACGCCCCGGCCTTATTCTGCAAGATATGATAAATCACAGGGCATAGGCGCTGCCTTGACATACCATTGTCGGATTTTTGTCTTCCTATATAAATTTTCCCAATCTAAATGTGTATCTGATTGAATTGTTAAATGTTATGTTTCCATTTTACATTTGTGATGTTGGAAAACCCCAATAAACAATTTTGAAAAAAAAAAAAAACAATATTGTTATCATGCATATCATTTAGAAAAATCAATGTGTGCCCAGTTTAAGATTATTTAGCCAAAGTGTTGCCATGACATTTGCTAATCAACAATAGTCTTTAGATTTGTAGTTATATGGTAAATAGTAAATTAATTAAGCTTAGTGTATTAATAGCTATACAATAAAAATAAAGTTATGTTAACCTAGTATACAGCCAACTATTTCAAATAAATATTTACTGTACCTTGGTGGCGTGCTTTAGTTCCTGGGCATCAAATTCAGCTGGGGTTTTCAGCAAAGCCAAAACGACTTCCTCTAATTTTCCTGAGAGAGCTTTTTTTAGAGCTTCATCCAGAGGCTTGAAAAAAGATGTAATAATAATAATAATAATAATAATAATAATAATAATAATAATAAGTATGTATTACATAACAGTTATATTAAGGGCTCTATTTATTACATATAAAACAACTTTTTCCCCAGCATTTTACCTGAAGAAGATATATTTTTTTCTCTTCTCTGTATTTACAAATGAAAAAATGGCAATGAATTTGCCAATTTCACTGAGTTTTATCTCTTCTCTTAATGATGCGGGGCCAGATGCACTAAGCTTCAAAAGTGATAAAATGGAGAGTGATAAACAGCCAGCCAATCAGCTCCTACCTGTCATGTCACAGACTGTGCTTGCGAAATGTCAGGTAGGTGCTGATTGGCTGGCTGTTTATCACTCTCCATTTTATCACTTTTGAAGCTTACTGCATCTGGACCGCAGTCCCCAAACGTCGAATGGTGAAGATAAAAACTTCACTTTAATAGATTTTTCTCTAAGTGTAACATCATTTCTATATAGTTTATCCAAGTAAAAGCAGAGACTCACACAATTAATTGTTATTAACTGTACAGCCAGATTTAAAAAAAAGAGTAAAAAATAATTTTCAAGTGTAATACATATATCTGTAATTTATATAGCTGTGTGTCATTCTGGTGAAGATATTAATGACTTTATAAAGCATCTGTATCCACTTATCGATTTGGCTTCCATTGGACGACACACAACTTTATGGACATTGCATATTTATACTGGATGCAGTGTGGGCGGTGCGTTGGGTCCAAGGCGGTCAACACTACACACTCTCCACCCATATTCAACTACAAACCTCTTTTGGGTATTAGTGATGCAGCATAAATCACATACAAAGCCAGCCATTGTCACAGTGATTTGCACATGTGCAGTAAAAGATTCAACATGACAGGCATCATGTACAGTCAGGGCTATTTTTCAGTAGGCTCCAGCAGGAACTGAGGCCCTTATTCTAGTTCACTCTTTCTGACAAACATTTCTTAGATGGACAAAACCATGTGCACTGCAGGTGAGGCAGGTGTTACTTGTGCAGAGATAATTAGATTTAGGTGGGTTTTTACACCTGCCTCACCTGCAGTGCACATGGTTTTGTCCATCTAAGAAATATTTTGTCAGAAAGAGTGAACTAGAATAAGGGCCTCAGTTCCTGCTGGAGCCTGCTGAAAAATAGCCCTGTGTACAGTATACAGAGCCATCTATTGTACACTTTAGCAGAATGCCAGAGTCTACTGTACAGTGTAAATGGGGTAGATGTATGAAGCAGTGATAAGGGAGGAGAAGTGATAAAGTGCCTGGTACTTTATCCCCAGCCAATCAGCTCCTGACTTTTAAGTAACAGGCTGGGTTTAAAAAGAGACAGCTAGGAGCTGATTGGACAGTGATAAAGTACCAGGCACTTTATCACATCTCCTCTCTTATCACTGCTTCATACATTTACCCCTCATAGAGGAATGGGCCCACAAAAAGTATACACATGTACCCCATTCTCTCCTAAACACCCTGTATATGTGCCAGTTCCACGGGTGGCTGAGCTCTGTTTAGTGATTTTGGTGCCTAGTACTGCCGCATCTACCGCTGCAGTGCCACTCTTACATGAGCCACGTGTTTGTGCCGCACACTTGTGTGGCTTAGCATAGTTATTCAGCTACCTCGGTGAAACCTTTTGCCCTAAAAACAATATTGTGAGGTGTGAGGTGTTCAGAATAGACTGGAAATGAGTGGAAATGAATGTTTTTGAGGTTAATATAGCGTAGGAGCAAAAAAAAACCCCCAAATTCTGTGATTTTAGCAGTTTTTAAGCTTTTTTAACAAAAAAAATCAGAATCCAAAACCCCAAAAATCCAAACACAAAACACTTAGGAGGTGTTTTGCCAAAACCCATTAGAACCCAAAACCTTAAGGTAATCAGAACCCAAAACCCGAAAAGTGGCCAGTGCACATGCCTAACTAGAATTTCTGTAGACATGATGCAGCAGTCTATTTAATATAAGGAGAAGAGTCCTAAAGTCACCAGTGATAGACTTATCCAGCTGTCTGTGGCTATATCTTCCCAATGTAAGCTATTTGGTTTCTGGGAGAGAAAGATGCCTGTTTCTCACCTTTCCAGTCGAACTGTGGTACGCAGCCTTGATGGCTTGGCGCTGAACATTATTTCTTTTAGACAAAATCTCAATAATAGTTGCCTCATCAATACCTTAAAAATGAAGAGTTGAGTGAGTATGATGCTGGTGTACAAAATTAAAGATTTACAATCTACAGTACATAATTGTACAAATAGTAAACTGTAAAACATATGCAATATATAAAAATTACATCAATTTGTCCTCTTACCAAACTAAGATTTTGCTTTTATAATGATGCTAAACAATTCATGGTACAAACAAGCACTGGCAACAGTCTGGGAAATTGATTTAAATAAGTATGGTTCTATACTGAAAGTAGTTTACAGTTATTATATCTATTAAATGGCAATATTCCAATGTTGGGGTATTGATTTGATTAATTAATACAATCTTTCTGCCATTAGCGTGTTTATTAAAAATGTCCATCCCGGCATTAGATTGCTGATACAGAATCTTCTAACTGGCCCAATCTTCAAAAACAATAATGTTATACGGTATATTGCAATTTAACAGCATGCTATGTTCCTGTTTTCTTATTTTAAGTAAATATATTATTGCTGCTATTTAAAATATAGAGTGGTTTTTATCTGAATAAGGATATATTATTGTTATTAACTGACTGATTCTACTGCTTATATTATGTAATTATTCTAAGTTTGATGATTAGTCAAAACTTTTAAATTTGTAATGAATCAGTGAAGTTTATACGAAGCTTGTGTTGTTTACAATTGTATTTTCTACTGGTTAAATCACCACCATTTATTAATATCAACATTTATTTCAATATTATTCATTTAATATGAGGTTAACCCCTTCCTGACAGAGCCAGTTTTTGCGTTCCTGACAGAGCCCTTTTTTTCAAATCTGACATGTCTCACTTAAGTGGGGATAACTTTTTTTTGCTTTTACTTATCCCAGTGATTTTGAGATTGTTTTTTCGTGACACATTGTACTTCAAATTAGTGGTAAATTTGGGTCAATGCAGTCTGTGTTTTTTTGTGAAAAATACCAAAATGTCGTAAAAAAATGGAAAATTTAGCAATTTGCAAAATGTTAAATTTTCTGCTTGTGAGACAAATAATCATACCACTCAAAATAGTTAATAACTAACATAGACCATATGTCTACTTTATGTTGACATCATTATTTCAACTTCCTTTTAATTTTTTGGGACACTAGGAGGCTTCAAATATGAATAGCAAATTCTCAAATTTTCAAGAAAATTTCAAACACTGATTTTTTTAGGGACCAGTTCAGTTCTGATGTGACTTTGAGGGACTTGTATGTGAGACACCCCCATAAATGATGCCATTTCAAAAACTGCACCCCTCACAGTATTCAAAACAGCATTTTGGAAGTTTGTTAACCCTTTAGGTGTTTCACAGGAATTAAAACAAAGTGTAGGTGAAATTTCAAAATTTCTTTTTTTTTGCAGAGTTTCAATTTTAATACGTTTTTCTAACGAACACAGTAGATTTTACTAGAGAAATGCGACTAAAAATTGATTCCCCCAATTCTTTTGTTTTCATAAATATCCTATATGTGGCCCTAGTGTGCACGTTGACCAAACCACAGGCTTCATAATAGAAGGAGCACCTACTTGATTTTGGAGCCTCCTTTTTATGAGATTTTTTTTTAGGCACCATGTAGGTTTCTAGGCACCATAAGTGCTAAAAGTTAGGAACCTCCCCCACAAGTCACCCCATTTTGCAAACTACACCCTTCAGGGAATTCATTTAGGGGTATAGTGTACATTTCAAACCCCCAGGGGTTTCACCAATTTTGATACAACTGGGCTGTGAAAATGAAAAAAATTAATTTTTCATTTTCACAGCTCAGTTGTATCAAAATTGGTGAAACCCCTGGGGGTTTGAAATGTACACTATACCCCCTGATGAATTCCCTGAAGGGTGTAGTTTGCAAAATGGGGTCACTTGTGGGGGGGGTTCCACTGTATGGGTGCTTCAGGGGTCATTCAACCAGAATCTGTGCTGCAAAATCCAAAAATCACTCCTTCCCTTCTGAGTCCTGCCATGCACCCAACTGGTATTTTTTGGTCACATGTGAGGCATTGCCATACTCGGGAGAAATTGGGGCACAGATTTTGGGGTGCTTTGTCTCCTTCATTCCTTGTGAAAATGAAAAATTTTGAGCCAGATCTGCATTTTTGTGTAAAAAAATGTAATTTTTTACACAAAAATGCAGTTCTGGCTCAAAATTTTTCATTTTCGCAAGGAATGAAGGAGACAAAGCACCCCAAAATCTGTGCCCCAATTTCTCCCCAGTACGGCAATGCCTCATATGTGACCCAAAAATACCATTTGGGTGCATGGCAGGACTCAGAAGGGAAGGAGTGATTTTTGGTGGTGGAATGAATGGTGGGTGCTATGTCGCATTAGCAAGACCCCCGAAGCACCAATACAGTGGAACCCCCCCACATGTGACCTCATTTTGGTCACCAGCTTTGGGAGGGGGGCTGGCGCTGCGGCTGGTGGGGGGTTGGGAGGGGTGCTGGCGCTGCGGCAGCCGGGTGGGTGGGAGGGAGGGGGGCTGCCGGGTGGGAGGGGGGGGGCTGGCGATCGGTGGTGATCGGTGCTGTACTTAACAGCACCGGTCACCACCGATCACTGTGTTACCGAGCGGCTTAGCCGCCGGTAACACAGAAAACGCTGCAATTGGCTGTTCACATTTGAACAGCCAATCGCAGCGATCGCCGCGAGGGGGGATGTCTGCTGTCAGGGACAGCAGACATCTCCAAACTGTCACCGCGTCTATAGACGCGGTGACAGTTTATAAAACCATGACGTATATATACGTCTTCGGTCGGGAAGTACCTCCCGACCATGACGTATATATACGTCATATGTCGGGAATATCTGTCTGGAAGCATATATATATATATATATATATATATATATATATATATATATATATACATACATATACATATATATATATATATATATACATACATATATATACACATATATATATACACATATATATATATATATACACATATATATATGTGTATATATATATATATACATATATATGTGTGTATATATATATATATACATATATACACATACATATATGTGTATATATATATATATACACATACACACACATATATATATATATATATATTTAGTTCTCTTTGCTGGAAGCAGGCACTCACCAAAACGAGTTCAGAGCAAGTTGAAATAGATGGTTTAATCAATCATCATGTATGTCGACGTTTCGATCCGCCACAGGGATCTTTGTCAAGACAGAGTATGTCACAAATAGGACAGGCAGCACCAGGGAGTGTACATGTATGGTGTCAATGGTCGGCTTTTATGGGATCACTGAGCTTAATGGGAATACACCCACTTCCTGTATGGTAAAAAAACGGAAGTGGAGTAAAAAATGCCATCAGCATTAATCTAACAGACTCAAAATGATGTTTAAAAGAGAGCCTGGTTGGCGATTAGCGTTCTGCAGGAGTTTGTAATATGTAGCTGGCATGTAAATAAGCCAAAAAGTACATGAAGAGGCAAACACGCGAGACAGGAAGCGGCGTGCGTTCCACCGCCGTGGAACGCACGAGCTTCCGGGTACTCGGCTGGGATGAACCAGCCGGATGTTGGTAACTGCATTATAGGAAATAGCGTGCGTTCCAGCAACGTGGAACGCACGCAAACCCGGAAGAGGGGACAATGGACAGCATTAATAATGCTAGCGCATACACCAAGCACAGCCTGGTGTCACTAAATAGTGGAATTTATAAGATTGCGCCGCTTATCGCTCCTGATTACTAGCTAATCAGCCAAAATGTCTCAAAAAAGTTTTTTTGTTCATTAATCAAACTATGGAGAACTAAATTTAGTATTTATAATGTGACCATAAATATCCGACCAAAACACACTACCTGATACATCACACGATATGATAATTAAGCAACTTCAGAATTATGCATATTAAAAAACATAAAAAAGCTAACAGATTACCAAAGGAGGTCTGTTCATAGAAAATTGACGACAGGAAATATTTAAGAAAAAATATTCTTAAAATAAGAAATAGAAAAATAGGTAAAAAATGAAAAAATGAAAAAATGAAAAAATCAGCACTGTCTAGAAAAATTGAAAAGACTTGAAGACAAATTATCTCTTACAGAAAAATGTTATAAGAAATATATTCATTAAGGCCCCGCGGGGCTACTGTCCCCAGATCATAAATCCACCGAGCTTCACGCTGGTGCAATTTTTTTGCACGATCGCCACCACGCAGAGGAGGTGGTATATAATCGATGAGCATACATCGTAGGCTGGCCACCGAATGTCCATGCACTAAAAAATGTTTTGCCACCGGTTTGTCCGATTTCTTGTTTTCCAGGGCCTGACGGATGGACAGGCGGTGATTAGCCATACGTTCCCTGAAGCACCTTGTGGTTAATCCCACATAATACAGTCCACATGGGCAAA
This sequence comes from Crinia signifera, assembly GCF_055691185.1. Classification (NCBI taxonomy): domain Eukaryota; kingdom Metazoa; phylum Chordata; class Amphibia; order Anura; family Myobatrachidae; genus Crinia; species Crinia signifera. The sequence goes on along the minus strand of NC_139217.1, from coordinate 305,821,046 downwards.
TGAGGATATAAATAACGAAGGATGCGGTACATGACAATCTATGCCGTATCTTTATTTTCTTGCCAGTGTGTGGATGGGGAAATGTTTGTCCAATCAACATCGATCGACAGGTGGTGCAATCAGCACAGCGAACGCACCCAAGGCGTTGTGTTGGTAACCAAGTGGCTGTACCAATGTTGGGCTGTACCTGTGGCCTCATAAGCATCTGCTTCAGGTTTGGTCCACGTCGAAACGATTGCATAGGTGGTATTTTGCTTACATGACCCATTCGTGCGTCAGTGGCAACAATCGGCCAATATTTTTTGATGGCTTTACCCATGTCATCTGATGCTGTGTTAAATGTGGATGCAAAAATCATGCGATCCTGCCCAGATTTTCTTGGGGGATTCAACTGCTCTTTTTGGTGCCTGTTGCGTGCCTTATGTAGGCATCTGGTGATAGTTGTTTGTTGGTAACCTCTCTCGAGGAATCGCAAGCACATCTCATCGATTTGTTTCTGTGCCGTAGAATCGGATGAGTTGTTCCGAAGAACACGTATGAATTGGGAAATAGGGAGACTTTCCTTCAGGGAACACGGGTGGTGGCTTGTAGCGTATAGCAAAGAGTTGCGATCTGTATCTTTTCGATACAATGTGAAACCGATCTGTCCATCATTTTTGAACAATGTAACATCCAAAAAATTTATTTTGGTAGCAGAAATGCTATATGTGAAACGGATGGTAGTGTCCAACTTATTCAGGTGATCTATCATCTCAGTGAACTCCTTCTCGGTGCCCACCCAAATCAAAAAAATGTCGTCAATAAATCTTTAAAGATTTATTGACGACATTTTTTTGATTTGGGTGGGCACCGAGAAGGAGTTCACTGAGATGATAGATCACCTGAATAAGTTGGACACTACCATCCGTTTCACATATAGCATTTCTGCTACCAAAATAAATTTTTTGGATGTTACATTGTTCAAAAATGATGGACAGATCGGTTTCACATTGTATCGAAAAGATACAGATCGCAACTCTTTGCTATACGCTACAAGCCACCACCCGTGTTCCCTGAAGGAAAGTCTCCCTATTTCCCAATTCATACGTGTTCTTCGGAACAACTCATCCGATTCTACGGCACAGAAACAAATCGATGAGATGTGCTTGCGATTCCTCGAGAGAGGTTACCAACAAACAACTATCACCAGATGCCTACATAAGGCACGCAACAGGCACCAAAAAGAGCAGTTGAATCCCCCAAGAAAATCTGGGCAGGATCGCATGATTTTTGCATCCACATTTAACACAGCATCAGATGACATGGGTAAAGCCATCAAAAAATATTGGCCGATTGTTGCCACTGACGCACGAATGGGTCATGTAAGCAAAATACCACCTATGCAATCGTTTCGACGTGGACCAAACCTGAAGCAGATGCTTATGAGGCCACAGGTACAGCCCAACATTGGTACAGCCACTTGGTTACCAACACAACGCCTTGGGTGCGTTCGCTGTGCTGATTGCACCACCTGTCGATCGATGTTGATTGGACAAACATTTCCCCATCCACACACTGGCAAGAAAATAAAGATACGGCATAGATTGTCATGTACCGCATCCTTCGTTATTTATATCCTCATTTGCCCATGTGGACTGTATTATGTGGGATTAACCACAAGGTGCTTCAGGGAACGTATGGCTAATCACCGCCTGTCCATCCGTCAGGCCCTGGAAAACAAGAAATCGGACAAACCGGTGGCAAAACATTTTTTAGTGCATGGACATTCGGTGGCCAGCCTACGATGTATGCTCATCGATTATATACCACCTCCTCTGCGTGGTGGCGATCGTGCAAAAAAATTGCACCAGCGTGAAGCTCGGTGGATTTATGATCTGGGGACAGTAGCCCCGCGGGGCCTTAATGAATATATTTCTTATAACATTTTTCTGTAAGAGATAATTTGTCTTCAAGTCTTTTCAATTTTTCTAGACAGTGCTGATTTTTTCATTTTTTCATTTTTTCATTTTTTACCTATTTTTCTATTTCTTATTTTAAGAATATTTTTTCTTAAATATTTCCTGTCGTCAATTTTCTATGAACAGACCTCCTTTGGTAATCTGTTAGCTTTTTTATGTTTTTTAATATGCATAATTCTGAAGTTGCTTAATTATCATATCGTGTGATGTATCAGGTAGTGTGTTTTGGTCGGATATTTATGGTCACATTATAAATACTAAATTTAGTTCTCCATAGTTTGATTAATGAACAAAAAAACTTTTTTGAGACATTTTGGCTGATTAGCTAGTAATCAGGAGCGATAAGCGGCGCAATCTTATAAATTCCACTATTTAGTGACACCAGGCTGTGCTTGGTGTATGCGCTAGCATTATTAATGCTGTCCATTGTCCCCTCTTCCGGGTTTGCGTGCGTTCCACGTTGCTGGAACGCACGCTATTTCCTATAATGCAGTTACCAACATCCGGCTGGTTCATCCCAGCCGAGTACCCGGAAGCTCGTGCGTTCCACGGCGGTGGAACGCACGCCGCTTCCTGTCTCGCGTGTTTGCCTCTTCATGTACTTTTTGGCTTATTTACATGCCAGCTACATATTACAAACTCCTGCAGAACGCTAATCGCCAACCAGGCTCTCTTTTAAACATCATTTTGAGTCTGTTAGATTAATGCTGATGGCATTTTTTACTCCACTTCCGTTTTTTTACCATACAGGAAGTGGGTGTATTCCCATTAAGCTCAGTGATCCCATAAAAGCCGACCATTGACACCATACATGTACACTCCCTGGTGCTGCCTGTCCTATTTGTGACATACTCTGTCTTGACAAAGATCCCTGTGGCGGATCGAAACGTCGACATACATGATGATTGATTAAACCATCTATTTCAACTTGCTCTGAACTCGTTTTGGCGAGTGCCTGCTTCCAGCAAAGAGAACTATATTTGGGATCCTGATTCCCTTAGAGTGGAGCACCTCCCTGTTGCCTTGTTACCTACCAGTGTGCGGATCCTCCTACCACTATATATATATTTATATATATATATATATATATTTCATTATAACCCAGTTTTCATTATAACCCATATTTACTGCTGCTGCAGCTTGCGGGGGGGGGGGGGTGGGAAGGGGGAAGCGCTGCGTGCGCTGATGCTGTTGGGGGAGCCGGGTGAGCCTGCTGTTCCCCTGGAGCTGCCGGGTGAGTGCCGGGTGGGTGGGAGGGGGGTGCTGCCGCTCGGTGGTGATCGGTGCTGCACCGATCACCACCGTTTTCTGTGTTACCGATCGGCTTAGCCGCCGGTAACACAGGAAACGCTGTGATTGGCTGTTCAGATTTGAACAGCCAATCACAGCGATCGCCGACCGGGGGGGGCACCCCTGCCCCCCCTGGGCGGCGAGGGGGGATGTCTGCTGTCAGGGACAGCAGACATCTCTTAACTGTCACCGCGTCTATAGACGCAGTGACAGTTAGAAGCCATGACGTACATGTACGTCAAATGTCGGGAAGTACTTCCCGACCATGACGTACATGTACGTCAAATGTCGGGAAGGGGTTAAGACAGTTTGTAGTTTAATGTTTGATCATTTCATCAATGGTCGTTACAATACCGTGGAACATGTATACTTAAACATTTGTATACTGTAGGAACAACATTTTCTTTCCCTTTTTGCAGATTATGCAAAATTAATGGAGGGTCCTATTAAAACTGAACATGGTCTGGTAAGACCTCAACTTCTATTACCTTGAAATTAATCACAACCATGTCACAGCTGCTTGGCAATAAGAACCAAAGTAATGGGGAAAAATAAGGATGTGAAATGTACACTAATCCTATTATGGCAAATGGGTATCACAAGCAAAACTTATATGGGTACACATTTGGATAACTATATTATATCTGTAATAAAGAGAGGCATACCTTTAGTTTTCATGGCCTTTTCTAAGGCAGCAGCATCTGCAGTTGCATCATAACCTGGAGCTCCCTTAAGGCCACCAGTAGCTTTTTGCTAGAAAGCAATTACATTAGACAATAAATAAAAGGCACTTTGTAGAGCAGAAAGAAAAAAAGAAAAACAAAGTAGTGTTAGCATGTTAAATATATATATTTTTTTGTATATTAATAACTAGTACAATTTTCTAAAGTGTTACCTAATCGAGATTTTTTTCCCTCACTTTGTATTTCAAATTTTTTTTATTTCCAAACTCAATGTAGGTTTCAGGTACAGTGTATGCTGTTTATACATTTTTAATAAATTCAAAGTGGTCTCCTTAGTTTGAACATGAGACTTCTTCCACATCTGTGCAAGTTCTATATATATATATATATATATATATATAACCAATACAGAAGGGCGTCACTCCGGGGCTTGTGCGTAGCAAAAACTCTTTAATGCAGCGTTATGTCAACGCGTTTCGGGAATCACCCGTCGTCAGGACAATGTCCTGACGACGGGTGATTCCCGAAACGCGTTGACATAACGCTGCATTAAAGAGTTTTTGCTACGCACAAGCCCCGGAGTGACGCCCTTCTGTATTGGTTATATTTGTGAGTCCCACGGCTCTCAGTGCGGGCACCCGGGCAGGATTACAACTGCCATTCTCCCTGTTGGCATAGGAGTGCCGGGCCACAACACTGCTATATATATATATATATATATATATATATATATATATATATATATATATATATATATATATATATATATATATATTGCCTGATATCCATAGACCAGGTTCTCAGAATTTTGAAATGCACACTAACTCATGATCATTTTTTCTATTTTAATGATCAAAATATGACACATTAAGCAAAGGTACACTATTTTTAGACTTTAGTAATACGGTTGACAGTCAATAGGTCAACTACTCTTGGTCGACATGCATTAATTTGACATGGTTAAAAGGTTGAAATGACAATTGGCGACACACTGACACAGAATATGGTCGCCATAAGTTTTTCACAATATTTGAACTTTTTTATACTTTACACATTGAATATGATTGGGACGCGGTACACTAAATGGGGGTCCATGTGCTTCAAGATACAAATCGACATCCAAAGAACCTACAAAAAACTCATATTGACCTTTCCATATGTCAACCATTTTCATGTTGACACTTTGTTTGTGTCAAACTTTTTCCATGTTGACCTTTTGCATATTAACTTCTTGGGGTCAACAAAGACATTTTCAACCTTTTGACTGTCAACCTAATGACCAACATCTTTATAAGCTGCAAGAAGACTGCATTATCTACAGTATGTTACAGATATTGGAGAAAAGTTACTTAACAGAGTGCTGGGACACAGGAGCTTATGCAGGTCCGTTCACATGGGGATCGATGTTTGTATGCGCATGCACAGGGCCATTTCTGCGCATGTGCATGTGACTATTCGCCGGGTGCACACACCCAAGACAGCAAGCGGGGGTGTGGAGCGGCGGTGGATAGTCGCGCCCATCGGAACGCCCAGTGTTTCATGGGCATTCCCATGGAAATCAGCCAGTGACGTGGGTGCCGGGGACGGGCAGTTGACATTACCGTGTCAGCTGCCTGCGCACTTCCTGCCGAATGTCCACGCATATCTAAGGTTACTTATATGTGCGTAGGCCTTCCACATCATTCAATGGTCAGTGAATGACGTGGGTGTTCCCCCACAGCCTGCGAATGGATGTTTATGTTAAACATCCATTTGCAGCCCATGCGATCGTAAATGACGTGCGAGGGGGGAGCGGGTGTACCGGCATTCGGCGGGCAGCACCTGGTGGACTCGCAAAGCTGCAAATTTGCAGCCTTGCGAATCAACCAGAATAACCCCCGCAATGTGTGACCAAGATAGCCTGTATGTATCATGGAAAATAATCTATCGTTGCCTGAAATTGGCAGTAATATTTCAGAAGAAATTTCAATAGACACTGTTGTTAATAAAACATAATTTGAGTTATTTGGCCACTGATGCTCAAATTAATTATTATTCAATAACTAGTCATCTTTTAAGGTCACTGAGGTTTTCTATTACTGCTGGACATAACTTTAGGTAACAAGTGCTGATCTGCATTTTTGATCATGACAATGACCATGCTGTGATATTATTTAATTAATAAATAGGCTTTGCCTGTGTTGATTCCTTCTTTTTAATACTCTCTGTGCTCTCATTTAGTGGCATGAACTATTTTACCTTTTATGAACATATTTATTAAGTTACGCTGTGTGAATTTAGTCTAACTGCGGCCATTTGGTAGAAATTACAGAATTGAGGGGCAGATGTATGAAGCACCTCCTAAAGAGAATTTAAAGGAAGCTATCAATGTAGATTACAACCTGTCAAAATATGTGATGTGTGACATGTAGAAAGCTGACAGTATACACACACTGTCCTTGTCATATCAGATACTACCACCAGATGTCAGTGTTGCAGAGAAATTGAAATTCACCTCCATAAAGATTGATAATGATACACTTTGCAACACATTTGTATCCAATCCTCCTGGGCAGTGTGCCTGCAGGGGGTGCCGGACGGGTTCCCGACAGTTGGGATCCCGACAGTCGTTTACCCGACGTCGGGATCCCGACTGTCAAAACGCCGACAGCCGGGTGCCCGACGACCATCCGCTATTTTCCCTCGTGGGGGTCCCCGACCCCCATAGAGGGAGAATAGGTGGCTCGCGTGCCCACAGCGTGGCGAGCGCAGCGAGCCCGCAAGGGGCTTTTTTGCACTCGCCATGCTGTCTGACTCCGGGCAATCGGGATCCCGATGTCGGTATAATGACTGTCGGGATCCCGACTGTCGGAGTCCCATACCACACCCCCTGCAGGATGAATGTGTAAAGTAACATTGTATACATATTCTACATCTCCAAAGAGTGGGCAAATATAACCACTAAACTGGCAATTTCACACAATACTGTGACAGAATATTGTATCAACATTTAACAGGGTCCTGTGTGGAGAGGAGACCAGGGGTGAAGTGTAATAGGATGAGAGATTCAGAAAGTGAGAGATTTGGTAAAGCGGCAATCATTCACATGGCAAAATCAAACTGGTTTTGCAGTGTAAATGATTGCCGCTTTAAAAAAAACTGGAGATTTCTTACCAGATCTCTTACTTTCTGAATCTTTCATCCTGTTACAGTTCACCCCAGATTTCTTTATTTTTTTGAAAATGAAATTGTACTGATATTAATCAGACACATATATCTTTGTTCTTGTATCCTTGAGGGCTTACACCCTTGCAAACCACGTACCACATCCCTCAGTCTCATCTGCTTACTTTTTAATCTTTAAAAGCACATCCTTTATCTTTCCTATCACCATTAGTATATGTGTGTTATGTATGTCCTGATTGTAACCCTTTTATTTAGCAAACACAGTGGGTGTCTCCATATCAACCAATAGAATAAAGATTATAGGATTCCCCACTTTTTACATATTTTTTACAACCTGTCAATTGAGTGGAATCAGTTTACAACTTTTTTTTTTTTTTTACTTTACCTTTTTTTTGACTGTTGACCCCAAGTTGGTTAGGATAGCACCTCTGCTAAAGGAACAAATTTATAGCGGCTTCATTAACCATAGAATATAGGGTACCTATTTAGTTGTGTGCAGAATCAAAAATCTTGAGTCTGGGTTTAAATAGGGACAGTTAGGAGCTGATTGGCCGGTGATAAAGTACCAGGCACATTATCACTTCTCCTCCGCTATCACTGCTTCATACAGTACATCTGCCACTGAGAGCCCACACAATGTAATATACTGTATGAGATATAATATAATTTGACCAATATTTGATCATCTATAGCAGGGGTGGGGAACCTCAGGCCCGGGGGCCATATGCGGCCCCCATAGCCGGTCTGAGTGGCCCACCCACCCGGCGGCTTTGCCAGGAGTCAAGTACAGGAGAATTCTCACAAGAGTTCAGTAGTTATCACTAGATTCCTCTTAATCAACAGCAGCCAGAGACTGTCAATCCTATTCAGTGTCAGCCGCTGAGCATGGGACGGCTGTAGCAGGACAATTTGTAAGAGAAATTTTTACATATGGCCCCCAAAGGATTTTTCCCTCATACAAATGGCCCTTGGCACAAAAAAGGTTCCCCACCCCTGATCTATAGCATCACAATGCCACCAGGATAATGTAATAAATACAACTTATATTGGTACTTGTGTATTTGCAGGGCGCCCACTAAGCTATTTGCTTAGTGGGCTATTCTGCGTAGTGAAATCACATCGCATTGCATGTTTTTTTGATGCGATGCGATCTCATTAGTTAATTTATTCACTGCACCCTGGCCAAGGATCGCATCGCACGCAAAATCGCATGCGCTCACATGCAATTTTGCGTGCAATGCGATTTAGCACAACACCCCCAGTGTACATGTCTATGCGATGCAATGGGATTTAGCACACCCCCACTATCCACGTCACCCTGAAGCAATTTTCCTATGGTGCCGTACGTATGCAAATTAGGCAGCCTGCAAATACACAAGTACCCTTATATTTCTGCATGGTGCAAATCCCAGTGACCACTATAGACCTCTGTGATATCCACGTTCAACAACAATTGAAGAATGATAAAGCTATTTCAACCATGAGCACAGTATGTGTTGGAGAAAGTGCGCTATAGAAATAAAAATTATTTACTTGATTTGGGAAAGTACTTGGCTATTGCGTCAGGCGGACGGATTGCAACATATGGACAAAAATCTACTTTTTTTTCTACACATGCATCATAAGATTCAGATGGATTTTTTTTTTAACTATAAAGTTATTTACACTTGGGACCCCTTATACTGTGCCTTGAAGTTTTGGGTCATGCAGATGGAAGTGCAGTAAAGCATTCACATGTAATCATGCCACTGAATATGCAAAATAGTATATGCAGCAATGATAACGGGGGTCAGGCCATGAGGCCACACCCCTTCCTGCAAGGCCAAGCCCCCTTCTCTGCGAGCCCATTGTGTTTTTTTAATGGCAAGCACCAAAGACGGGTGAACAAGGACTTCTTGATGCACTGGGTGTCATAAGGTAGAGCCATCACATTTCGTGGAGGAAATCAGGCTTGTGTGGGTACCACAAATAGAATTTGTTAGGTCCGTGTATTTCAGTATTCAGTGTTTTTATTGTGCTTTTAGATTTAACAGAAATCAAAAGGAATAAAATAATCTGGCTTTTCAGTATGATTAAATACATACAGTGGCGTTTTCCGAATTAGCATCCAGGAAACAGGCTTGTCGCAGGAACTCTTGTATGAAAGACATGGTGAATTGGGCTTCTGTAGAAACAAAAAATAAAGTTTTCTGAATAAAAAGAATGAAGCAACAGGTTGGTAAATCTCTGGCTGACTGATCACCGAAGAGCAGAGAAATGTATCGGGGTGGTAGAACACATCAATGTAGCATTGTGTAAAAACACGGGAATGAGTTACAGTATACTGTATGTAATTAAAGTATTACGCTGCATACTGTAGTTGGCTCACCTATCTGTGCCACCTTATTAGATATAGTCTTAATACTGACACTTAGACACTTATTCCATTAAACTCATCATACTCCCCTTAGTCCCCGCCATCAGGGGAGTACAGGAGTTATATGTGTAAGGGATATGGACAACTGAGGGCAGCCCACTAGTGGTAAATTGGGTACTTATATGTTAGTTTAGCGCCCACTAAGCTATTTGCTTAGTATTCCGCGTGCCCTTGCGGGGCTCGCTATGCTATCCACACTATATAAAATCATCTCCATGCCGACATGCATAGTGGGGGTATAAGCATAGTAACTATAGTGGGCGCCCAACTAACATATAAGTACCGTAATTTTTTTTTTTTTTTTTAACAATGATTTATTTTAATCCTACAGCAGTAAGGGAGGTGGTGAGTTGAGAAATAGCAGAGCTACCCTTGGATGGTGTCACCCACCAACCACATTGTCAGAACAGTGACATGCGGTTGTGCCATACAAACATCACACACCAGAGGGCAGTCACAAGGCCATGAACCCTTTGAGAAGTTCACAGTGCCACACTGTGGGGTTTATTAACTAAGATTAACAGCCCCTTAGCAGATCTATTTAGCACCTTCTAGAAGATAAAATCTGTTTAGTTGCCCATAGCAAAATACAATTTTATTAAATAAATCAACAATAATAGGTACACTGTTGCATTGCAGTGACTTTTGCATGTCAAGCAGTTTAGCAGTACTGTAAATCAGATTAGCTGTCTGTCATTACAGTGCGGCAGCTGCACAGAATTTACAGTCTGCACTCTACAATCTGACATATGAAGGAGAGGAGTGCATGGAAGCTCTTAAGGTGCCCACACACTAGAAAGATCTGCGATCGTAAGATGTGTGCATAAATTAGCCTTGAAATCTTTTTTCCGTCCTGGACAAAAGATTTCAGGCAAGCGCACATCTTTACCAAAGATTTTTCTTAAGATCCTGTGTGCGTTCCTATGGATCTTTTGTTAAATCTTCTGATCTTTTGTACAGCACGTAAGATCAGCAGATTCAGCTAAAGATTCACAGGAGCGCGCATCAGACAAAAATCGGCCGATTTTTGACCGATTATCTGTAAACATCGGACAATATATCGGCCGGTTTATCGGAAATCGGCCAATCGACCCAAAAATCGTTCTAGTGTGTGGGCACCTTTAGTCTCATGAGATAACAAGTATCACAGCCTCCAGACAATGGCGGTTAATCAGACCTGATTGTTGCTCTGCTAAATTGCAGATCCCTGTGATCAGGAATACACAGCCAAGCCAGAGTGCGATCCCGCCCCATGCAAATCTGAGAATTGCTTAGCACAGCTTGCAAAAATTAGCTCGATTGGCGAATAGCTGTAAATCTATTCGCAAGCCGCTTACCATTTAATGCTTTTTCCACTGTGTGCAGTCTGTGCATAGCCCAGGACTTACTCAGCGGCTGCAATAGAAGCATTCGGATCACACCCCCTCAAAGACCTGGGCACATCTGCAATTTTCTTGAGCCTCCCTGAAAATGTCCAGTTGCCACCCACAAATGCCAACTTTCTGTCAATTAACTTGCGTACAGCCAGCAATCAGAAAAGTAGCAGCATTTTATTGCAAGACATTCAACAGAAATTGTCAAGTACTGTATGTAGCGAGTAGAGTGTGGGCCAGCGCAGTACGGTCAGTATGAGGTGCAGGGGTTGCAAACTGCACTAGCTGACCCTATCGGAGGGGGCAACACCAAAATAGCAGAGCTGCTGTGCTATTTTGGTGTCAACCCCTCGGAAGATGTCACAGAGCAGCTATGATGGAAGATGCATGAATGCACACGTCGTCCACACTGTGCTCATGTGCTTTTAAATGTTGAGGGCAGACAAGGAACAGGACACCTAGTCAGACCTCCAAAAATCAGAGGGCATGGCTTTGTAGCATAAGTCCAAGTCCCCGTTCACATGTGCAGGGGTAAGTACAGTGCATTGTGTGTTACCCACACAACTGACGCTACTGGGCCACAGCCAGCAGTGACTGTTAAGTACATCATTAATTGGATCATTAATTATCATTACGTTTTCTTGAAATACAAATCATCAGATTGCCTTAATATACAGTACTACCTCCTAATCTCCTTTCTAGACCAAGCTACATATTGCAAGTCTACTTTATATACTCTCCCTGGGGGGTGGTGGTGGGCAGGGATGGGGTGAAAAATACTTAAATAGTGACAAACGGTATTTGGGGGTAGGATGGGTAATGGCATAATAAAGACCTATGGACACTGATGGGTGGCTGGATAGACACTGCAGCACTAGGGATCTATTACCACTACTGGTTTGGCCAGTGGCATAGCTACATATGTGGCAGACCCCTTAGCGGCTTGGGGGAACGGTGGTCTGTGTTGGGCACTGCTGGCAGAACTGACAGGCTACCCAGGCAGTAGTGAGCGCTGAGCTGGTCCCGCCCTGTGCATATCTAATGAGTGACCCAGGCAGCAGTGAGCGCTGAGCTGGTCCCGCCCTGTACATATCTCAATACATATGCACGTAGCAGAACCAGCTCAGCACTCACTGCTGCCTGGGTCGCCTGTCAGTTCAGCCAGTGGCGCCCGTAGTCCATCGCCTTGCCCCTTCTTGGGGGGGCACCAGAATTTATTTTTGGCAGAAACATTTCTAGCTACGCCACTGGGTTTGACATATTTCCCTCTTAATTGTGATTGCCATCACATACTGTATGTGGAACTAGTTAATTGATAAGAAAGGTGTTTCAATGAAAGTCCAATAGAAGAGCATGTTGTCCTTCCTGAAAAGGGTAATTTTGGGAGGTATTGATTGGTGGTGATATAGTGATTATGGGAAATGTATTACCACTGGGGGGGGGTGTAAAAATGCAATGGGGGCCTATAGATTCATGGTGGGTGAGAGGGTGGAGACTCTGCTTATGATATTTTTTTTTAGTATAGTATAATATTAGAATACTTTTAGGGGTTTTTGTAAAAAAAAAAAAAGACAGTTGAGCGGTTATACTGTATAGTATTTTTCTACAATTGTCAGCAAATATCAACTGGCTGATTATTGTACATTAGTATGTTCTTTGTTTGTCCGCCTTTGTATAATCTAACATGCTATCAATGTTATTGACCTTTACCACATTTTGCAGAAATGGGAAGGATTGCGTATCTTGTAAATAGCTACCGTTTACTCTTTAAATGAATTAATCTGGCAACTACATAAACAATAGGTTTACACAGCGATATTCATCAGTCATAGAATGTGCTTACTGATTTTCTCAGGTGAAACATTATTTATTTATTTTTAGTCATAGGAGTTGAGTGAGAATTGTAATTGTGTATGATATACTGGGGGTACATACATACAGTATATACATGTTTTATATACAGTATATATATATATATATATATATATATACAGTAAATATATATATATGTATATATATACACACATATATATATATATACATACATAGAGGACTTGCGGACCGGCACTCCACTTAAGTTGATTCAGCTGCCAGCGTGCCTTTGCAGAAGTTAAATAGATGGTAGAATCCCAACGGCAAGAAGAGACCAAGCACGGCACTGGAGGACTTGTAAAAGATGTTTTTTTATTACCTCAACGTTTCGAGGCTTGCTGCCCCGTCCTCCTGACGACGGGGCAGCAAGCCTCGAAACGTTGAGGTAATAAAAAACCATCTTTTACAAGTCCTCCAGTGCCGTGCTTGGTCTCTTCTTGCCGTTGGGATTCTACCGTCTATATACATACATATATATATATATATATATATATATATATATATATTTTTTTTTTGGTGGGGGGTGCTGTCAGGTCCGGGGACAGCCAGCGGAGGTCCGGTGACAGGCAGTGGGGTTCCGGGTAGCCGCTGTAGCGGCAGCTTGACTCTGTCCGTCTCTACTCTCTTCTACTAGCGTGGCGGCGGGAAGCGCTGGTGATGACTTTGAAAAGACTTGCCGGACCCTGATTGGCTGAATTCAGCCAATCAGCGTCCGGCAAGTCTTTTCAAAGTCATCACCAGCGCTTCCCGCCACCGCGCTAGTAGGAGAGACGGACGGAGTCAAGCTGCCGCTACAGCAGCTACACCAGTCCCCGGAACCCCGCTGCCTGTCCCCGGACCCCCGCTGGCTGCACACAGGAGGTAAGTATGTTGTCAGCGGGGAGGGGGGTGGGTCTCCGGCGCCAGGGCCAAGGCGGTCATTTGGTGTGTCCCCCCCCCCCCCTCTGGGGAAGGGGGGGCACCAAATGACTGCCTTGGCCCGGGCACCGGAAACCCTAGTTTCGGCCTTGCAGGAGGGAGAAATTCTAATACTCTCTGGTACCATGATTCAAAAGTTTGGGAAGCACTGGCCTAAACCTATAGCTCACAACATTTGGGTAAAGATTATTCTCTCTATAATTTATATACAGTAGCTGTGCTAGAAGAAGTGACTCATTTCCTGTTCTTAGCATAATTTCCTCTGCCTGCTCTGCTCAGAGAGAAAGAAAAAAGTCATGCATCTAAAATATTAACTTCTGTACATGTTACAGCTACTAATATTGCAAGAGATATAGGTAAAAGCTTTCACATTATAAGAAAACTTTTTGCTCACTAGTAGTCATTTCTCATAGTAAAGAATTGTCTGCATTCATCTAAAGCTGCACAGTCACTTAGTTTGCAGAAAATAGTTTACTAAGGCGCTGTCCTCTCCCTGGCCAGAGCTCCAAAGCTGTTGTTGGAGATTTTGCTTGGGTAGCTGCCAGTCCTGTAAGGCATAAACCGCAAATCAGTTTCATTTCCCAACTTAAAAAGTGGTGTCAGAGGGGTGTGTCAGGGCGAGGATCAGTGTGAGAGAACTCTGCATTACTTGTGTTTCATAACTGTCTGCTTATATCTATGGAGGACGCATACTGTACATTACATACTGCAGCAGAAGAGACAGGTTAAAGTGAGTGCTCACGGACACAGTGCTCTGGGCCCCTATCCCTATGGGGCCCCTCTGCAAGGAGCATACTGTGGAGTATGACAGTGTTGGTATGTGCTGCCTCTGTTACTGTTACTCCCATCCATCACCACAAGTTACAAGGTCAGGTGCTTCAAATTCTTATTGCAAACCCTGGTCTCTCAATGCAGCACATTGGCAGTGCCCCACCATTGCTGCAATCACAGGGAGGGATTTACTAAGATGGGAGTTCCATTTCATATGGGATGTTGCTATGGGCAACCAATTAAATTCTATTATCTTCTAGAAGGTGCTAAATAAATAAGAAGTAGATTCTGATTGGTTCCCCTTAGCAACATCCCATGTGAAATAGAACTCCCATCTTAGTAAATTTACCGCACAGTGTTAGCAGCACGTGTGAGGGAAGTTCAGATGACAAAAGAGGGAGGGCCGGAGGATTGAGTGTTGCCCCCCCCCCTCCAGGTTAGGTATCCCCTCCCCCCTTGAAGGATTAATCTGTCCCTACATAGCATCACCATCATGCTTGCCTAGTCTCATCTAAGGGAAAATTGTACTATATCTTGGGTGGCTTTCCTGGACTTACAGCAAGTCCTGAGAGAAGTGGGCAGTCCAGGTGGCTGTTGGCATGATTGCCTCTAAGGGCCAGATGTACTAAGCCTTGAAAAGTGATAAAATGGGGAGGGATAAACCACCAGCCAATCATCTCCTACCTGTCATTTTTCAAACACAGCCTTTGACATGGCAGCTACGAGCTGATTGGCTGGCTGTTTATCACTCTCCATTTTATCACTTTTCAAGCTTAGTACATCTGGCCCTTGTCACATCACTGTGGCCCCACCTCTTCTTTCTAATCATAGTTATCACTGCATTGTACAGTGGAGATGGCAAGATCTTGATCGCACCATCATACCCCCACACCTTCCAGTTCTGCCACGCCCCCCTACCTTGCCAACGTGGCTGTCTGCATGAACATTGTAGATGTACCTGTTTTACATGCACGTAAATAAATTCATATATTTGCTCATTTACAAAGTTGTTTAAAGCATTTTTGAGGTGGAATGTGTGTGAGATGTAGCAGTAATAACATTTACAGTCATTGCTTTTTTAGCAACATATTTTGCAATATTGCTCACAACTTGAAAAACCAGTTTACTAACAATACAAACAAGACTCAGCTCGTTTTAAGATCTACCTTGCAAAATGTTCCCACAAGTAAATACATGCGTTTTTAATCAACCTCTAACTGAATAAGGGGAATACAGAGTTACATTCTTTTGGATACTGCATTTAAAAGCAGGATAACTTTTAACTTATTTTCCAAGCACTGAGCAGGGGCATGGTGACTCATTGTATGGTTTATATCCAAAAACTGTTTCCATGGAAGGAAACCACATAAAGAGGAATCAAAGCCAACTTTCTAAAGTCTTTTACTTTTCTAAGTTTTACATTGCTTAACGCTAAATATAAATAACACTATATATATAACACTATATACATACATACAGTAGCTATACATATTATTATGATTAGATTGAAATCTATAGATTGATGTAAAACAACAACTACTGTAGACTTAAATTCCAGTTAATAAACTAAACAAATTGCATGTGTAACTAAATAAAATAGTAATTGCAAGATTGAAACAGCTTAAAAAGTAAAAAGAAAAAAAAACTTACTGGATAAGAGAAGGACTGCGGAGCTTCTTCACAAAATGCTAAGGAGAATGCAGCCTTGGGCTTATGTTTTTTTATAAGGAGGTTACAAAACCACACCTAGCAACGCAAGAGCATTTTCTTCAGCCCTGTGATTGGTTGTTGCAGTGTCTAGATGACATGCAAATCCCTCCCTGTGAAGTAAATACCATGTACAGTAGAATGTCGGTACACTACTTTCTTCTGTCTTGCCTTTCTAGACTTTTATCAATATTTTTATATTTTTACCAAGTATTTTCTGATGAAAAGCACAAGAATTGTAACAAGGTGTTTATGTAACATGTAACTAGCTAAACCTGTCACTTAGGCCCTTATTCTGATCGGTGCGTACTTTCCCGAATTCTTACGGAGCGGGCCGCACGCAACGCTATGCGGACATCGTCCGTAGAAACGCCCACCGAGCCTCCGCATTCGGACGGACTCACTCTTTAAGAACAGGGCGTGTGTACGGACGACATACAAACCTTGCGTGTGCGGTGGACACGTACAGATTCTGCACGGTCTTACAGCGTAAGCACGGTCTTACCGCGTCAGAACGTACGGGAAGCTGGCCGTACGCACGGATGCGGAGTATTTACGCCAAATACAACACTATTTCTCTGAGCACACACAGCGATCACATGATCCACTTATGCAATTAGGCAACCTCATTAGAAAGGGATTGTTGTCTATTTGAATCAATTAAATCCTAATATATACTGAAACACATTACTACTACATTCATTACACACATTAACCCTTACTGCATGTGAACATAACATACATCTATATACAGTATGTACATTTTGCTTATTTAAAAGATTATAAACACATATACTTTTCCATTTAAAAAAAAACACACAGACAACTTCGAACTGTAATAAACGATTTATTAACGTTACAAAACTTTTGTATAAAAAAAAAAAAATTAAATTAAATTGCGTCATCCAGCAGCTGGTCCAGTTCAGCCATGACCTGGCGCATGTGGCCTCTGATTCATAAGAGGGCCCCACGGAGACCCTCTTGTGCTTGGGCTGGCTCATCTGTGGACATATTACAAATGGTCAAATTAATAATGATATTCATGCATACATTTAACATAGTCATACCTAAATTTAAAACATGCACCGTGACAGGTGTGTGTGTGTGTGTATATATATATATATATATATATATATATATATATATATGTATATAGACACATATAGAACTATATATATGACACATACAGCTATACATACATGCATACATACTACATGGAAAGCCTGTTTTTTCCCCTCTACCCTTTACTCTGTAGAACACCTCACAGTCATAGTGCTCCTTCTGAATCCAAACCCACCCATGACTAAGCTCTGAGAAGCATGTCATGCGCTGAACCAATTCCAACTCATCAAAAAGTGCCCAGTGTCTGTTATATGATGGAGTGTGGCATGGGACTTAGTCAACTCTCAGGAATGCTCAGTACATTTGGGCAATCAAGCATGGCTTGCCTGCTGATGGTCTGCTCCATAAATCATTGTCATAATGCCAGTTAGGTGAAGCTGCAGCACTAACCCACTCCCATGCACAAAATCATTACTAAGCCCAAATCAACACACAATTATGGTGCCAAACATACATGCAGACCGCAGGGGGGGTTTAGCTAGAGAAGGGCCCAGGGGCACTGACCACTTGTTACTCCATTCTAAGCCACGCCTGTCCATACTCCATTTATGTCATCCTTAATCTAGTTTAGAAAGATCAATCACCAGTAAACTCTACTCACCTATATGAGGCTACAGATTGTATGCTTGCAGCAGGGACATGTAACCCTTACATGAGCAAGTCATCCCTTTCTTCCAGGATACAGATTAACTACACAGGTTCAGTGGCTCTTACAATCGACCTGAAAGCCATCCGCACAACCTGTGTCATTAATATGTGTCCAGGATGAAAGGGATGGTTTGGCCACCCTATATAAGTGTGTCTGTTGGTACCCTGTTTGTTATATGAATTTATAGTTTGAAAAAACACAATTGAATCACCAGTGCTACATAGCAAATAGTAGATGAGAAAAGGAATAATTAATCCTTATGTATACATACCAATTTCGGCCGCCTGGACGACCTCACAGGCCTCCACCTCCTCCTCTTCCTCAGGGGCCTCCTCTGGTGGCACCTCCTCCTCTGCTGGCAGCGCCTCCACAGCCCACCCCTCCTCCTCCACTTCCTCTGCCACCTCCTCCGCCATTCCTTCCTCAGGAAGCACCTCCTCGGCCCTTGCTTTGGCAACCTCCTCCTGGGCCACCTCTGCCTCCTCCCGGGCCTGTCTTGCTCGATCCCGTGCTGTGTTTGAGAAAAAATGCCAATTAGGGGTCATTTGGACAGATGTATTAAGGCTTAAAAAAAATAAATCCAAAGGTTATAAGTTGAGACAACTGTACAGCCAATCAGCTCCTTAGTGTCTTTTACACAACACAGCCTGTAACATGGCAGTTATGATGTGATATTTGGGCCATTGTAAACATCACAATCTATAATCCTACACAATCACATATTTTATGACCATTACAGGGTGTCAAACAGGAAGTAGCACACATATAGTGTATGCCATGTTTAACTCATGATCAGGCTGGTTACCTTATTGGCTTAAATAATGTCATGTAAGCAATCATGTACAAATGGCCATTTAATGTATAAACACTCACATCTCGCAATCCTGGCCCTGATTTGCTGGAGCAAATCCGGCTGGCGACGTCTCAGGTCTGACCACCGCCGCTCCAGCTGAGCGATGGTCCGCCGCACCTGTGTGCGGGCGTATATGCACCGGCGGGCCACCGCATAGGCATTCCGCTTCTGCCTATTAGTTATAAATGGACCTGCCCGCCCCAGCCTGGTCTCCATAACGGAGACCAGTGTCCTCAGCTCCGCAGCTGAAAAAGGTGCTGCTCTGCCATATGCCGCCATCTTAGCAATGGCACAATTCAAGCAATCATGTCCTGTCATTGGTTGATCAGAGTGATATTTGGTATTAACTTTATTGTTCATTTTGACAGTAACAGCGTGTATGTGCCACAACAGACGGCTAACCCATTGCATCGCAAACCCACACTTGCTGTACCTTTGCATAGTTGAGCAGACCATGCCATTACTTACTCTCTCCTAAACAGACAGTGTAAAATAAGTTGGGAACCCATTATATATAATCTATTACATTCACCAAACATGGGTTAAAGCAACAGGTGAAATAGTCTGCATCACTAGCCAGTTACACCTAACTCTACAAGGTACTAAACAGCTTTATTATAGTGAAAGCTATACAGCAGAAACATAGCAAATAGTGCCAGACCTTTTCCCAATATTAGGCCATGGTGCCATGTGTACACTTACCTTCTACTGGCCCACACTAGAGATGTGGAATGAAAAGTAGCTAGCATCAAGGCTGAATTTGGAGACCTTTCACATGTGATTTGGATGCTAGCACTGATTACTATTGCCTAAGTGGTGGACTGGATTTACATATGGAATGGGTATTGTCATTTGTACTACATACCAAACAAGTGCTCATACAGATGTACATTCACATATACATTTCATGTCTGACCTCAGTTTTATTTGGTCATTGGTGTACAAATCTGCATTTACCTACTAATTCAGACTTACTAAGTTTGCCAGGTTTTTTTAAACAATTTTTCCCCAGCTAGGGGCGTGGCCTATGCGCTGCACGGTCGACGCGGCCGTACGGAACGCAGGGTGTCGCTGATGTACGCCAATTACAGAAATAGGATATAAAGGTGTGTTAGACAAATGCAATGTTGTTGCAAACATGGCTGGCTCAGATACAGAGGAAGACCAGGTGTTTCAGGACCTGTTTGGCAACATGGACTCCAGCACCACCTATGTCCCCATCAACCCAGACCAGCCATTGGGAGAACAGCAGCCAGATGGGCCATCTACATCAGGCCAATCGGCAGCTGGCCCATCTTCAGCCTCAGCAGAATCATTGGGAACACAGCAGGTGGCTTCCCAACAGAGTAGCCTGCCCAGCACTTTGAGTACAGCGACAGGTGGCCGTGGCCGTGGCAGTGGCCGTGGCAGTGGCGGTGCCAGTGGCCGTGGCCGAAATAGGGCAACAGAGGAACCAACCACCAGAAACATGGCATTCGAAGCGCAGGAGCTTGCCATCCTGGTGCCCCGCGCACGGGATTGGATTGAATGTCCACAGGACAGGTTGACACACACAAGGAGATGGAAGATCTGGGAGGACATAACGGCGGAGATTAATGCGGTGGCTCCACAAGTTCGTGAGACGGAGCACGTTAAGAAGAGGCAAGTTCATGTGTGTTACATTTGAGCAGTACAAGACCAGGAATGTTTACATTAGATGTTAGATGGAGTAGGTAATTGGCCGGTCATGTTGCTTGGAGGCACAGACATGTTTGCCATTTCATTTAATTGATAGTTATTGTAGGGTGAGTGTGAGTGTATATTCTAAGGGTTGGTTTTCAAACTTAATTTAATGTAAGTTTGGTGTCATGAGGCACATGTTGTTATCTGTTGCAGATTGCAATGGGTGCTACAGCAAACATGAGGAGTGACATGTATTAATATGTAAACCTTGATTGCAGGTGGCACGACTTCAAAACGAACCTCAAGAAGAAATTGACCCAGTGGTGGGAACACAGCCACACCTTTGGGGCTGGCCCCATGCCATCAAAGCTGAAGCTCACCCCCCTGGAAGAGATGGCAGAGTGCTGCATTGCAGTCGAGGAGGTCCGGGGGGTGAGCACCATGGACAGCGAGGCCCCAGCGGAAGTCATGGCTTCTTTGCTTGAAGGTAACTATTTTCCATGTCATAAGTAGCTGGTTCTAATTTTGCATGGAATGTGTGGTAATTGTAATGTTCTCTTTCACCAGCATCCCCACCGCTTGGTCAAGAATCTCTTGAGGAGGTTGAGGAGTCTGTGCCACCTGCCACCAGTACCAGGCCCGTGCAGCAGCAGCAGCCACTGACCGCGGCTGAATGTAGCAGCTGGGGGCAGGTGCTTGGCCATATTCAGCAACAGGGAGAGTCGGCATCAGAGCGGGTGCGTAGGACCGAGGAGGTCTTGCAGGGTTTGGTCAGCAGCCACCAGAGTATTGCTGCTAGCCTGCAGGTGCTGGCTGATCAAGCCCTGCGGCAAAATGACCTCCTCCTCCACCATAATGAGCTTATGGTGGAGTTAGTTGCCAGCAATAGGGTCCTATTGTCAGCCGTTTCTGGTGCATTCCCACCATCAGCACTCCCTGCTGCCAGAGGGGGAAGACCATCCCCCCCCTCCCCAGCATCTGCTCCACCTGGGCCACCATCTGACCGTGGCCGTGGCCGAAGAGCTGCTGCACGTGGCAAGGAGCCTGCCAGGGGCAAACGTGCCCGCAGATGAACTTGTGTCCACATTAATATCCACCCTTATGTCTTCCCAAATCTTTCATTGAGCTGTGTGTGTCAGCTTGGGAAATTTACTAAAGGAAATTTGTAAAAAATAGGTGTATTTGTATCCAGAAATACACTTATTTTTGACATTTACTATCCCGAAAATACGGCAATTCATATTCGTATTGATAGAACATCAATACGAATACGAATTGCCGTATTTTTGGGATAGTAAATGTCAAAAATAAGTGTATTTCTGGATACAAATACACCTATTTTTACACCTATTTTTTACAAATTTCCTTTAGTAAAATCCCCCCATTATGTCTAATTCAGACAACATTGCTTTTATGTGGAGGCTTAATGGACCTCATTCAGGTTCAACTGGACCTGAATGAGGCCCATTGCTTTTATGTACTTCAACATCTCATTCTTTTCTGTGATTCCCTTTTTAAACATCATATAGTTATTAGTGTTTAATATGCATACCTCACAACTTTCATTGGTGGACCACAAATCACGTCACGCGTGTGAGGCCACGCCTTGTTTTGCCGCTGCTGCCCATCTGACTGGGGGGAATAGAAAGTTGTGCACATGCTATTCCCTGCTGACAAGCGGGTGGCAGCGGGGACTCCCAACTGCCCACCCGCTGTGGGACACTGCTGTCTTGTGCCAGGTATTGTACTACTTGTCTGTTTTTAGTATTACATTGCCCTGTGTCAGAAAAAGCATTGTTATCCCCCAAAAAGGACTCCAAATGTAAGAATATGCAGACAACTATTTGACTCACTCAATGTTTCAGTCAATTACACTTTTTAAAAGTATACTGTATATAGAACACCTATTCTTAACAGAACACTCCCAAGACAATGGATTTGGACACAAATCATCTCATACCATCATTTATTCTTTGAATTTGACATTTCTTTTATTTACATTATCCTTTTAATTTCACATTTCTTATCAGTATTACCCAAGACTTTCAGTCTCATCCTCTTACATTTAAAGTACACATTTCAAAACACTGACCTTTCATACTGCAGTCTTACTCATGGGGTCATTGTTCTTGTATGGGAAGTATGAGAGTCTTTTCAAATGTGTTCCTTAAATAAAGAAGTTTGTGACTAAAGGTGCTTAGGGACGTGAGGGGGATATGGGGGCGGCCAGGTGATGCAGGGGATTAAAGAGAAGGAACCTGCAAATGAGATTGATTAAAACAAAAAATGACATGTTGAAGGGCAGTGGTGGCCTAGTGGTGCCCTCTGTGGTTGCACATGTGGCACCACCCAATCAATGGGGGTTATTCTAGTCCTTTCTTTCTGACAAAATCCTTCTTAGATGGACAAAACCATGTGCACTGCGGGTGGGGCAGATGTAACTTGTGCAGAGAGAATTAGATTTGGGTGGGGTTTTTCTTCAAAGTGAGATCTATATTGAAGTGTAAAATCATGCAGTCAGTATTTTCCCTGCACAGAAACAAAATAACTCACCCAAATCTAATTCTCTCTGCACATGTTACATCTGCCCCCCTGCAGTGCACATGGTTTTGTCGATCTAAGAAGGATTTTGTCAGAAAGAATGAACTAGAATAAACCCCAATGTCGTTGTGTATTCTGTAGCTGTATCTGCTTATATGTTTTCTTTATTACTATTTCTCTTACTGTATCTGCATTATTTATTCTTGAACTATTGCCAAAAGCACGTTATTTCTGTATCCAGACAAAATGTGAATGACAAAATAAATAAAACTATGCATCAGTCCCATTTATTTGCGGATTGAAGTCGGTTAAATAGCCATTTTGTTTTATGATAAATAAATAACAATTATGTACAATGATCATAGTTTAAAGAAGATCTCCATCCATTCCCTCCACCTCAGTAGGATGCATTTTTCTGGGGCACTGTCTCCAAGAATGTGTACCCTCCAGGTGTTGAGGCCTTTTAGAAAAAAAGACAGTTCCGTGCACTTCTTAAAAGATAGCCAGTTAATGTGTACTGTTGTCAGTTCTTGAGTGGACTGGTACCACTACCATCCAGTTAGATTTTAACTAAACAATATATATTTACTGAACAATGACATGCAGGACTGTCTTAACGGCATTGTAGGCCCTGGGCAAAGCAATGCAATGGGGCCCCAACACACCCATTCACAGGCAAATGTATTTATAAAATGTCATAACTTACCGCTCCTGCTGTCCTACAGCATCTCTTCCTATGCTTCTAAAGAGTGAATGGCTGTCAGCAATCTGATTGGTGGATAGCTCCAACCATCCACCACTCAGCATGCTGGCAGCCATTCAGTGTCTCACTGCAGGCTTGTAGGCAGGTAGAGGGTGGCAGCCATTCAGTGTCTCCCCTGAATCTCAGAAGGCACCAGCCTTGAGTGCAGATCCCTATAGTCCAAGCTGACTCTTCTCAAAGTCCTCTGAAATTAGGGGGCCCTTGGGCAGTTGTCCATTATGCCCATGCATTAAGTTGGCCCTGATGACATGTGCTAATACTCCAAGGACATTTACACCTGAAGGACTCCAGCCTTTAGGAGTTACAGTACTCAGCTGATAGTAATGTGGAAGCCAATAAGGTGACCCTTGCCTTTCCTTATAAGTACATATGGATGATGTTCGCTCTTAAAACTATCATTTAAGTTTACAGAAAAATAATAATTAATGAATAACTAGAAAGCAATGATACTCAGCCAGTCACGGATAGTAGCCCTTTAAAAAGCCGTTTGACGTTTTGGGGTTTCATATATAGACCCCGTCCTGATTCTTTGAGCTGCAGTTCTTGATGTTGCATTGGGCTATATGACCGACCAACTGCCTGCTCCTTATGCCTTGTTATGGTTTGTACATGTGATTTTGCTTTGTTGCTACTAATATCTTTGGTGTACTGAACCAACTTGTCTTTTGCTACATCGCTGCTCGAGCATCAATGTGCTGCCTTCAACTTCTTTAACTACACTGTGGGCCTAATTCAGACCTGTTAGCAAGGCTTCAGTTTTTGCAGATGGACAAAACCATGCTGCACTGCAGGTGGGGCAAATGTAACATGTGCAGAGAGAGTTAGATTTGGGCGAGTTATTCTGTTTCTGTGCAGGGTAAATATTGGCTCCTTTTACACTCAATTTAGATTTCAGTTTGAATCACCTCACCCAAATATAACTTTCTCTGCCCATGTTACATTTGCCCCACCTGCAGTGCATAATGGTTTTGCAAAAATTTCAACCTTGCTAAAAGGCCTGAATGAGGCCCAATAAGAAGACTCCACTTCTGCCTGTGCTAACTTTGGATTGTTCTGAATTTTTTTTGCCTCTCACAAGTGGATTGCTTCACAAATGCCAGATGTGTTGCAATGCCATAAATATACAGAGTACAGAATTATATTTACTTGTTTTTAATTATTTGATATTTTGAGACGGGAAAAAAAAATCTGCCATTGAAGATAGGAAGGGCCGGGGAATGTTGGAAATGTTTAAATATGAGTTCTAGAATGTTCATTGCCATTGTATTTTGTCACAGGGCGGACAGAACAAGATGCCTGTTTTACCTCATTTATTTCCTTGTGTGTGTCACATGCCAGTGCTTGTTTTTTTTTAAATTCCATCTGAATGTCTCAGCAATAATAACGCCACTATTTAACCATTATATTTAAAATGTCTCTGTTCTAACTACACATTTGTTTATAATTAAATATTTATATATATTTACTGTACATGGGATTTGAGGTACTTACTTATTGGACAGCATTAAGAGTCTGATTCAACTTTGGTAGTAAAGCAAAAAAAGCAAACAGGCAAAACAATGTTGCACTACAGCATGGGTCTTCAAACTGTGGCCCTCCAGATGTTGTGGAACTAAATGTGGCAATGCATGCTGGGACATGTAGTTTCACAACATCTGGAGGGTCACAGTTTGAAGACCCATGCACTACAGGTTGGCAGATGCATACCTCCCAACATATGGCATGTAAACGAAAAGGGGCGTGACCTCACGGGATGATATGTCCTCAGGCCACGCCCCGGTTTTCACCCTTCTGCAATGCTGAATAGATGCTGTGTGCATGCGCACAGCGTCTATTCCCTTCAGGCTGGGGGGACTTCCAACTGCCCCACCCCCTCCTGCCGCTGGACACTGGTGGCCCCGGACTGGGGGTGGGACCATCCCAAAGTACCGGGACGGTCCCGTGAAAAATGGGACAGTTGGGAGGTATACAGATGTAACACAGAGATTTAAGCCCTGTACATACTGCAATATAGCTCATTTTAGTCCTTCTGAGCGATATTGCTTTATTTTATCGCCCAGCGTATGTGTTGTACACGACTGTCAATGAGTGCACTAATGGGATGGTAACTCCCCCCCTCCATCATCTGTGCATGCACAGATAAAGGAGCAGATTGTTAACGATGGCCATTGGCCATACTGGTCCCCGCTCCCCCCCTGCTATCGTTTGTTGACCGCATCAACAAGTGTGTATGCACCGATATCGGCAGCAGCGGGGATCACCCAGTGTGAATGGGCCTTTACATTTAGGTGGGGTGTGTTGAAACTGAAATATAAGCTTAAAAAAAATAAGGTGATAGAGCATATAGCAACCAATCAGATTCTGTCTACACTCAGTATAGTTGTTCTATAGACAGAATCGGATCGGTTGCTATGGGCAGAATCACTTTTTTTCATGGCTAGAAGCTTTATTAAATGTAACCCTATATTTCATTATAAAAATAAAGCTGTCTTATATCTGTGGACTACATGCAAAAGCAGACTGTATTTTCCCTGCAGGGAAAATACATACAGTAAATACATTTGCTTTCCTTGCATAGCTATATGGTTTGTTCCAGACGCAAAATTATTTTTTTCTTTACTGAATCTCACCCTAAGTACTTGAGAACAATATGTTGTTAAGCACAATGTATATTTTGGACAGCTGATCATCACATTTTAATAACCACATACCTCCTTTAATGCTGACTTTATGTCCAAGGACTTACGCATGGCGAAGCCACATTGGGACACAAAAAGAGGGCATAACCATGATTAAAAGGGTGTGACTTCATGGAATTACACACTTGGGAGCCCCTTTTGCCATCACTGTGGTTGCATGCCCAGCACACTAGGAGCTGCTGGCCTGCACCTAGTCTTTCTCTCTCCGGTAAATAGACGTTGTGCGCATGTGTTGGAACTGGAAACCCAGGTTGTTTAATGCGGGTCCCGCTCACAGCATCAGGAGAGCTGCATTCCTGGTGCAAGGAGATGTAATTTCAAGTGCTAGCACTGTATCCATGTTCAGTGTGAATGGTGCCAGCCCAGGGATAGCCCAGGCCGGGAATGGTCTTGGGTCAGACTCCGTTTACTTAGGAGAGATGCACCATGTGTTTGCTTCACTTAAAATGGAACTGCTGTTTTCAAGTGCTATCTAGGCACCTCATAGGATGTATTCATATACTTGAGCCAGGTACAGTACCAGGAGACAAGATGCTGGAGAACTGCAGTGGTGACTATATAGTAATTACCTTTGTTTTAATATTTAAACTAATAATCATGTGTTAGACCAGGCATGTCCAACCTTGGCCCTCTAGCTGTTGTGAAACTACAGGTCCCATCATGCCTTGCCACAGTTTTGCTATTAGAGAATGCTAAAACTATTGCAAAGCATGCTGGGATGTGTAGTTTCACAACAGCTGGAGGGCCAACGTTGGACATGCCTGTTTTTAACAGTGCAACACTAAAAAAAGTATTTGTTCCAAGAATTATTATTATCTGTTCTAATGCTATTTGAAGATAAAATTGCATGAACTTGGTACACAATCTTGGTGCTTTATAAATAGGCTTCACAAAAGGTAGTTATCAATAGCAGTAGCCACATTATTGTACAGGGCAATGCATAAGCAGTCCTCAGAACACACCCATTTTCTCGAACTAAATGACTTTTAACCTTTTAACAATTATGCTTGCCTTCTATACATTAAAACACATCTTCAAGATGAGCCACTGCTCACTGATCAGTACTATGGACTGTACTTACTTTTCCCAATGGTTTAAGATACGCTAGCCAATCAATAGAATTATGGATGTTTCCACATGGTTTAGGTTCTCTTTTATATTGGTTTATTTTTCTAATTTCATTATTTTATTTTACTACCAGTGTATCTTGCTGATGTTTACATTATAGTCGTATGTTTCATCTGTACACCTTCAGCATGGACTGATATAGTCTTAATAAATCTATAAATTAATTTGTGGCAGAATTCTGAATGCATACATTTTGTTTTATCTATTTTGAACTGTAATAAATAAAATGTATAAATCATATTTAATTAGAAAGATTCCTAGAGGTGTGCAGTGGGGTGAGGCAGGTGAGGCACAGCCTTTCCTGTTATACTAGTGCATTTTCCGGCATTTTGAATGTCAAAATACAAATAATTTATAAATAAATTCTTATTTTTATTATTCTAATAATTTTTATAGTCAAAACGCTGGAGTAAAAAGTCTATGGCAGGTGAGGCAGTGCCTCACCTGGCTACCTTTTCTGCACATCTCTTATCAAAACTCAGTGAATCTCCAGCTGTACAAACTGCTGCACATGTGTATAATGCTGGTATGTCTGGTATCTGGCTCTGGTACTTGCCAGGGACTCCATAGCCATTTTCCTCACCCATGGGCGGATTCAGGGGTGGGTGGGGGGGGGGGGCACCCAGGCAAGTGCCCCCCCCCCCTGTCATTTCATAGCTTATTTTGTAGCTGAAGACCAGGGCTTTCCAATGAGTCCAGCCTTGTGTCGCTAGCCCCCCGGGAACCAGAGATACCAGCATTTTCCCCATAGGATAACATGGGACCCGCTAATTCTGACCCGCACCCGGTTCCGACGGCTGCCAGTTCTCCATCACAGAAGTTCGAATCCAAATTGCTGGGCCTTCAATTTGATACCAGACTGGTCCATATGGGTCAATTGGTTCCGGAGATATTGCGGGTAAACTGATTGTTTTATTTCCAAAATGTAATTTCATGGCTGTTCATGTTCTTTGAGGGCAGATTACTCTGGAACTAAACGGACCAGTTTCACGGGAGCAAAATCATTCAAAGGCCACTCAAAAGTGGTCAGTTGGTTCCGAAGATATAGCCAGTTAAACAATATAGCTGGTTAAAGGGGTAGGGGAGAGGGGGGTGGTTTTCTCTCCCCTTCACACCACAAACTGCAGGGACTAGGCTGGTGTGAAAGGGGCCAACCCAGGAATTATCCTGGGACCATATTCCCAGGTAAAGCCCTGCATTTTCTGGTGTGAAAGGGGTATTATTTCAAATAGCAGGGACCTGCAGTGCTCTGAACACAGCTGAGCAGCCTCCCGAACTCTGCCCGGCAGTCAATGGCTGTCACTTCTGCCCAGCGGTGGCTGTCCCCCAGTAACCATGAGCATGTATTCCCCCTTGGCAATGAGCATGTAATCCCATATGGAAACGAGCATGGAACCCATGGCAATGAGCATGTAGGTAAGCATCACTTATGTAGCATAGTTTTTAATAGGCATTATGGTGTTTGGCATAATATGTAATGGACATTATGATGTGTGGCTTAACATGTAATGGTCATTATGGTGTAAGCAATGCCCTGTTTATGAAGCATATTGTGAATTTTGGCTTAATCTGTGTGGCATTATGTGAATTTTGGCTCTATACGTGTAGCATTATGTTAATTTTGGCACAATCTGTGTGGCATTATATGAATTTTTGCCGAGAGACTGCACCAGGACTTCACTTCACCGGAAGAGGCTTTCTCATGGTGCGCGTTGCAGTCCAGATGCAGTCTCTCGGCATCCTTTGCAGCGGGATTCCGGTGAAAGCCTCAGGCTCCGTCCTTGGCCGGACGGCCAGGTACTCTTCTGCTTCTCCTCCCCCCAGCTGCTGTTTGCCTCTCATTTAAGGCCGGGCACCAACCTCGATCTCTCCTGCATACTTCATTGTCCCTGTCCTCCTTCACAGCTGGGCTGCTAGCCGTGTGCCGCTCATCTCCCACCACTATGACATTGTTGTATGTGGAGGACAGCAGCGCACATTTGACCACCAAAAGGGACAGACCTGCACTATTTAAGCTTTATTTGGAAACACTCATCCACCCTGATCTGTGAAAACTTACCCTGCGCTGGAGAGTCCTCTATTCAGGGGGGCAGCCAGACCAGAGGGGACAGCAGTTTTTCATACTTTTCCTCCTAATAATTCCCCCTTCAAATAGAGCACGCTCACCCACAATACCTATAAGAGTCCACCAAATTATTTTGATGGCAGCTGACAAATCGTGGGACTTACATGATAATTGAGAAGGGTGACCTCTCTAAGATGGAATGCTAATCTCCTACTTTTTGTTACAGGTATATATAGTCAGTAGCAGCTCTATTAGGGAAGAATAGGAGGTTTTTCCTTTCATATCCGCCCAAATCCTTAATAAAATGCATTTTCCCACAATACCTCAGAAGCCCACTGATTAACAGTGGAAGCCAGCAAGTATTATTAAGGGTATTTGACTAAAGAAACAGGCAAGGGGACTTCCGTGTAATACATCAAATAACCCGTTCTTGCCATAGTTATATAAAGTAGGATAGAAAACACACATCCAGGACCAACAGGGATATTTCAAACTATACTTTATCTCTCTCCCTTACTAGCTCTCTTTTCTTCTCCTTTTTCTCTCTGGCCTCCTTTTTTTCTTTTCTGTCTTGAGGGTAGGCGGAAGAGCAACCCTTACTTTATGATTTCAGAATTATTCAAGTTTTATATACCTGTACAAAGATTCTTTAAAAATGGTTTTCATATAAATTATTTGATTATCCTCTGCTGCGGAACAAAACAATGCCATATTTTAAGAGCCATAGACATTAATTTATAACTGTCTCACTTGAACTAAATGTGGTCAACTGTAGATACTGCTTCATATAGGGTCAAAGTATACTTTGTGCTTAATTATTGCTCTAATAAACACATCTAAATAATATATATTCTTTGCCTCATTAAATTCAAACAGGCTGGAGATTTATCTCTCATCAGACACAGTGTTTCTTCACAATAATCTCTGTGGTAGCCACTGTTTGATACATTTGTTATTCATACCTTGTGGAAAACTGATTTGTTGTTGCATTTGTTACATTCCTCTAGTCTAGGCTGAACAAGACACCTATGAGAAAAAAAACTCTCTAGCTAGTAACTTAATATTAGCATAGAGATAGGGTCTGCCTCCTATATTTGTGGCAGACCAAAGTAACAAGTGTTTTTGATTTATATTTAACTTGTGTGTTTAATATATATGTCTGTCTAGCACCTATTTTAGAGATAATAATAAAAGTTCATTCTTAATGTTGTGATACTAGCATTGACTGCTGAATCAGGGGCATTGACAGATTGAGTCTTTTGCGTTGTCCTACTACCTCCATTTATGTCTCATAAATTACGTTACATAATTTCCATCTAAGAGTCCCCAAAAATGGGGTATTAATGGGGTCTAGTATTTTGTTGCATAATGTGTAGAAGTTGCATATGGTGTGGAACACTACACTCAAGGGCACTTTTGAGTGACCACACCCCTTTTCCAGAGCACGCCTTCGGCGCACATATAACTACATCCTTCACTTTTGTCGCCAAGGTGGGCCTGTGTACTTTAAACTCCAGGGCCTATTTTTAATCTCATTCCCACCCTCTCTCGCCGCTCTCTTAACATGTACACTGGCACCACTAAGCCCCCCCTTCCCCTCTCCTATCATGGTGCCCCCCCCCTGTCATTTTCTCCTGGATCCACCCCTGCTTTTACCTCTCCTTTATAAAAACACCAGTGTATGGCATAAGAACGCATGTGAGGAATAACATACTATGGTGTGGCATAAAAGTGAAAAAAAATAAATAAAAAAAAGGTCCCTGCAGTACTTTGAATAATGGTTATTATGTGGCATAATGTGATTTTTTTTTTTGGGGGGGGGGGGGGGGGGGCAGAAAAGTGCAAAAGCGCTGAGAGTGATTTACAGTCAGATCAGCTAGGCAGAATTCTCTACCTAACTCCCAAGCAGCTTTGGGAACACCAGCAAACTCCTGCTCTGATGCTGGGTACACACCAGGACGACTAGGGCCCGATCCCATTCCTTTTCTGTTCTGGTGTGGACAGATACCGATCCGATGCGCGGTCCCACGGGTCGGTCGTTCCTCAGATCCCACCTGCTGCAGGTAGGATCTGAAGGACAACCATACTCCCGGGTGCGGATCGCCATCAGATCGGACCCGCTCTCGGTGCACATCGTGAGTGGGTCGTCCTGGTGTGTACCCCACATAAGGCTCCTAGATAGGGGACTCTACATTCAGATGTCCCTGTACCACATGCTGGGAGCAAAAGGTCAGAAGAAAGCATCTGGTCTCCAACTATACCACCATAAAAGCTTGTCTATATACTGTACCCAAAAGATGGCTCTGTTCACAGACAAAGATCGAACTAGCCACAGAGCTAACTGTCAGTTCTTTGTATCCTCTGTTAACATGCACATAAGCAATATCAGAATAAATCGTGTGATCAGGTATTGGTGACCTCCATCTGACTTGCAATCAGGCCCTATGTATCTTTCACTACACTTTTAGACACACATTTATTTTTCCCACTCTTACAAGGTTGTTTGTTTTTTATTAATTATCACTACTGATTTTACATGTGTTTTACACTAGTCACAAAAAGTATTAACATTCACATTTATTATAAAAGTTTTGTTTTTTTGGACACAGACGTTTTGGTTGGTATGGATGATCTCTACTGCAGAAGATACACAATATATAAATGCAGCTGATATTTTGAACAAGTCTAACAAGGTCACATATAAAGGCCGGAGCAACCACAAATAAAGTTTCCTGTGGAAGATTCTAGTTGTCAGGTCCACACAGAGCCAGAACAATGGTCTCATAGTCTCCTTTCAGCTTTTCATCCTAGAAATAAAGATTGCATACAGGATATTAGGGACACATGCACAAGTGTGAAAGGATCTTAATTTTATCACTTAATTTGTATTCCATTCACAGCAATGTTAACAGGTAAAGCGCAGGGTTACTATCCAGATTTATTACATTTTTAGTTCATTTTCTCTGTGCAGTAAAACCTGCTTCAGTTGCAACTTCGTAGGTGCTTAAATGAAATTCCTGCATGGTATAAGTCTCAGCTGAGAGTCTCAGGTACACTGAACAGTGAGTCGCTGCATCTGCCATGCAGAGAAGATGCAATATGTAAAGAAAGGTGGCATGCTACACCGCGGAGTAGCTCAGTCAGCCATACCAGAGATCTTGTGCTGCGGTTGTATAGATGGTTTATGGAGGACACATCTGAAGTTGTTTTTAAAGCCATTGGGCGGGATGCTTTAACATCCATGCCCACACTTCGCCAGCTACCGCTGACATAATTATCGCATATGCTCTAACATATGCTATAATAATGGCAAAGGACAGCTCTTGCGTTAAGAGCTGTCCTTTGCTGTGAGCCAGCGGATCCCCCCTCCCTACCTTACCCGGCTTATGCTGCTGCGGGGGGCGGTCATAGCCCATAGGCTTCTATGGGGCATCACAGCCTTTGCTGGCAATGACCCCCGTCGCGGTAACCCGGCAGAGGGTCTTTAGAGCTTCCCACAATGCGGTAAAAACCCAGATAATGGAAATTTAGCCCATTTTTAGTTTAGAGAATCCCGCCCATGATGTTGTAGATATTGCAAGAAAGGGCAGATATCAATATTTCACCAGGTTTGCTCTGCAGAAATCTAAACCAAAATGTCACCGTTTTAAAACCCATTTCTCACAATAATTACTTCATACCAGATTTGTAGTACATGCACAGTTTGCATACCATAATAGCTTGGCGCAGTGATTTTCCATAGCTCCGCTTAAAGTGAGTTTTTATTTCTTTTAAATCAATTTCAGAACGAGATACTAAGAGCCTGATTAAATCCTTATGCCTGGTTCCAGACCCCTAGGAGAAGAAAAAAAAAAAAAGTAAATTCTAAGATTAGAGGAGGAAGAAGAATATGGTCATGTTTAGTTTATGCAAAATATATTGCACTCCTAATATTTTGGAATGAAAGGGCCTCAGCTGCTTGAAGACTTGGGTTCCCCATATACCAGGCATACAGTGCAATAACTAATTGTTCATCCCCGAAAACAGACAAGTACATTGTTTACAGTCCATAGGTGCTAAAATTGGAAGGGGATCAAGTTGCAGGATATTTATCAAACCTTGGAGGGATAATGTGTAGCTGGCCAAAGCAACCAGCCAACTACGGATTTAAAAAAAAAAAAAAAAAAAAAAAAAAAAAAAAAAAAATTGAGCTAGCTAAACGACAGAAGCTGATTGGTTGTTGGGTCACTACTCCACTTTATCTCTCCAAAGCTTGATTCACCTTCCGCTTTGTCCATTTATGGGTTATGTAGTGGTTGAAACTATTTGAGAATATATTGGTTTGAATTGTTGAGCAAAGGAAGAGATCAGCGCAACCTTGCTGAATCCATCATGGAAATTACAGTCTTTAAAAAATGGACTTGCGACTGAACCCTACAAAAAAAAAAAAAAAAAAGGGAATAACCAGTTTTCTTTTGCATGATTTTTAGTCAAGCTTCAAAATAATACCTTCATTGCCAAGAAGAACCTCTCTGAAAAATAAGCGGGCCTGCTTATTATAACCTTTACTGCAAATTAAAAAGGGAAAAAAAAAAAGCTGTTATAACAGTTCCTCAATATTGCTACTGACTAACCAATCATTTAAAAAAGGTAGATTACTTTCCGCAAATGAAAATAAATAAAATAAAATAGAAACCATGTACTGTAGAAGAGGTTTTAATTTACCCAGATACCACCATTACAGTGCTGGTTTAAAAGGATATCTATTCTTGACACAGGTGACTTAATTAGTACCTCAGCCACTTTTCGTTAACCATCTGGACTCAAGCACGGATATCCTTAAAACCTGAACTGTAATGGCAGAGTTTGAGAAACAACACTATGGCTTAAAACAAAATCTAAAATTAAGTACACACTATACAAATTAATATGCAATATAGTAACAATTGATTAGGTTGAAAATAAAACAGTCTATTAATTTCTACCTACAGTATATTGTATCTCATGCAGTGCACACCTATCAATCAAGGCCCAGATGAAGTTACTACTTATCTGTTTCAACCAGAATCTTACTACCCCAAAATAGCAATCCTATTTCTCCCTGGGTCCACTAACATACATTGAAAGTAATGGTTATAACCCTGGATACACGGTCATTAAAAATAGTTTTACCCTTAACAACATCAATAGAGTCTGCAATCACAATCTTCTCTGGCAGAGTATTCCATATCTTTACCACCCATAATGTAAAGAAACCCTTCCTTCACTGGATATCAAACTTCCTCTTCTCTACCCTTAGGGGTGACTGCAGGGCCGGCCTGTCCAATACGCAGTTGAGTAAGGCGCCGTAGTAAACAGGGCGCTGACCGGGTTTTCTCCATTGCCCTGATTACTATGGTGCCTTACTGCGCATGGAGGGAGAGGTGGAGCCTGCGATATTCAGAGCAGGTCCAAAGCCATTTGAAATCTCACAGATTTTTGAGCCAATCTGAGCTCATGGCCTGGAAACCAGTCAGGAGCAGTAGTGTTGGCTCCTGATTGGCTGCCCACTCTGCTCTCTGCCCAGCCGGTGGCAGAGAGAATGTAATCCCCCTTGCATGAACATTTAAGCCTCCTCATGGAAATGGACATGTAACCCTGGGCATTGAACATGTATGTAATGGGCATTATGGTGTGTGACAGTGTGTAATGGGTATCACAGCACAGTGTGCATAATCTTGGCGAAGTGTCTAAGAGGCTTACTGTGTGGTGTAATGTGAATTGTACTAATATGTGGCCACGCCCTAAATTTTTAATGCACGCCTCTGGGGCACACTCTCCCTATTTTTAAGTATCAATAATACTCCACCCACAATATCTACATGAGGGGGCGCTAATATCCAAGTTTGCTTATGTCGTAACCCAGGACTGAAGGGTACCCCCTTTCTTCCCTATATGTACTGCCAATCAACATGACCTGAAGTGCAGGACTCAGAGTTGCTAGGCAACCACCCCACAGCTCAGTATAAGTATAAGTATCTATCTATATCCTAGGGACCCAGTGCCTACCTGGAATCCCTGAAGCCACAGAGCCCTTTTTCATTGGTGCCTCAGTGGGCGCCAAACTAGAGTGGCTTACTATTCATCTGTATGGGCATGTTTTTTTTTTCCCAAGTTATCTGTTCCTCCTGGCTCCCGCCGCTGCCCGGCAGCCAGCGTCTTCAAGTTCTCCCTGCTCCAGTTGTCACCTCGCCGCAACAGCTTCCTTCTGTCCGGCTCCCTATGCAGCCTCCCCCTGCTCGGCTCTATTAGCCGGCATCCTCCGCCCGCTGCTGTCCCCCGCACGGCTCCGGGCAGGGCTGCACATGAGATTTCACTAATTTTATGTGCAGCCCGTCCGACCTCCTGACCCGATGTGCACGGGACCGCGCATCGGATCGGACGGGATGTCTACATGTGCGATTTGGGCCGATTTCACTGCCCGATTCATCCGAATCGGGTGAAATCTTTCCCATATCGCATAGTGTATGGGGGCCTTAAGAGATAAGTAATGAAATTAGATCACTATTCTTCGCCCGGGAGTTCAATGTAAACCATTAACAGTATTGCTCAATGGAGCATATCGTAGTGTGTACGCACCTTACTGTGCAATGTGGATGTTCTCCTGGCTTCTGAAATGAAGCCTAGTGTATTTGTGTGCACATGTGGCATTTTATAAAGATTGTAAGTTCAACTAGGATAGTGCTTATGTGAATGGTTTTAAACTATTCTACAGCAGTAATTGGTTCACTATATAA